>NC_080543.1:74053755-74377519 GCF_028640845.1 Ahaetulla prasina | reverse complement strand
ACAAATATTTTGTTGTTGTAAATATCTTTCTATCTCTGTATCATCAATCATATCCCTAGTATATAACTTACTATAATACTCTAAAAATGCTTTTTTAATCAAGTTCTTTTGATAAACTTCCTTACCCCTATATTCTATTTTATCAATCGTTCGTGATTTCTGTTTTTTCCTTATTAAATAGCAAGCCATCTTCCTGGCTTATTGGCATTATTAAGCGTATTATGTTTTACATATTGTAAATTAATTGCTACTTGATCTGCCATCAACATGTTAAACTGATCTCTTAATATATTTATTGATTCTTTTATTTTACTATTTCCTGGGCTATTTATCAATAATTGTTCTTTCTTTTTAATTTTCTATTCCAGTTCCTTTTTCTTTTTCTGCAATTTATTTTTGTATTTAATATTCATTTGTATAAGATTTCCTCTCATATAAGCCTTGCTGGTGTCCCAAATCATCTCTATAGATGTCTCTTTTTTCATATTCATAATAAAAAATTCTTTCATTTGCTTTTTACATTCATTTACATTTTGTTCATATTTAAACAAATTCTCATTCAACCTCCATGATCTCCTAGCCTCCTTTTCCCGATCAAATTCAATCCAAACCGGACTATGATCAGATAGAGTTCTTGAACAAATCTTAGTCTTCTTCACTCTAGAATACAAATCATTAGTAATCAAAATAAAATCAATCCTCGAAAATGATTGGTGCCTGTCAGAAAAAAAGGTAAAATCCCTCTCTTCTGTATTATGTTTTCTCCAAATATCTCTTAATTCCAAGTCCTCCATCATTTCAAAAAAAGCCTTTGGTAATTTCGCCTGGCTTGATATCTTCCTTAAACTTTTTTTGTCTTTTTGAGTATCCAACACACCATTCCAATCACCCATTAATATATATGATTTATAATCCCAAAATACTATTCTTTTATGTAAAAATTTGAAAAAAATTTCTTGTTGTTGATTCGGAGCATAAACTCCTATTAATAATGTCTTCTTTCCCTCCAACAAAAGTTCAATAGCAATGTATCTTCCTTGCTTATCCACCTCAATTAATTTTGCTGATATATCCTTCTTTATATATATAACTAAACCATTTTTTTTTCCAAAGAGGAGGCAACAAAATGTACTCCCAGTTTTGAGTTTATCAGATATTTCTGGTGTAAAGATCTAATATGTGTTTCTTGTAAACAGATAATGTCATTTTTAAATTGTTTCAAATAGTGAAATACTTTCCTTCTCTTCTGCGGTGAATTCAAACCATTAACATTCCAAGATAATAGTTTAATTGCCATTATCGGCCAAAGGAAACTTTTGGAACACTAGCCGCAGATCATATTTTGCTTTAGGCCTTGCTCCTCCCACTGTTTCCGTTGTAGTAGTTGCCAGTTGTTGTTGTGCCTTCATCTCTTGTTCCTTGCGTTTAGCAGCAGCTCTTGTCAGCCTTTGTTCTTTTGAGTCTGAACCCGTCGTAGGTATTTCTAACACTTGTAATAAATCTTCTTCCATCACAATCTGTTCTTGTACCTGCTTCACTTCTCTTTCCTTCACTTCAGTCTCCCTTCTTCTAGCTTCCAATGGAGAAAGAGTTCCAACTTTTAATGCCTCAACATAAAATTCTCTTGCTTTTCCAACTGTATTGAGACGATATACTTTCCCTGCATAATATACTATTATACCAGTTGGAATATCCCATCTATATTCAATCTGATGTTTTTTAAGTTCATTCACCAGGAAGGCAAATTCCTTCCTAGCCCTTAACATTTTTGGTGGAATTGCCTTTAATATTAAAATATCTTGACCAGCAACCTGAATCTTCTCCCCCTTATATGAGGCTTGCAAAATCTGATTTCTCACTGTTCTATTTGTAAAATAAATAACAACATCCCTTGGCAACTTTTTTTGCCTTGCTATCCAAGAATTCACACGATATATTTTATCAATTTGATAAGCCACATCTGCTGGACGAGCTGCTAATATCTCAGCAAATCCTTCAGAAAAAATTTCCCTTAAATTCTCTTCTTTATTTTCTTTCAAGCCACAGATTCTTAGAGCAAATTCCATATTTCTATATTGTATCAAAACTATTTCATCATCTGTTTTTTCCATTTTACTTTGAAATTCATCCATTTTATTTTCTAATTTTGAATTATGTTGCTTAATTTCTTCAACTTCCTCTTCTAATAAAATCACATTTGTTGCCAAACTTTGTACTGCAATTACAAATCCTTCTTTAACTTCTTTATTTCCCACTTGAATTTCTAATATCTGCTCTTTCATTTCAGACATCTCATCAGTTATTACTTTAAATTTTTCTTGCATAAAGTCTTTTAAGTTCTCTTGTACCGCCTCTAAGTTCAATGTTCTAGTCTCTGCTGTATGAGCTGGAGCGGCACCAGCTGATGAAATTCCAGAGCCCTTTGTTACAGTAGACTTTAATTGTTTGGCTGCCATCTTCTATAAAATTATTTATTTATTTATTTATTTCCAACTTAATATTCACTTTAAATCTTCTTAATCTCTGAGAAACACAGTCTTTTAAAACAATATTTAAAAATCTCCCCTAGATTCGATCAGCAGGCAGCAAAGAGTTAAAGAGTTAAAGTAGCAAATAACATGCAATTTACCAGCAGCCAACAGCAAGGACTAAAAGTATCACTTTCGCTTTCCACTCGTTAACAATGTTCTCCTTTTCTTTTTTTCAAACTTGTTACAAAGTAACTTTTAAACTTTCTCCCACTTTGTTCTGTCCGGTATAATCCTTTATTGTCCAAAATAAATCTCGGCATTTAAGTGATGATTGGTTCCAAAACAGAAAATCCTCTTTGGAGCACTTGGTTGCTGGAGGAACTTAACCCTTCAAACCCTTTTTCTCAAGGGCTTTAGGAAGTTCTACCTCAGCTCACCACTTCTTCTTCTCCTGAAGAATTTTCGAACTGGACAGCAGATTTAAGCTGTCCTAGCGATTCCATAATCGAGGTTGGTGATCGAAATCATCATCACCTCTGATTACAGGAAGCCCCTCTTCTAATTGCTGTTTATGTCCCACCACAAACCTGTATAAATAAGGCATTACAAACCAATATACTCAGCTACTGGTTTAAAAGTTATAATTGGTCAGTATGGTAAAGTATCTGGATTTAAGGTGAATCAGCAAAAGACAAAGATGATAACTAAAAATATGAATATACAACAAAAAGAAGAGTTTAGAAAGAACTACAGGTTTTGAAATTGTTAAAAAGGTTAAATATTTAGGAATATATATTACAGCTTCAAATGTTAAATTATACAAAAATAATTATGGTATGGAAGAAGGTATGGAAAGAAATGGAGAGTTGGAAGAAGTTACAACTATCTTTGTTGGGAAGAATAGAGGCTATAAAAATGAATGTTTTGCCCAGGTTTTTATTTTTGTTTCAAATGATACTGGTGCTTAAGAATGATATTAAATTACAGGAATGGCAAAAGGGGATTAATAAATTTGTATGGATGGGCAAAAAACCAAGAATAAAATTAAAAATAATGCAGGATATAAGGGAAAGGGGGGGTCTTAAAATGCCTAACTTAAAATTGTATTATGAAGCAGTTGTCTTATCATTAATTACTGATTGGATTAATTTAACTGAGGAAAGAGTTTTGAATATAGACGGTTATGGTTTGTTATATGGGTGGCATGCCTATTTATTATATGATAAGAAAGTAGATAAAATATTTAAAAATAATATAATTAGAAATGCATTATTGAGGGTCTGGAGGAAATATCAATATAAATTAGATGGAAAGATTCCAATATGGGCAATCCCGAGACACATGATAGAAAATATAAATATATATCAAAGGATGGAGGTAGTTACCTATAAAGAACTTCTTTGTATGGAAAAGGGGGAATTACAATTAAAATCCAGAGAAAAGATGGGGAAGAAGGGAAAAATTATACATGGTTCCAATATGGACAATTGCAAGCTAGATGGAAATTAGATCAAAAAATAGGTGTTAAGCAAACTGTGGATAATTTGTTAAAACAAATGAAAGATCAAGGCCAACAGCATATTAAGAGGTTGCATAATGTATTAAGAGGTTGCATAATATGCCAACAGCATATTAAGAGGTTGCATAATGTATAATGAATTGGTTAAGGATTGTATGATTAAGTGGGCACAAAATTTTCAGCAACCAATAATGTTGGAAACTTGGGAAAGAATTTGGGTGAGGAATGTTAAATTTACACAAGCACAAAATATGAGAGAAAATTTTTATAAGATGTTTTATAGATGGCATTTAGACCCCAAAAAGTTGTCATGTATGTAAGTTGTCATGTATGTACAGGCTAAATATTGGAGATGCGACTGTGAAGATGCCACTTATTACCATATATGGTGGACTTGTAAAAAAGTTAAAGCATTTTGGATTAAAGTATGGTGGATCATGCAGAATATTTTGAAAAAGAAGATTAAGTTTACCCCGCAGTTCTTTCTACTAGGAATAATTATGGATTGTACAGTTATAGAGACAAAATTGATTTTGAACTTAATAACAGCCGCAAGACTTTTGATTGCTCAATATTGGAAGAAAGAAGAATTACCTACAATTGAAGAATGGACACTCAAAGTATCAAATCTGGCAGAAATGGCAAAAATCTCTGCTTACTTGAAAGACTATACACAAGAAAAATATATTTTAGAATGGAAAATGTGGATTGATTATATTCAAAATAAGTATCAGATAAAAAAATATCAAATAGCATATGAGTAAATTTAGGAAATATTTTTTATTAGATATATTTCTGAAGGAGAGGGGAATTGAGAGTGTGATTAAGTGTGGAGTGACTAGAGATTATAATTTAGGAATTATTTTAGATTATGATTGTTAGTTTTGATACCCTGCATTTTGTTCTGGGAAGTTGGTGGGGGGTGGGGGGTAAGGGGGAGGGGAATTGGGGGGTTGAGGCTAGAGATGGAGTGATGGTTAATGTACAGGGATTATTGAAGATGTATAAATATAATTAATGTAGGGTCGGGTCTGCCCAGTTACCATTTTAGAATGGTGGGGAGGGAGAAAAGAGAGAGTAGGAGGTAGGAAAGAGGAGAAGAGGAAGGAAGAGGGGTAGAAGAGGGAGAAGGAAGGTGCAGGGTGGAGGGAGGAGATGATGTAGATAAGAGAAGGAGAGTGTCAGCCTGCCCCAGATCAGTGTTTGAGAAAATAAAAACCCAACTTCATCATGTTGAAGAATTTGGTAATTTATATCATACAAGTCTGGATGCGGTGGAAGCAAAGCTGGAACTGGAAATAAATCAAAACCCCAGAGTCATATTCTCTCCTGAACCCTCCCCCTACTAGAGGTCATACAGTAATAGTCCAATGTCTTCTTTCTCCTCAGCCACGTGTAGTTTCACTTCCGATATTCTCCCTCTGTCAATCTTCTGAATGGAATGTGGAATCAGCAGCTGCCGTTTCATTCACGCGCCAACACAATTCAAACCTCTGGTTTTGAAAATGGCATTTCCCCTCTCCCGCACATACAATGTCAGCCGACGCTGGGAACAGTGAAAACCTCCCCCCCTTCTCCATAAAGCATGTAAGACAATCAGTAGAGCAAACTTTTAACAAGGTAATAAAATAGTCAGATAATCTAGTAGGAGAAATACACTAAATTAAAGCGGAGGCTGACATTCGGCCCTCCTTCGAAAGAAGGACGTTAGTCCTGGAAAAGGAAAAGAAAAGTTAGGGTTTATCCGGATATTTGTTATAAAATAGTGCCAGTTTTTCAATATCTTCTTTGTTAACCCATTCAGCTTGTGATAGAGGAAGTGTTTCCATGCTACTAGATATTGGATTTTATTTCTATGTTTTCTAGAGTCTAGAATTTCTTTAATTTCAAAATGTTCTTCCCGTTGATGAGGATAGGTACAGGGGCCTTAGTAGGATTTGGTCTAAGGGATGTGTGCTCAGGTTTGAGCAAACTAACGTGGAAAACTGGGTGAATTCTTTTGAGAGATTTAGGTAGTTCCAGTTGGACCGTTACGGTTATGATTTTCACAATGGGAATGACATATTTTGGTCCAAGTTTTTAGATTTTGAGTTGTTTGTAAATATTTAGTAGATAAGAAAACTTTATCTCCTACTTGGAACTTTTCTCAGGAGCTCTCTTTTATCTGCTTGTTTTTGTGTGAGTGATGAGCATCATCAATTGCTTTTCGTGTAATCTTCCATGTACTTTGCAATTGTTCTATCCATCAGCCAGGGACAGAATCAATGGTTTTGTTCAGGAGTTCGGAATGGGGATAAATTCTTGACCAGAGGCAATTTTAAATGGGGTGAATCCAGTGCTGCTATGAACAGAATTATTGTAAGCTACTTCATAAAATGGTAATAAGTCTGCCCAATTATCTTGTTGATAGTTAATGTAACATCGTAAGTATTGTTCCAGTACTGAGTTCGAGGTTCACAGCTGCCATTAGTCTGAGGATGATGGGAGGAGCTTAAACCTTGGGTGGAGCCTATCAACCAAGAATTCTCCAAAACTTAGAAGTGAATTGCACCCCTCTGTCTGAGATTATTCGTTTAGGAACCCCATGGAGTCTGTAGATGTGTTGGACAAACAGTTTTGCCAACGTTTTTGAAGAAGGAATTTTGGAACATGGGATAAAGTGTACTTGTTTGGAGAACAGGTCAGTAACCACCCAGATTACTGTATTTCCTCCACTTTCAGGTAATTCCACTATGAAATCCATGGAAATTTCTTTCCATGGGGCTTCTGGACGGGCTACTGTTTGCAGCAACCCAGGAGGCTTTCCTGGTGGTCTTTTAGCTGATGCACAAACAGGACAGCTTGCTATATAGGATTCAATGTCTTTTTTAAGACCTGGCCACCAAAACTGTCTTTTCAGGAGGTGTAAGGTTTTGACGAATCCAAAATGGCCAGCCATTTTAGCATCATGACAACGTAGAAGTATGACCTCTCTCAGAGATGCAGGCACGTACAACTTTGCTCCCACCCAAGCTAGTCCATCGCGAAGAGTGCACTCGTGCGAATGGGCTAAGAACCAGTCATCCTTGTTTAAGGCTTCCTTGAGCGAATTGGTGAGGTCGTCTGGTAACATTGGATCGGTATGAGCTTGGAGCAGTAATCGCTGGGCTGCTAACTGTTGCACTGGGAGTATAGGTTGTACTTCCTTCGCAGTACTGTTGTACTGAGGCAAACGGGAAAGGGCATCCGTGAGGAAGTTCTTTCCCCCAGGAATGTAGCGCAAGGCAAAATTAAAGCGGTTAAAGTATTGGGTCCATCGAGCTTGTTTTGGTGATAGCTTTCTGGGAGTTTTCAGGGCTTCTAAGTTTTTATGATCAGTCCATACTTCAAAAGGGTGTTTGGCCCCCTCTAAGAATTGTCTCCATGTTTGGAGAGCCCAGTTCACTGCAAAAGCCTCCTTTTCCCAGATGGCCCATCTCTGTTCTGTTTCAGTGAGTTTACGAGATGTGTAAGCACATGGTTGTAGCTCACCTTTAGCATTGGTTTGGAGTAAAACTGCTCCGACTGCTACGTCGCTAGCATCAGCTTGAACCACGAATGGGGATTCCATGTCAGGGTGCTTGAGGACAGGCTCGGTGGCGAACAATCGCTTCAACTTCTCAAAAGCGGTCTGACACTCCATTGACCACTTCAGTGGTAAGGATGGTTTGGGTTTAGTATTTCCTCTTGTTTTGAGGAGATTGGTGATTGGCAGGGCAATGTCAGCAAAAGAGGGAATGAATTGATGATAAAAATTAGCAAATCCCAGAAAGCTCTGTAATTGTTTGCGGGTGCGAGGAGGTGCCCACTCTAGTACTGCTCGGACTTTGGCAGGGTCCATCTCCAAGCCATCAGAGGAAATACGGTATCCCAGATAGTCGATTTTTGATTGGTGGAATTCACATTTCGACAATTTTGCATAAAATTCAGCGGCCAGCAATTTTTTAAGTACTGCTCTTACTAGCTTCACATGCTCCTCCATGGTTTCAGTGTAGATAAGTATGTCATCAAGATAAACAGGAACCCCTTTAAACAAGTGTTCATGGAGAACCTCATTTATTAGTTGCATGAAAACTGCTGGGGCCCCTTGCAACCCAAATGGTAAGACTCGAATTGAAAGCAACCAAGGGGACAATTGAGCGTTTTCCATTCATCCCTTCCTTTATGCGTACTCTGTACTTCTCGTAAGTCCAGTTTAGTAAAGAACTTTCCGTTGGCCAAGTGGGCGAGCATGTCTTTCATAAGAGGCATGGGGTATACATTTTCCACGCACACAGTTCAGATTTCTATAGTCAACTATCAAGCGAAGGTGCCATCTTTCTTTTCCGGAACATGACTTGGGCTGCAACCCGAGGCCTAGCAGTTGAATGAAACCTCGTTCTAAATTTTTATCTATGAAGTTCCGTAATTCCCTAATTCTTTTTGGGTCATGGGGTAAGATTTCGGTTTGGAGTTTCACTCCTGGTAGAATGTCTATTGCACAGTCTGTGGGCCTATGGGGAGGCAGTACGTCAGAGGCCTTTTCACTAAAAACCTCTCGTAGGTCCCAGTACTCTTTAGGAAGTTTTTCCTCCCCCTCTAGGCGCTCGACCATCGCCCCTAGTTTCTCAGGGCAATCAGGATCAGGGGTTTTTGAAATTATGTTCTTCTTCTTTTGTGCCTTTGTGCGGAGTCGCTTTCACCCTGTTCTCCAGTTTATTTTAGGGTTCCATTTTCGGAGCCACGAGAGACCCAGCACGAGAGGTTGGTCCATCCCTGGAGCAACTATGAAGTTTATGATTTCTTTATGGTCATCTATGGTCATCTCTATGGGCTCTGTCACAAAGTGGGCTGGGCCTCCCCCCGCTATCGATCCATCTAGTTGGCAGAAGGCTATGGGCCTGCTCAATGTTTTTAGTCTTAGTTCCATTCTCTCCACCACCTCGGGGCTTAAGATACATCGGGTACACCCAGAGTCTAAGAGGGCTAGCATTTCCCCTTGCATTCCTGAGGATGGGATATGCAGTTGTACAGGAACGGTAAGGGGCCCCCCTTTCCAACTCACCAAGAGGTCCTCATCTGATTCTGAAGATGGCTCGGTGTCATCTGACCCGGTCAGAGTCCCAAATTCCTTCTCGATGGGAGGAGCGTTCTTTGCGTCATCTGTTCCACTCTTTGCGACCTCTCGTGATTTTGGTTCCACCTGCGCCGTTGGTTTTTTGCCACTAGGGGTCGCCTTTGGGGGCAGCTTCGCCCGACAATCAGCGGCTCGGTGGCCTTCTTTTCCACATCTGAAACAGCCCGTGGGTTTCTTCTTCCCACTTTCCACTGCAACAGAATCTCTGGTCGGTTCCCTCAGGAACTGAGTTGGGGTTTGCCTCCAACTACGATCGCCATGGCGGTCCTTGGCTAGGTCTATCTCCATTTCTGCTGCCAGGGTGTACCAGCCATGCAGGGTAGTTGGGGATGCTCGGGCTCTACACAATTTATATAGATCTCCGTTTAGGCCGTCTTTGTATAAATCCAAAGAGCCACTTCACCACTCTCATGAGAGGTGCCAGATCGCTGAACTCTTGGTTGTAGTCAGTCACTGGTCTCTTCCCTTGTCTGATGGACATCATGCGAATCTTGGCCTTTTGCTCTGCCAAGGGGTCCTCAAATCTCATTCTCAGGGCTGCCATAAAATGGTGGTAGTTCCTTAGGAGAGGGGAATCCTCTTGGTACAAGGTCACGTACCAGGAAGCCGCCCTCCCATTCAAGACTTGAGTCACGCTTCTCACTTTAGAGGCTTCTGACAAATAATCCTCGCCCCATTCTTGCATGTGGCTGTCCACTATAGCCTGGAATAAGCCTACTTCTTTAGGGTCTCCATCAAACTTTCTGGGAATTTGGGGAATTTTAGGGTTTTTTTTTCTGCGAGGTAACGTTTGTGCAGTGGGGGTCCCCTGACCCCTACCCAGCTCTGTAGCCCCTGGAGAATGCAGCACAGGCTCTCGTTCTTCCTGAATATTTCTGCTGTATGGTGTTTCCCCAGTGGCCATCAAAATTTCTGTTTCCACATCCTCCCTCTCCCCCCAGGGGTTTTGGGTGGGGTCTTCATACCTTTCACGCTCTCTCTGTCGCTCTTTTGCCTCACGATACAGTCTGACGGCTTCTGCAATTTGTAATTTATCCTTAATTTGCTCCTCCTGTCGCCAAGCAGAGAGTTTCTTATGTAGTTTTTTCAGTGTCCCCAGCCACTCTGTAGAAATTTCTGAGTATTTGGGAGGGTCCGTTGTGGCTGCCAAGGCTGCTCCTGTGTCAAGGTTCCAGAAATACCTCTTCTGCGTAAAAGAAACTCAGAGACATTTCTTTTCCAGAGTTCTTTACTAGCATGAGGAGACTGGCACACGATGAGTGCAATTCCAAAACTGAAGTTCCGGATTCTTTTCCCCAGTTATACAAACCCCAAGAGTCCCACCCCCCTGACCCCTTTGATGGTCACATGGTCCCACGTTCTCCCAGTCCATTCGAATATCTTCTTGCCACTCTTCCTGCAGATGTGAACCCCATCCGACCTTGACCGTCTAAAGAATGTTACCATACCCCTCAGCCCCCCTTCTTCTCCTCAGGGGAAAAAATGTGGCAGCGTCTGGAAACCTAAAGTCTAATATGGTTTCCAGGCCTGACATCCTGTCTCCTCCAGCTCATCTTCTGAGGTTGGCTTTCTCCCCAGAAAAGATTCGTTATCAACTCCTCTATGATAGTCCTGGGATGAGATGTCTGCCAGCTGCTCCTCATTAGGTTCGCATTCGTGCTCCGACATCGTTAAGGGGAAAAAAAAATTTTCAGTCCCCTCGGTTGTGATCCGGGATGACTGATTTTGGGTGAGTTCCAGCTTAATATCAGCCTGCCCCAGATCAGTGTTTGAGAAAATAAAAACCCAACTTCATCATGTTGAAGAATTTGGTAATTTATATCATACAAATCTGGATGCGGTGGAAGCAAAGCTGGAACTGGAAGTAAATCAAAACCCCAGAGTCATATTCTCTCCTGAACCCTCCCCCTACATACAGTCATACAGTAATAGTCCAATGTCTTCTTTCTCCTCAGCCACGTGTAGTTTCACTTCCGATATTCTCCCTCTGTCAATCTTCTGAATGGAATGTGGAATCAGCAGCTGCCGTTTCATTCACGCGCCAACACAATTCAAACCTCTGGTTTTGAAAATGGCATTTCCCCTCTCCCGCACATACAATGTCAGCCGACGCTGGGAACAGTGAAAACCTCCCCCCCTTCTCCATAAAGCATGTAAGACAATCAGTAGAGCAAACTTTTAACAAGGTAATAAAATAGTCAGATAATCTAGTAGGAGAAATACACTAAATTAAAGCGGAGGCTGACAGAGAGGAAGGTCTGGAAAGTAAAAGAAGGTAGAAGAGGGAAGAGTGTTAAAAAGGGGGGGGGGTGACTGGGCAAGCCCAACTAATAGTATATAACTGTACATTGAATGAGTTGTTTGACATGATTGTAAAAATAAAACATTTTTATGAAAAAAAACCTCTTCCTTTATTTGAGGAAAGATTTAATAATCTTCACATCTGGAAGAAAACTAATCATATTTTTAAACATGAAATATTTGCAACAAAATAAGTTGCAAACATAAAATTTATCTCTCAAAATTTTTAATGGTTCCATCAGCTACATTTTAATGTGTTTATTTTCAGATTATGACCTTTAAGAGCTAATTTTTTTTTGCTTCAAGTTTTTTATTTTTTACAAACATATCAATGGATGAACAGTGTGGCACTTGTGTGTCATACATTTTGATAAAAATAAAATAGTATTAATCATATTTGTTTCATTTAACAAGCTTACATAATTATAGTAATAATAAACATATTTTTATTATATTATAATCTTTCATTATTTAGTTATTTAATATTTCAATTTGTCATTTTTATGCCAATCCCCCTATTCTAAGTCATACCTTTTAATACAAATAGATTATTATTAATCTTATTTATTACATTTAGCAAGCTTATATAATTGTAATAATACAAACTTTTATGTTAAATTTAAATCTTCCATTATTTGCTTGTTCAATTTATATTCCTTCAATATTTCAAATGTTATTTTTATGTCAATCATCATATTCTGCATGTCATACATTTTAATACAAATAAAATATTTTAATCATATTTGTTACATTTAGCAAACATACACATATTCATATTGAATTATGATAATTCATTATTTATTTAATCAATAGTTCAATATATTATTTTTATGCCAGTAGCCATATTATTTAAGTATACTTAGTAATACCATCATTCAAATTTTTAATTTCCCCTCTTATTATTACTTCTCCTTATTATATAAGAATGTGTAGTCTATTAATCCCCCTCTCTCTAGTTTCCATCCCTATTCTAACTTTGTGTCAGTGTTCCAGAAAAAAACCCAACTTTATGCCATTACCCCAACATTATGCAACTTCTGTATTTAAACATATTTCCTTTCTAACCATCATCTCTTATCCACTTTAAAGCTTTAATTGTTCACTTCTTATCTTGCCTCCCATATTCTTCTCTTGAATCTTTGTTTCTGTCTGCTTCCACATCTTGGCTACTCATTTTAAACATTTCCCCCTTTCTCTGCCCTTCTTCATTGTCTAGTTTCCAAAATATCTACTCTTGCCACTATCTCTCTCCCATAAGAATCTTCCTGGTTCTCCGGTTCCTTTTTTAATTCCCTTGGAATACTCTTCCCTTGGTTTATGTCATCAATCCTTATTATTTTTATTATCTCCTCCTTATCATCTTGTTTCATCTGTTTTGACTGTTCCATTTTTTTATCTACTCTTTCAGTTGGTTCCTCCTCTTCCTAGGTGTTTTGATCACTCATTGTCCTTTGTGTTGTATTTCCTGGCTTTCCATCCACGTTCTCTATTTGGTTCATAATTTCCTTAAAATGTCTTATCAGTGTCTCCCTTGTACTTTGAATTGCTGATGCCATCTCTTCCCAAATTCCACTCCTTTCTCCTTAATGAAACATCTTGTTAAATTTTATTTTGTCCCTCTTTTGTCCAATAATCCAAAGACCATATATTCAAACCTATAGCCACTTCTCAAAAAATTCAATATTCTTACTTCTTTGTATCCCAAAATTAATCAATCTGTTCCTCTGGATAGTTACATAAGTTTTCCAGAACCTCCTTAGGTCCCTGTATAAATTCAGTCTTGTATTGTAATCTTCAGGGGTCATTTTAATGATAATGTCTTTCTTGTTATCACATTTAAATCCCCAGTAATCAAATATTTCCAAGATTTTGAGACTTCCGGTGGCTCCGTCTCCCCGGAGGACGTCTGGAATGGCGTCCCGAACTGAGATTCTGTAAAAGCTGGTGAAACAGCGGAGAACAGCTGTTAGCCAGCTTCAAACCTTTTCCCTGGGTGAAAGAGAATAGCGAAGAGTGGCTGGATAGCAGAAGATTGCCCCAGGGGCTCTGCTTTCTTATGCAGAGTCTCGGAGGGGTGCCTGCTTAATCCAGCCCTACTCTAGACTCGGCTCGATCCTGCTAATTAGGCAGGACAAGAGGAAGACGCCCACCTCTGCTCCATTGATTCCGTTTTGAATAACTAAAAGCAGACGGGACAAATACAAGTGATCGATTATTGGGGGAGCAAGAAAAGAGCTGACTTCTACTTTTTTAAAAAAAGGGGAAAACTTTTTTTCACTTTAACTTAGTGAAGGAAAAAATGGCGTCTGAGAGGAAGTGGATTGGAGACTGATTGTGAGAGAAAGGAAGTTCGTATTTGTGGATTTTGGCTGAATAGAAGCTCTCCATAGGAAGCAAGGTGAAAGTTTTTATTTTACAACTTTAATTTGAGACTTTTTGAGACTTTGAGATTTTACAATTCTAATTAGAGACTTTACTTAAATTAAAATGGCTTTTAAGCCACCAAAAGCTCCCATGACGAGAAGGGGGTCTGAAACTAACTTGGAAGATATGTTAAAGGAACAGAACAGAGTTTCTGAAGAGCGATTTAAAGAAATTATGAATAATATTCATGGTGTGAAGGATCAACTTAGGGAAGAAAGAGACTAATAAAAAAATTAGAGAAGATTTATTGATGGTTTTTCAAGGTTTGGCAAAAAATTTGGAAGTAATGGAGGATAAAGTGGAAGTAATTAGTCAAGCAAATCAGTATTTGGATAATAAAGTTGGAGTGCTCCAAAATAAAGTGGATAAAAAGGAGGACCATGTGGTGGTATTGCAATATAGAGCGTTGGAGAAGGCTTTGAGAATTAGGGGTCTTCAAGACCGGAAGGAAGAAGATCTTAAAAAAGTTATATCAGAAGCCTTAGCTGAAATGTTAGGAATGGACCCTCGAGAAGTTGATTTTCAAATTGATAAGGCATATAGGGTTAATTCTTGGGTAGCGAGGCAGAAAAAGCTCCCAAGAGACATTGTAATTTATTTTTTGACTTCTACAATAAGAAATCAGATTTTGCAAGCTACATATCAAAAGAAATTGCAAATAGCAGAACAGGAGGTGTTGGTTTTGAAAGAGATCCCTGCTAAAATGTTAAAGGATAGAAGGGATTTTAGGTTTTTTACACAAGAGCTTAAGAAGCATCAGATTCAATATAGATGGGAGGTTCCAATTGGCTTAACAGTATTTTTTCAAGGCAGGAGATATCGAATTGATACTGAGTTGAAAGCAAAAGATTTTCTTTTTAATGTATTGAAAGTGGATGTAGAAACAGTGGATAAAAGTCTTCAATAGAAACAGAGTGGGGAAGTTGAAACTGCACCTGTGATGTCAGTACCTCAAGAACAACCTCAAGAACAAAGAGTGACAAGGCGAGCTATTAGGCGTAAGGAGATAGAGGAACGACTTCAAAGACAGGAACGGGATTCTACTACTGAAGCTGTGGGAGGAGCCAAGCCGAAGAGTGAGAGTCTTCAGCTAATTGCTCAGAAGCTTCAAGAGGCCAGTGATGGCAAATAAATTTTTGACATGGAATGTTAATGGTTTAAATTCAGCACAGAAAAGAAGAAAAATATTCCATTATTTGAAACAATTTAAAAATGATGTGATATGTTTGCAAGAGACACATATAAAATTATCAGATCAGAAATATTTGATTAATTCAAATTAGGTAAACATTTTGTTTCTTCTGCTCGAATAAGAAAAATGGTATAGTTATATATTTGAAGAAAAATATATCAGCTAAATTAATTGAAACGGACATTCAAGGAAGATATATTGCTATTGAATTGATTTTAGAAGGAAAAAAGATACTTGTGATTGGCATATATGCACCTAATCAACAACAAGAAAATTTTTATAAACTGTTACATGAAAAATTGACTCTTTGGGACTATAAAACATTTATTATATTAGGGGATTGGAATGGTGTAATGGACATTAGAAAAGATAAAAGAACTCTTTCTAAGAAAATTCCTATGCATGCAAAACTGCCTAAATCTTTTTTTGATTTGATGGAAGATTTTGAGTTGAAAGATATATGGAGAAGACAGAATTTTGATGATAGAGATTATACTTATTTTTCGGATAGGCATCAATCTTTTTCACGTATTGATTTTATATTAATTACCAATGATTTGTTTTCTAGGGTTAGGAAAACAAAGATATTTCCAAGGTGTTTAACTGATCATATGGATGGAGTTGCAATATGAAGGTGGAAGAAGATCATGGAGAATAAATGAAAATTTGTTTAGGTATGAGGATAATGTAAATCAATGTAAAAAACAAATGAAAGAATTTTTTTATTATAATTTGGGTAAGGGAACTTCGATAGAAATGGTGTGGGACGCTAGCAAGGCCTTTATGAGAGGAAATTTGATATATATTAATAGTAGACAGAGGAGAAAATTACAAAAACAGCGTAGGGATTTAGAAGAGGAAATTCAGAGGAAACAACAATTATTGGTATATAATCCACATGATTTAAAAACTACTGAGGCGATAAAGATATTACAGAGTCAATTTAATATTTTAATGGCAGATCAGGTGGCAACCAATATACAATATGCTAAACATAATACTTTTTGTAATGCCAATAAATCAGGGAGGTGGTTGGCTTATATGTTAAGGAAAAGACAGAAAGCATGTACTATTGAAAAAATTGAATACAAGGGTAAAGTGTGATTTCAACAGGATAAAATTAAAAAAGCTTTCTTGGTATATTATACAAATTTATATGCCAGAGATACAATATTGAATATGGATATTGATAAATATTTGAAAGAATATAAGGTTAAAGGTTTAACTAATGAACAAAGGGAAGAGTTGAATCGGCCTATAACTTCTGAGGAAATTATTTTGGTAATAAAGCAATTAAAATAGGAAATCCCCGGACACAGATGGACTTACAGCAATATATTATAAAAAGTTACAGGATGAGATAGTTGGTCCACTTATGGAGTTATTTAATCAGATACTGATGGGAGGAGGAGTGCCACCATCATGGAGGACTACTTTTATTTCATTGATACCAAAAGAGGATCAGGATTGTACTAAGCCTGGGAATTATAGACCGATTTCACTCTTGAATAATGATTATAAGATTTTTGCAAAAATAATGGCAAATAGGTTAATGGAAATTGTACAACAAAGGATTCATACTGACCAGTCTGGTTTTATAAAAGGGAGACAAATGAGGAATAACGTTAGGCAGATAGTGAATTTATTGGAATATTTGGAAAAGAAAAATCAGATTCCGGTAGCGTTTATATTCTTGGATGCAGAGAAAGCTTTTGATCGTTTGCATTGGGAATTTTTATTTAAATTAACAGACAAAATGCAATTTGGAAATGGTTTTATACGAATACTTAGGGCAATTTATGGAGAGCAAACAGCTCAGATAATAATTAATGGTAGTTTGACAGATAGTTTTAAAATTGCGAAAGGAACAAGGCAGGGGTGTCCTTTATCACCTTTATTGTTTATTTTGTCTTTGGAACCTTTATTGGATAAGATAAGGGATTAAGGGAGATAGAGGGTATTAGAATTAGAAGACATGAATACAAAGTTAGAGCATTTGCAGATGATTTGGTTGTTATGTTGACTCAGCCTATAAATTTGAGTGTATATTTGTTGGAAGTAATTAATCAATATGGAAAGGTCTCAGGGTTTAAAGTGAATCAAAATAAAACAAAAGTGTTAACCAAAAATATGATTAAGAACCAGAAAGAAAAACTAGAGGAAATAACAGGATTTGAAATTGTAAAAAAAGTTAAATATTTAGGAGTCTTTCTTACTTCATCAAATGTAAAATTGTATAAGAATAATTATGATGTGTTATGGAAAAAAATTCAGAAGGAAATGAATACTTGGAAAAAATTACAATTATCTTTGTTGGGGAGAATAGCAGCTATAAAAATGAATGTTTTGCCTAAATTCTTGTTCTTGTTTCAGATGATACCAATAATTAAGAAAGACAAAAATTTGGAAGAATGGCAGATTGGAATTAATAAATTTATATGGGAAGGGAAAAAAGCGAGAGTCAAAATGAAAATAATGCAAGATACACGGGAAAGAGGAGGATTAAAAATGCCTAATTTAAAACTGTATTATGAAGCAGTTGTTCTTTCGGTAATAAGTGATTGGTTTAATTTGACGGAGGAAAGGATTTTGAATATAGAAGGTTATGATTTATTATATGGTTGGCATGCATATTTATTGTATGATAAGAAAGTAGATAAAGCTTTTAAGAATCGTGTGTTGAGAATTTCTCTTCTGCGTGTCTGGAAAAAATATTATTATAAGTTAAATTATAAAATTCCCATATGGGCAAGTCCTCGGCACGCAGTAGAGAATATAGAACAGGAACAAGAAATGATTACTTATAAAGATCTTTTATACAATGAGAGGGGAAATCTACAATTAAAATCTTTGGATACATTAAAAGAAGAAGGGAGGAATTATACTTGGTTTCAATATGGACAGTTAAAGGCTAGATGGAAAGAAGATCAGAAAATTGGTATTATTCAAAATGAAGAAAATTTGGTTAAACAAATTAGAAATCAAACCCAGGGGCATATAAAGAGATTGTATACTGTGTTGATAGAAATAGATTCTGAAAGAGATTTAATAAAGGATTGTATGATAAAATGGGCACAGAATATTCAAGAACCAATAATGTTGGAAACATGGGAAAAAATTTGAGTTAGAAATGTTAAATTTACATAGCGCAGAATTTAAGGAAAATTTTATAAGATGTTTTATAGATGGCATTTAGATCCTAAGAAATTATCATGTATGTATCCAGATATGCAAGCGAAATGTTGGAGATGTAATTGTGATGATGCTACATATTTTCATGTATGGTGGACTTGTAAGAAAATTAAGTCTTTCTGGATAAGAATCTGGTGGATTATGCAGAATGTTCTGAAGAAGAAGATAAAGTTCCTACCGCAATTTTTCCTTTTGGGAATAACAACGGACTGTACAGTGATTGAGACTAAGTTGATTTTGAACTTAATAACAGCAGCAAGACTGTTGATTGGACAATATTGGAAGAAAAAAGAATTACCCACAATAAAAGAATGGATATTGAAAGTTTCAATTTGGCTGAGATGGCTAAAATTTCAGCCTTCTTGAAAGACAGTACTCAAGAAAAATATTTAAATGAATGGTAGAACTGGATTGATTATATTCAAAATAGATATTATCAGATTAAGAAATTTCGGATTGCCTTTGAATGAAGGATGTTGTTTTTGATTTTAATGGAAGAAGTCAGGTTATGTGGGAGAGAAGGATTATAATTGTGTTAGATTTTAAAAATTTAATGTATGACTGTTTGTTTAATGAACTATACCTTGTGTTTGCTCCAGGAAGTCGGAGGAGGGAGGGGATTTTGGAGGGAGGGGGGAAGGTGGGGGAGGGGGAAAAATTTAATTGTTGTTCTAAAACTTTTTCAATTAAAATATATATATATATATTTCCAAGATTTTGGGAATATGTTATTCTTCTTTTTGTCAGGAGGTGGCACTCTTAGATTGGATTTTAATATTAACCAGTTTTTCCATTGTCGCACAGAGTAAAAATAGCATTGTTTTTTAAAAAGATAATTGCAGCATTTCAGAATGCCTATCCAAAGCAGTGCCTATCCAATTTGAAAGTCCAATTTTCTGTCTTTTAATGCTTTCCCCCTTTAATTCTTATTCCTTCAATTTCAAGCTTGAAGTTTTCTCAAAGTGCTAGGTCGCTGCTACTTTTAAAAATAGTTGTGCGCCTCTCTTTTCCTGGATATTCTTTTGGGGTTAAAATTTGAATAAAAAGAATTCTTCTTACCCAGTTCTCACACTGTTCACCAAAGTCCACTCCTGCACTGTGCCTAGATGGTCATCAGCTGTCCCAGCTTCATGGCAGTCATCTTAGACTGCCTCTTCTCTTTATCGTGGCAAAGAGAGAAAAAAGCCCCTGGGTTCAACAGGAGAGTTGTGATCTCTCCTGCGACCTCTCAGACCGCCCCTCCTTAGCTTCACCATCCCTACAAGGCATCTTTGACTCCTTTTGAAGCCCACAAACAGGGAGAAGCCAGCACAAGAACAGAGAACTCCATTCTCTGTGACTGGTAATGCTGTGAAGCTCCTAAATGAGAAAATGACTTCAAAATATGACTTCTGGCAACTTAAAAAAAAATTAGAAATATGATAAGGTCACAGTTTCAAACTCAGACCCTACAGTTAATAATATCAATAGTTTGGTACAATTTTCAGAATTGCCAAAAAACTGCTTCAAATCAAGGGCAGCTGAAAATAGAATAGAACAGAACAGAACAGAATAGAATAATAGAGCTGGAAGGGACCTTGGAGGTCTTCTAGTCCAGCTTCCTGCTCAAGCAAGAAAACCTATACAATCTCAGACAAGTGACTGTCCAGTCTCTTCTTTAAAACCTCCAGTGATGGAGTGCCCATGATTTCTGAAGGCAAGCTGTTCCACTGGTTAATTGTCCTTACTATTAGGAAGTTTCTCCATAATCCCAGGTTGCTTCTCTCTTGGATCAGTTTCCAACCATTATTTCTTGTCCTGTTGTGACCCAGGCCCCAGTAGGTAGTAGGAAACTCAATCAGTGTAAAAACAAACAAACTTTATTTGAACAGCTGAGAATTACTTCATTCTCAGCATAGTTCAACTAAATTAAAGCAAATTCCTCCCAAAACAAATTCCTCAGTCCTATCACCAACCTTGGTCCAATTAGGCAAGCTGCCAAAGGCCTTTCTTGGCAAAAGTTCAGAAGACACCGATACAAAAATAAATGCAAGAAGACAAAGTTATCAATGTTGTTTTCCAGCAAAGCCCAAATGCCGTTGCTGGTCTGTTTTAAGCCTTATGGGAGGGGCCAATCATCTCTTGGCCCTACTCCCGAGTCGTCCTCTTTGCTTGAGCTGCTCTTGCCTTCTGGCAGCTGTTCTCATGCATGCATTAGGAACAGGCTCATCCTGTTCCTCTGCCCCAGTACTGTCAGTCTCTGGAGGCTCTGGAGTCCACACCTCACTCCCTGATGGCCCTGGCCCCACCTCAACCCTCAATGCAGAGCCCTCATCCAGGCCTTCCCCAGCCTCCAGGATTGGCCCATGCTCTTCCTCAGCTCATCACTGTCCGACTCTGTTGCCAGCTCTGCAGGCTGCTGGCGGACCACAACAGTCCTGCCCTCTGGTGCTTTAGAGAATAATTTGACCCCCTCTTCTTTGTGGCAGTCCCTCAAATACTGAAATACTGCTGTCATGTCACCCCTAATTCTTCTTTTCTTTAGAGTAGCCAGACCCAAAATCTTCAACCATTCTTCATTTGGTCTAGTCTCCAGGCCTTTGATCATCTTTGTTGCTCTTCTCTGAACTTTTTCCAAAGTCTCAACATCTTTTTTGTAGCATGGGGATCAAAATTGGTTGCAGTATTCCAGGTGTGATCTTACTAGGGATTTTGTAAAGCAGCACTAATATTTCATGTGATCTTGATTCTATGCCTCTATTTATACAACTCAGGATTGTATTAGCTTTTTTGGCGGCTGCTGCACATTGCTGGCTCATATACAAATGATAATCCACTAGGATTCCAAGGTCCCTCTCACAGTTACAGTTTTTGAGCCAGGTCTCGCCTAATCTGTACTTATACCTTTGATTTTTCCTGCCTAAATGTAAAGTTTTGCTTTTCTCCACAGTAAAATTCATTTTGTTGGATAGGGCCCATTGTTCAAGTTTGTCAAGATCTTTTTGGATCCTGATTTTGTCTTCTGGGCTGTTGGCCATTCCTACCATTTTAGTATCATCTGCAATCAGTTGTCTCGTCATATTTACAAAGCCTATTTATTGAATTGATCTATAAAAGCCTATGGTACTTGTTAAACTGAAAGACATCTAGCAAAGATGTTTATGCAAAATGATTCCCAAGTAATGTACATTATTCTGAATGACATATGAACATACATATTTCATTGAAAAATATTAAGCACATAAGAAATAGAAATATGAAAATATTTAAAAGAGTTAAACCCAAATGAACATCTCAGTGTAGACTTTATTTCAAGGAACAACTTATTGGAAACTATGAACTTAAAGCTCCACTTTGATGTCAATTAAAAGTTATGTTCTCTCTTTCTTTTTTTTTTCTCTTTCCATTATTTATCCTAGCTTTGACTTCTATGCATCTTCGCCAGTTCTTGTGAAAAAAATTGTCAGCAATGGTGCAAAGTACCGTTTACATCAGGGTGTTAGAAGTTTCTAATCTTAGATGACTGAATTGTGATCTACTTAGTGATGTTGTTTGCTTGACTGAATTTTGGTTAATGTTTTCCTTATAAAACATTGACAGCCCAATAGCTTGGTGATCCTACAAAATCTGGTGACTCAATGAAGCTCAAACAGATGTATTTGGCTTAATATCAACCTTCTCTGCTAGGTACCCTGATTCTTCTTTTTATGTACATGCTATTTGTAGCACCTAGTTTTCTATTTTTCATTCTATAAAAATTTATAAACATTTAAAGGTTTACTTCTACTTTATCTGTTTCTCTTCAGGTATATTTAATTTTCCATTTTTAAAACTTTGCCCTTATGATTTGCAAACCTCAGGTCTAACAGATTTAAATTATTCAAGCTTATGTCTCTATGTGTTTCTTCTCCTTATGATCAAGGTACATTTCCTCACCATGACCTGGTAGTGCTGGAATCAGTTCTTAGGAGACATTGCTTCTAATCTGCTAGTCACCAACTGACTACTAGGCATGAGTTTTAGCCCTACAAAGATGTTATCAGTTATGTATAATAGGCTATTTTCTGTCTGGCTAAAAAGGTAATCTTTTGCTCTTTTATTAAGAATATCACTATTAACCCTTTCTACTAACTTATATTGTTAGAATATATCTATACTATCTTTTGTAAAATGCTAATAGTTTCCTAGGTAGAAAAACAGAACCCTCCAATCTAACTTTGGTCAATATATTCTGTTCATCAGAAAGAGGAACAATGTTTGTCTTTTGTATGTTCAATGCCTCTCATAAAAACTGTCATTTTAAAGCAATCACAAAATAGTTATTTTATTTTAAATCAAATCCCAAAGTCATGAACTTCTTTCAAAAGTAATAGAATTGTATCAACAAGGCCTCACTAAACAGATGGGCTTTATCATTTCTCTAGTCATTCCTTGAAGTGCCTAAGAAATGAGAGAGACACTATCCAATTCACTACATGCTTATTATACTGCAAAAAGCTTATTAACAAATATGAAGCAGGGCTGAGACAAGAATGAGATAAGGAAGATAGGCTGCATAAGGGAGGTGAGGTTCTATAATAGGAGGATGATTGGATTTAGCACTAGACTTGTGTAATTTATATTTGTAATATGCTTTGGTCTGATTAAATCTACATGGTGAATGATCATATGAACAAACATGCATTTGTCATTTATATTATAACAATAACCGCAACAAGTAATAATTGAAAATAATAAAACAAAACTTACTGTTTTGATTCCTTCTATAATATATGTATCATTCATTATAAATCCGGGATAACCCACTTTTGCCAAAACTGCTTTTGCCTTTAGAAAAAATGATAAACATGACAATGACAAGGATGATCATTTAAAATAAATTTTAAATCATATGGTAACGTTAATTCCTCTTGTGGTTGTTGTTAGTTTTAGAAACAAGAAATCTATATTTTTCAGAATATTATTTATCCATAGTAAGTATACAAAATTTCTGTTACTTTTCAAACAATCCAGGTTGAAAATGGTTAGTGTTTGGATCTTTTTGTGCAAAAATATGTAGTTATCACATGTCAAATGTTGCTCATAAACACCAGTGTTCCATGGCTGAAAGAGTCTTGGAAAATATTTGGGGAGCGGCACTCCCTAGCCTATTCTGCTCACCATCCATCCTACTGTGCTGCTATCTTGTTTTAATCTGATCTAATTTTTTAGATCAATTTTTTCTTTGTCTATGAAGGTGTGCAAAATATTTTACGCTGCATTCTTTCTTCTTAACCAAGGGACTCCAAATTTGGCTTTGTAGTGTTTCTGCTCAGCAGTTACTTTTTCTTCCCTAAAAGGTAGTAAGATATATAGCATGATGACTGCTTCTATGGTAAGCAGTTTTTATATACAGATTGTTCAAACCTAGACATTCTATATTGGGGGGATGGGGGGAGAAGAACATTGTTAAGACTTCTAATTTGAACCAGATGGTAAGAACTCTCTTTCATCTATGATAACAACATATAAAACAAGCAAAGCCATCTGAAAACCCTTCAAAACATAATGTGTTGGAGTGAATCTATTTATTAGAGTTCAGTAAATGGAATTATTTGTCTATACATCTTCTAGGTTAAAGAATATTTTGATTATCTAGATTTTTATAGCCCAGATTATAGCCTGGCTAAATTTAAATGTAAATTAGACAGAAGATGAGATTCTGTAGGAACCAATCCGTTAGGGTTAATAGTGCTTGATATCGCTAAAAAAGCATATAGGTAGTCCTCAACTTATAACATTTATTTAGTGACTGTTC
Source organism: Ahaetulla prasina (assembly GCF_028640845.1). Classification (NCBI taxonomy): domain Eukaryota; kingdom Metazoa; phylum Chordata; class Lepidosauria; order Squamata; family Colubridae; genus Ahaetulla; species Ahaetulla prasina. The sequence continues at coordinate 74,353,510 of NC_080543.1, read as the reverse complement.
AAAAGTTACAGTAGCACTGAAAAAAGTGAGTTATGACTATTTTTCACACTTATGACCACTGTGGCTTCTCCATGGTCATATGATCAAAATTCGGACACTTGACAATTGATTCATATTTAAGACGGTTTGAGTGTCCTGGGGTCATATGATCACTTTTTGCAGCTTTCTTACAAGCAAAGTCAATGGGGAAGCCAGATTCACTTAAAGCCATGTTATGAACTTAACAGCTACAGTGATTCACTTAACAATGGTGGAAGGAAAGGTCGTAAAATGGGGCAAAACTCACTTAACAAATGTTTCACTTAGCAACAGAAATTTTGGGCTCAATTGTGGTTGTACATTGAGGACTACTTGTACTGATAACTATGGGGAGATAAGGATAAGCAGTCATTGTTCTTTTACTTCTTTGGGGAGATTTTCTAGTTCTCATTTTTTAGCTAAGAGGCAATGCTCAAAAAGATCAAGTTATAAAAGAAATGCTGCCATTCAGTTTCTGAAAATTCCTTAGTCCACATGGCTAATTTTTTTATTAGGCAGACTAAAGCAGTAACACATGGCAAAAATCTTGAACATCATGATACACAGACAATGTAAATGGTTTAAATGAATTTTAATATGAATATCTTACCAGTTGGAAATAAAAAAATCCTGCTACCTTGTTTTACACACAGAATAATCTGATCTTTTGGGTACTATACCAATACACTTTAACTTCAATAGCTGCCCTTAGCTATTCCCTGTGGTAATAAATTCTGTTAGGCCAATCTTGCTAACCTCAGGTTTTTATTTGTCATTTGTGGAAATATCTTGACTTTACAATTACTTGAGATAATTAATACATGACATCCTCCAGAAAATAGGTGGGAGATTAACAGCAGGAGCAGCAGAAACAGATGGATCCTTAAGCAAGACAGATTCCATTGTCATGCAAATGTTCTCAGTGACCGGAAAAACAATAGAAGACAAATGCTATGCAGAACAAAATGGGAAATAAAGTAAATAACAAGAGAGAATATTTGTTCACAATTTTCCAAAAGGGGCATCAGAGCCTCATAGGTTTTTATTATTTTCAAGAAAAACCATATCTTATTGTTGTTTGGTATATGACTGACTGACACTATAATTACTATTAGGTTAAGATACCTGATCCTCTTATATTCAACTCGAAAGGCCAAGTGGGGAAAAACATTGAAATTTCTGCTGATCCAGTTTTTAAATGTCCTAGATAAGTCATGGAGGTCTTGCATGTCTTCTAAAATAGTCATTTAAAGCAACTAAGCAACTTAGTATTGCATCCATGCTTTTCAGTATACAGCATTAAGCAAACAGGAGGAGAATAACTTTAAGACCTGATAAATTGTGACCTTTAAAGAAAACGCCTACTCATTTTGCAGCATGACTAATTACATAGTCTGGAAAATAATGAATGTGGATGAACTGACCCAACCTGGCAAATGATTTACAAGTGAACTAATTGCTGTAAATATTGATCAAATGCCGCCACTAAAAATATTTCAAATCAGAACTAGGCTGTATAACATCATCTGAATCTGGGAATGATGATGTTAAAACATGATCAATTGATCATCAAAAAGAAACATTACTCTATCATTTTATTTTGAGCATATACATCCATATTTATTAATTTCCATACTTCCTGGATGGGTCTGGGAACTGAGTCCTCTCTTAATCCATGAAGCAAGCAATCTGTCAGGGTTCCACATAATACAACCATAGCAAGCAGAACTCTGAAGCAAGCAGTTTCCTCAGATAACAAGTTTATTGGATATATCTTGTTTATTGAATGCCACCACATGTTTACTGGACCCGTGCCCCTCCTGGCTGGTACTGGCCACGCAGGAGGTGACACGAGGCTGGCTCCAGGGGATTGCTAATGCTTCTTTGTTGGAAGGGGTTTTTCCTACTGCCTTGAAAGAGGCGGTGGTGAGACCCCTCCTCAAGAAGCCTTCCCTGGACCCAGCTGTTTTAGGACATTATCGTCCGGTCTCCAACCTTCGCTTTGTGGCGAAGGTTGTAGAGTGTGTGGTGGCACGTCAATTACCCCGATACCTGGAGGAAACTGTCTATCTAGACCCGTTCCAGTCCGGTTTTCGGCCCGGATACAGTACAGAGACAGCTTTGGTCGCGTTGGTTGATGATCTCTGGAGGGCCAGGGATAGGGGTCATTCCTCTGCCCTGGTCCTATTAGACCTCTCAGCGGCTTTTGATACCATCGACCATGGTATCCTGCTGTTGGAGGGTTTGGGAGTGGGAGGCACCGTTTATCGGTGGTTCTCCTCCTATCTCTCCGACCGGTCGCAGACGGTGTTGGCAGGGGGACAGAGATCGACCCCGAGGCACCTCACTTGTGGGGTGCCGCAGGGATCGATTCTCTCGCCTCTCCTGTTCAACATCTATATGAAGCCACTGGATGAGATCATCAGTGGTTTTGGGGTGAGGTACCAACTGTACGCTGATGACACGCGGCTGTACTTTTCCACCCCAGGCCACCCCAACGAAGCTGTCGAAGTACTGTCCCGGTGTCTGGAAGCCGTACGGGTCTGGATGGGGAGAAACAGGCTCAAGCTCAATCCCTCCAAGACGGAGTGGCTGTGGATGCCAGCACCCCGGTACAGTCAGTTGCAGCCACGGCTGACTGTTGGGGGAGAGTCATTGGCCCCAATGGAAAGGGTGCACAACTTGGGTGTTCTCCTGGATGGACGGCTGTCTTTTGATGACCATTTATGCAAGGTCACTCATGCGCTCGTGACATCTCGCTTGGATTACTGCAATGCTCTCTACATGGGGCTCCCCTTGAAGAGCATCCGGAGGCTCCAGTTAGTTCAGAATGCAGCTGCGCGGGTGATAGAGGGAGCCCTTCGTGGCTCCCATGTGACACCACTCCTGCGCAGGCTGCACTGGCTGCCTGTGGCCTTTCGGGTGCGCTTCAAGGTTTTGGTTACTGTCTTTAAAGCACTCCATGGCTTAGGGCCGGGTTATCTACGGAACCGCCTACTGCTACCGAATGCCTCCCACCGACCCATGCGCTCTCACAGAGAGGGACTCCTCAGGGTGCCATCGGCCAGGCAATGTCGGCTGGCGACCCCCAGGGGACGGGCCTTCTCTGTGGGGGGCCCTACCCTCTGGAATGACCTCCCCACAGGACTCCGCCAACTTCCTGACCTTTGGACCTTTTGCCGCGAGCTGAAGACCTATTTGTTCACTTGCGCAGGACTGGCATAGGATTTTAGATTTATATGGTTTTTAATTTTATACGGGTTTTATCATTTTAAATTTTTTAATCCTGGTCAATTGAATAAGTTTTTTAATTGTATTTTAATAGTATTTATATTGTAATATTATTGTTTATTTTATCTGGCTGTGAACCGCCCTGAGTCCTTCAGGAGAAGGGCGGTATAAAAATCTAAATAAATAAATAAATAAAATAAATCTAGTGCCACAGGCTGGTGAAAACCAACTCTAAAGGTTCCAGCAGTTTTCACCTAATTAAAAGTAAAAGTATTTTCCCCTTTCCCAAACAATCAGTCACATGGTCCAATCAAGGTACTGTCGGTTGCTTGGGAACTTCACTGCTCCTTTCTTTAGCCACCTGTGGAAATGTCCTTGGTTCACAGGGGAAACTATTTTGTTTTGGCCAGAAGTGAAATGCTATCAGTTTGGGCTGATTCACCTAAACCGGTAGTAAAAATGCTGCTGGCTTGCCCAAGCTAGTAGTAAAAAAATGCTTTAAAAGGTTAAAAAAAAGGTTCCAACAATTGCACAGCACAGCTGATCATCGGAACTTTTTCTTTACTTTTTTTAGCATTTTTTTCACTGGAATAGGTAGTAAAAAATGCTTTAAAAGTAAAAAAAAAAGGTTCCGATGATCAGCTGTGACAATCAGCTGTGCCATGCGATCATCGGACCTTTTTTTTTTACTTTTTAAAGCATTTTTTTTACTACCTATTGCCCGAACCGGTACTTTTGTGTAAAGTGTGATAGTTTGTTTTTGAGCTCTTTGTGACTCTGTGAGGTTTTTGCTTGTTGCAGGGGCCATTTTGTGTCAAGTCCAGCTATTTTTGCATTGTCTGTGAATTAGTTGTGTAGCTTTTGTGTTATTTTTGTGTAAAGTGTGATAGTTGGTTTTCCTGGTCACATGACCACCAAGCCACACCCAGCAAGCCAGAAACAGTTTTGAGTGATGGAAGGAGTGGACTCGTAAGGAGATGAAAAGAAATTGGAGAAGCAGAGGCACAGAACCAGTTGGGAAAATTTTTGAATTTCACCACTGGTTTTGGCTACAAAACTCCAGCTATCTCTATTCCTCCCCCCACATCCGTCAGCACCATTGTGGCAGCACTGAAGCCTCCAAAATGGCCTCAATCAGGTTTGCTTCAGAGTTGACAGAATCATTATAAGGTAGAATGACTGAACAACATAGTAGATTAGATGAATATTATGTTTCTGTTTGTGGGTCTTTTTTATATGTAAATAATTTTTAACCATTCTGTGTCAGTGTGTGATTATAATTCTAATTGGATCTCCTGACTGGCAATCCAACATCTAGTTTGGTATCAAATTTAATTTATCAAAATGTTTCTTATATTTTATATAAAAGGGGTGTATGCATTGTTACAATAAGAGATATGTCCACAATAGAGTAAAAAGACCTTTATTTAAACTCAATAAATAAACAGAATAAAAAGACATTTATTTAAACTAAACTACATTGAATTTATTTAGAAAAAAATGCTTTTAAAGGGTTCTAATGACCCCAGCAGAGGCTTTTTTGTTTTATTTTTAAAAGCATTTATAGCCGAAGAAAAAATGCTTTTAAAAGTAAAAAAAAAACCTCTGATGATCGCACGGCTCAACTGGGCATGGGCGGGGGGGGGCAGGGATTTTTGCTACCGGTTCTCTGAACCACTCTCCACCATCGCTACCGGATCAGGCAATCAGTCCATACCGGAAGCTTTTCATCCCTGCTTGTAGGTCATCTAGTCCAACCCCTCTGCCCTACACTATTTCTGACAAATGGCAGTCCAATCTCTTCTTGAAAGCTTCCAGTGATGAAGCTCCCACAACTTCTGAAGGCAAGCTGTTCCATTGGTTGATTGTTGTCAGTGTCAGAAAATTTATCCTTATTTCTAGCTTGAAACTTTTCTTGATCAGTTTCCATCCATTATTCCTAGTCTGGCCTTCAGGTGCCTTAGAAAATAGTTTGACCCCTTCCTCTCTGTGGCAGCCCCTCAAATATTGGAACACTGCTCTCATGTCTCCCCTTGTCCTTCTCTTCACTAGACTAGCTATGCCCAGTTCCTGTATCCTTTTTTCATATGTTTTAGTCTCCAGTTTCCTAATCATCCTGGTTGCTCTTCTGTGCACTTTTTCTAGAGTCTCAACATCTTTTTCATAGTGTGATGACCAAAACTGGATGCAGTATTCTAGGTGTGGTCTTACTAAGGCTTTATAGAGTGGTGTGCTTTTGGCTATTCTATGAGTTGTATTTATGTGGTGCCTTCCTATTGGTTGATTGGTGTGTCCATGGTTGGCAATTGACTTTTGTTTCCTATGAATTGTATTTATGTGGTGCCTTCCTATTGGTTGATTGGTGTGTCCATGGTTGGCAATTGACTTTTGTTTCCGTATACTGCCAAGCTCTTGGTTCTTAAGTATCTGAAAGCTGGTGGTAAATCACCACCCTTGCTGACTGACAAGGGGCCTGTTTTCCAGGCTTCAATCATTTCCCTTCCTATCTTTGTGGGCCAACACATGGCCAAAATTCTTAGTAGCTATGAAATTGAATGTATGTTCTTGTTCCTTGCAATGTGGAATGCATTATAGAATGTATCAGAAAATGAATGATAGAAATGTGGAGGATGTCTAAAATCTATTTCATTTTACTACATTCAGTATCAAGACAACCATCCAATCCTGTATTTTACATTAATAATGTGGGCAAATAGAAATTGCATCTATGTTTAATAAAGGGCATAAGGAATTTATTTAAACTGTGTTTACTTGTTAAAAAACATTTTATAGTGTACTCTACATATATTTTTTTCATTCTCCAGTGCTTACTAGAATTATATTGTTGACTATATTTCAGGGGTGAAATTCAGCAGGTAGCGGAAATTTTGAGTAGTTCGGAGAACTGGCAAATACCATCTGCCGGAATAGCTCAGGCTGTTAAGAAGCCTGTTATTAGAACACAGTAGCCTGCAATTACTGCAGGTTCAAGCCCGGCCCAAGGTTGACTCAGCCTTCCATCCTTTATAAGGTAGGTAAAATGAGGACCCAGATTGATGGGGGGGCAATAAGTTGACTTTGTAAAAAATATACAAATAGAATGAGACTATTGCCTTATACACTGTAAGCCGCCCTGAGTCTTCGGAGAAGGGCGGGATATAAATGTAAACAAAAAAAATAATCTCTGGCTGGCCCCAGAGTGGGATAAGAATGGAGATTTTGCAGTATCCTTCCCTTGCCACGCTCACCAAGCTACACCCACCAAGCTCACCATGCCCACCAAGTCATGCCCACAGAACCAGTAGAAAAAAAATTGAATTCCACCATTGCTGTATTTGTAAGCTTTTAAAAGTTTAAATAAGTTGTTTTAAGTAATGCATGATTGTATAAGGGCCAGACATTGTAGTTAGCATTGACATTTTGTTCTAGTGGAAAGATTTTTAACTGTTAGATTGCAAACATTGCCTAATGTAGACAATGTGTAGGTTCTTCTATAAGAATTATTACTATGTTGTTTTCGTTTGTTGCATAACTGTTGACTCTAAGGTCTTTTTTATTGTATGCATGTAACAAATGCATGCATGCTTCTGTTTTTAGATAGATAATGAGCATAGCCACAAGTATTTCAATCTCACACAGTTCACTTAATCGTTTCAGCTATGCTGTTCTCTGGAAGTAGAATGACAGCTCAGGGTTAAATATAAATTCCTTTTCCTTTTCCAATGTTCCATAGTCTGTCTGCACTGTGTGCTGAGATTATTAATGGAACTGGCATCTCCATACAACTGACTGAGCACTGGAAGCAGCCAGATAACAGGAGAGAAGCTGATGGAAGCAAATAATCTAACACCAAAGAATAAGTGTGTTAAACATGTAATGACAAATGATTTCAGATCAAAGCAAAGTAGATGAAAAACATCACATCTGGTTAGTGAATCCATGCTTTTGTGAATTAGATGCATATAAATTAAAACCGTTTTTTTGAGGGTAAAAGTTACTACCTTAAGAGATATAAATTGTAAACCATAGTCTTCCTGATGCTTATTTCTGTCCCATCCTATTCAAACCCATTGATGCAGGCAAGATATGGATAGCATTGGATAATAAATCACATAATCAATATTCATCACCCTGCTAGGGATACTGTATATTGTTTCCATATTTCCAAAGAGCTTTAGCTTGTGAATTTATTTTATCTGCAAGTGAGATAATATTTCAATAATAGCATTTTCCCCAAACTTTTTTTTTCTTCAAATCAATACAGAAAGCCAATGGCTCAAGATATTCCTACACAAAGCTTAACCTTCAAAACTGAGAGTGTAATAATTTTAACACAATAATGCTAGTTTATACATAGAAAAAATATGAATAAGGGTGTAGGAAATTTTCATCAACCTAGGGATTACCAAATGTTCTGGCATCACACACTGTTTATGATATGATAGAGTATTTCACTCCTCTTCTCACAATAGAATACCCTATGCCACCAGACTTGAAATGTTGGGCGTGGACAACCTAGAACCACGCTGCCTACGATCTGACCTAAGCTTAGTACACAAAATTATCTGCTACAATGTCCTACCTGTCAATGACTACTTCAACTTCAACCGCAATAATATACGGGCAAACAATAGATACAAACTCATAGTAAACCACTCCAAACTTGATTGCAGAAAATATAACTTCAGCAACAGAGTGGTCAATGCCTGGAATGCACTACCTGACTCTATTGTTACATCCTCAAACCCAGGGGTGAAATGCTCCCGGTTTGGATCAGATCACCCGATCTGGTAGCGATGGCGGCAGGTGGTTTGGGGAACCGGTAGCCAAAATCCCTGCCCCCCATGCCCAGCTGAGCCACACGATCATCAGAGGGGTTTTTTTACTTTTAAAAGCATTTTTTCTTCAGCCAAAAAAATGCTTTTAAAAGTAAAAAAAAAGCCTCTGATGATTGCACGGCTCAGCTGGGATTGTCAGAGGCTTTTAATGTAAAAAATGTAAAAAAAATGCTTTTAAAAGGCTCCTTTGATGATCCCAGCTGAGTTGCCTGATCGTCAGAGGCTTTTTCTTCTTTTAAAGGCAAAAAAAATGCTTTTAAAAGAAAAGAAAAGCCTCTGACGATCAGGCAACTCAGCTGGGATCATCAGAAGAGCCTTTAAAAGCATTTTTTACAACCTCTTCGGCCGCTTTTAAAAGTAAAAAAAAAGTTGGCCACGCCCACTTTACCCCCACACCACCAAGCCATGCCCACAGGTTTGGTAGTAACGAATTTTACATTTCACCACTGCTCAAACCCCCATAACTTTACCCTTAAACTGTCTACCTTGGACCTCACCCCATTCCTAAGAGGTCTGTAAGAGGGCATGCATAAGCACACCGGGGTGCCTACCGTCCCTGTCCTACTGTTCCCATTTATTCATACTCATTTCTTATGTTTATACTTATACCTGTTTATACGTATATGTTTATATGTTATGTTTATGTTTATACTTACATTTATTTTCTCATTCATGCTTGACAAATAAAATAAATAAAATAAAATAAATATTTTAGAAACCCATACACATCCCTGCCCAAATATCTATTAAATCTATTTGCCATTTTATATTAAATTTGTATGCCATCCAGCTCACTATTCAAAGCAACATTTTCCACAAGTATAAAATATGCACCTTCCCACCAATCTACCAGTGATTTATTAGCATAGACCTACTGATCTTTCTGCTGCACATTTACTGATATTCACAATGGTATTGATTACCTTTCCTTCCTTCCATCTATCCATCCATTACACTGTATTCATACTGCAGATATACCCACAGAGCTGGAGATACCTTATTTAATTCAAATGATTCAAATACCAAAAAAAATAGTTTTGCCACTCAAAAAAGGTCACTATTTATATTTTTGATTGTTGATAATATAACTCATAGTTAAAACAAGTTCTTATTATGTACCAGAAATACTTTTTCCATGCATCTATCAAGCTTGTGTGAATCAGATCTAATCTGATTAAATTTGATTCAAAAGGACCATTTTATATTTCGTTTGTGATTTGATATTTAAAAGCAAATTGGTTTGGTGGAAAATATAGTTCATAGATCTGGCAAGCATCAAAATGCCTATAACTCCTTCATTCTTTAGCAGAGTAGGATGAAAATAACAGGAATGGCAGACCCTTTATAGGACATTAACTCTGTGCCAAACTCCAGCTCGATAGAGTTTTACCACAATAAAGTAGTGTCCTTTAAAGTAAATGTTGTAGAACTGATGAAAGAGTACAAAGAAGTGTCCAGCAGTGAGCCAAAGGATTGTTCGACAAATGGAGAAAGTGCCCTAATCTCTTTTTAAATAAAAATATTAAAAACCTCTTTCTTTTCTACCTATTTTTCTAGGGTTCTTATATAAACTGAAGAAAAGGGTTGTAAATTCTGGCTCTGCTGGGTTGCCAAATTAGGCAGGGTATATTGGCAAAGATTAACTTTCTCTGGCCAGGACTGAGAATAAAGACCATTAATTTGCTTTGTTGAGGTGGTATGGTTTTGCTGCCCATAAAACACAGGGCTTTATGGTGTGACATAAGGGTTGGCAAAGCTTGTTTGCCCCCCACCCCCCGGACCGTGGTTTGTTGACTGAAGTATCAGATGCTGGCATGTGCTGCTACACTAAGATATAAGAGAAAAGAAACTAGCACAGAGAAATGGTATTCAAAGCCTTTCAATCCCCTATTTTTAAAAGCAGTAGAAATTTAGACCAATACCTATAAATTTTATCCATTAATTCATTGAGATATTTAAACCTGCTCCAATCAAGCAAAAAGTAAGATATGATACAAGAATGTATACTGGCCAGTGAGTAGCAGATTGGTAAACCTTGATCCCCTGTTTAGAGAGCACACTTTAACTGCAGGGCAGAAAATTAACATTTCATTACCACAGGATCCAGGGGAAAAACAGAGTTTATGGCTCATCACATTAAAGAAAGTAGAAACTGAATGAAACCCAAAGCAATAATAAATGTGTCATCCCAAAGAGCTCCAACAGACACAGGTGAACATTAATTGGCTAACTATTCATGCCATATAGTACAGCCCAACCTATTGGTCATACATATTCCTTCTACATATGGAAATGAAATTGTCTGTAGCAACCTCAAAAGCATCAGGAAAGCATTTTTTTTTACTTGATTACTGGGACTTACATGCAGTTGATTCTCACATTATCCCATAAAGCACAATCAAGTATAAAACTGATTTAAAACATGGTACCTAAACCCAGTATTAAGGGGCGTGCATAAGCGCACAAACATGCCTACCGTTCCTGTCCTATTGTTTCTCTTTTCTTTTTCCTACATATATATTATTTTATTTTATTTATTTATTTATTCGTATTTGTATACCGCCCTATCTCCCGGAGGACTCAGGGCGGTTCACAGGCAAATAAAACATATATGTACCAATTAAGATAACCATTAAAAAACTTATTCTAAAAGCCAAATTATTAAAAATAGTATAAATATTAAAACCAATTAAAACCCCTATAAATTTAAAATCTAGTCCAGTCCTGCGCAGATGAATAAATGTGTTTTAAGCTCGCGACAGAAGGTTCGGAGGTCCGGAAGTTGACGAAGTCCTAGGGGGAGTTCGTTCCAGAGGGCGGGAGCCCCCACAGAGAAGGCCCTTCCCCTAGGTGTCGCCAGACGACACTGTCTCGCTGACGGCACCCTGAGGAGTCCCTCTCTGTGAGAGCGCACGGGTCGGTGAGAGGTATTCGGTAGCAGTAGGCGGTCCCGTAGGTAGCCCGGCCCTATGCCATGGAGCGCTTTGAAGATGGTCACCAAAACCTTGAAGTGCACCCGGAAGGCCACAGGTAGCCAGTGCAGTCTGCGCAGGATAGGTGTCACAGGGGAGCCACGAGGGGCTCCCTCTATCACCCGCGCAGCCACATTCTGGACTAACTGAAGCCTCCGGATGCTCCTCAAGGGGAGCCCCAAGTAGAGAGCATTGCAGTAATCCAGTCGAGATGTCACGAGGGCGTGAGTGACTGTGTACAAGGCATCCCGGTCTAGAAAGGGGCGCAACTGGCGTACCAGGCGAACCTGGTGGAAAGCTCTCCTGGAGACGGCCGTCAGGTGATCTTCAAAAGACAGCCGTTCATCCAGGAGAACGCCTTGCGCATCCCTCTCCATCGGGCCAATGACTCGCTCCCAACAGTCAGCCGTGGACTCAGCTGACTGTACCGGGATGCCGGCATCCACAGCCACTCTGTCTTGGAGGATTGAGCTTGAGCCTGTTTCTCCCCATCCAGACCCGACGGCTTCCAAACACCGGACAGCACTTCAATGGCTTCGTTGGGGTGGCCCGTGTGAAAAGTACAGCTGGGTGTCATCCGCATACAGCTGGTACCTCACACCGAAACCACTGATGATCTCACCCAGCGGCTTCATATAGATGTTGAACAGAAGGCGAGAGAATCACCCTGCGGCACCCACAAGTGAGGCGCCTCGGCGACCTCTGCCCCCGTCAACACCGTCTGCGACCGGTCGGAGAGATAGGAGGAGAACCACCGATAAACGGTGCCTCTCACTCCCAATCCCTCCAACCGCGCAGCAGGATACCATGGTCGATGGTATCAAAAGCCGCTGAGAGGTCTAATAGGACCAGGGCAGAGGAACAACCCTATCCTGGCCCTCCAGAGATCATCCACCAACGCGACCAAAGCCGTCTCAGTGCTGTAACCGGGCCGGAAACCGGACTGGAACGGGTCTAGATAGACAGTTTCATCCAGGTGCAGGGGAAACTGATATGCCACCATACTCTCTACAACCTTCGCTGCGAAGCGAAGGTTGGAGACCGGACGATAATTACCTAAAACAGCCGGGTCCAGGGAAGGCTTCTTGAGGAGGGGCCTCACCACCGCCTCTTTCAAGGCGGCCGGAAAGACTCCCTCCAACAAGGAAGCGCTCGTAATCACCTGGAGACAGCCTCGTGTCACCTCCTGAGTGGCCAGCACCAACCAGGAGGGGCACGGGTCCAGTAAACACGTGGTGGCATTCAATCTACCCAACAACCTGTCCATGTCCTCGGGAGCCACAGGATCAAACTCATCCCAGACAATATCACCAAGACTGCCCTCAGACGCCCCATCTGAATCGTCGCAATTTTGGTCCAGACCGTCCCGAAGCTGAACGATTTTATCGTATAGATAACTGTTAAACTCCTCAGCACGTCCCTGCAACGGGTCATCCCGCTCCCCCTGGTGAAGGAGGGAACGGGTCACCCGAAACAGGGCGGCTGGGCGGTTATCTGCCGACGCAATGAGGGAGGAGGCGTAGCAACGCCTCGCTTCCCTCAGTGCCACTAGGTAGGTCCTAGTATAGGATCTAACTAGTGTCCGATCAGTCTCTGAACGGTTGGACCTCCAGGAACTCTCTAGGCGTCTTCTCCGGCGTTTCATCCCCCTCAGCTCCTCGGACAACCAAGGAGCCGGTTGGGATCTGCGCCGGGTCAGAGGCCGCAGAGGCATGACACGGTCTAAAGCCCCAGCCGCAGCCCGTTCCCAGGCCACGGCTAGTTCCTCTGCCGTGCCGTGAGCCAGACCCTCAGGAAATGGCCCAAGCTCCGTCCAGAACCTCTCCGGGTCCATCAGGCGCCTGGGACGGTACCAACGTAATGGTTCCGTCTCCCTGCGGTGTTGAGTAGCGGTCAGAAAGTCTAGGCGAAGGAGAGAGTGATCTGACCATGACAAAGGTTCTGTGACTACATCTCTCAAGTCCAGATCCTTCAACCACTGACCAGAGATAAAAATCAGGTCCAGTGTGCCACCCCCGATGTGAGTGGGGCCATCCACTACTTGAGTCAGGTCCAAGGCCGTCATGGAAGCCATGAACTCCCGAGCCACTGTTGATGACGAGCCGGCAGATGGCAAGTTAAAGTCCCCCATGACTAAAAGTCTGGGGGTCTCCACTGCCACCCCAGCAAGCACCTCCAGGAGCTCGGGCAGGGCAGCTGTCACGCAGCAAGGAGCCAGGTACGTGACCAGCAAGCCCATCTGACACCTATGACCCCATCTCACAAAGAGGGATTCACACCCGGCAATCTGAGGCACAGTGGTCTCCCTCGGCTCTAGACTCTCTTTAATAACAACCGCCACCCCGCCACCCCTACCCTGGGCCCTCGGCTGATGAAATGCATGGAAGCCCGGTGGGCACATTTCGACCAGGGGCACACCCCCTTCAGTGCCCAACCAGGTTTCCGTAACGCCTATAAGATCCGCGGCGTCCCCCTGAATAAGATCATGTATTAGGGGGGCCTTATTGGCCACGGACCGTGCGTTGCATAACATAAGCCGAAGGCCCAGGCTCTGAGGGTCTTGACCATCCGGGGAACGGGAGAAGTCAGAGGGATCGGGGCATGCGATCGCCTGCAAGCATCGAGCGCGTGCCCCCCTAAACTGATACGATCCCCCCCTTCCGCCATATCTGCCCCTCCCACTTACCGTGCATATAGAACCACCCTCACAGAAAGGAACGCATTCTCCCCCCTTAACCTCCGAACCCGTTAAATAGTCGCCACGAGCACGCGCAGGAACTGGTCTCCCTCCCGACGGGCTACCCCCAATACCCGCCCTAACCCTCCCACCCCTTAAAAGTGCCCTATTTAAAAAACCCCAAAGGCTCTTTCTTTTCGCATGCCACCTCTGTGGGTCCCAAGACCCGTCATTGAGGCCGGCCCTTGGTAACGAGGCGGGCCGTTCCTGCGAGGCGGGGGCACCTCGCAGTTGCAAGAGTTCATGGGAGGAATAGCGCATAACAATGGAAGATCATGTTGGCGAAAGGATGGTCCATCTCCGAGTGGCAAAGATGATAACAATTAGATGACAGTTCCAGATGATAGTAAAAAACTAGGATAAAAAGGCAGGCCTAAAAAGATGACTCAAAACAATAATCCAGAGTGCTGTTAGTCCCCAATAAGGGCAGACAAGAATAGTAAACACCATACAGTCCAGATGATAGTCTGTCGGAAGTCTGAAGCAGCATCATGGTATAGGGAGTGGGGAAGGTGTTCCAATCATAGCCAGTGTCAGCCTCCGTCCCCCATCGGAACTACTGCCTCTTCTAAGGGGCCCAAGGCCCACCAACGGCCAAGAATCCCAAACTGGCCAGGAGAGACGTAGTAGATGATAAACCATCGAAGGGGGGCAGCAGGCAGATGATTCCATAGTATCTCCGTCGCCTTCCCACTGTCCTCCAACCATCACCTCCAAACCCAGGTCATAAGGCAATCCGGGGGCCCCTCCAACTCCAGCACCCCTTGGTACATCCTTACCCGGTTCGGAGGCCAGATCTCTCCAAACCTCTCCTTCCGAGGGGCCAAACCTGTCCAGCAGGTTGAACCTCTCCGAGAGGCAGGAGGATATGAAGGGCGCCATGGTCACAGTCTGGCTGTGGGGAATAAGCCAAAAAACGGCTGGCCGGAAGCAGATGAAAACGCCTCTATTGCTCTGTTTCCATCCTCCAGTCCGGGTTAAAAACCCAAGTCCGGATGGCAAAGCAAAGCCCGATGTTAAGGTGGAACAGGACGAAGACGAAGCAAAATCGGAGACAGACCAGCCAGAGGATGCCAAAACCCCGGCCGAAAAACGGCCGAGAGAAAAGCAAGTCATCGCCCCGCCCCTACTCCACTCCGGGCCCGCAAACAACATGGCCACCGGAATTCCGCCGTCTGCTTACCCGGCTCCGTTCTCAGCAGCCGTGGGATCAAAATGTCCGAAAACCTCTCCCACGGCTGCCCCACTAGATGACAGTCCGGGTCGGAGCCAGCAGACGGCTACGTGGGCGGCTTACATGCTACCGTCCTCGGAGGGCCATCCAAAACGCCGAGACCAAATCTTCAACGCTGCGCCATCTTGCTTATACCTCCTAATATTTACTCATATATATGTTTATATACTATATAATTTTTTTGTATGACACTTATATATATTGTTGTGACAAAATAAATAAATAAATAAAAATAAATATCACAAAAGTAGCATTCAATGTGGCATTGGCTTCTCACCCAGAGGAAAACATGCTCCACAATACCTACACACTCTTGATCCTTAAAAGCTCTGCAGAAAAATTAAATCTTTTAAAAATAGCCAAAGGATTGGGGCATCCTTGCCCTGAGAGCAAGCTCTTCTGAAAGAAGGCAGAATAAAACATGTCCTCTTTGCTGGATCATACCAGGCTGGTGGATTCTACCTTGAGTACAT
Source organism: Ahaetulla prasina (assembly GCF_028640845.1). Classification (NCBI taxonomy): domain Eukaryota; kingdom Metazoa; phylum Chordata; class Lepidosauria; order Squamata; family Colubridae; genus Ahaetulla; species Ahaetulla prasina. Next base: position 74,338,007 of record NC_080543.1, on the reverse strand, counting down.
GGGACAATCTTGTAAATATTTGAGTCCCAAGCCATATAGGACATAATAGATTATAACCAGTACTTGAATTGCATCCAGAATACACTGATAACTGGACAGTTCCTGCAACACTAGGATGATACAACTATAATGGGTCTAGTCCTGTTTCAGGCAAGCAGCTACATATTGCACAGGTGCAGTTTCCAAATAGTCAGTGCAGTACTTTAAAAATCTATGACTTATTTAAATTTAAGCAACTTACTGGCTTCAAGCTATTCATGAAACGGCTTCAGTGAGGTGATTCCACTAAAATTTCATCACATTGAAACATGCATTTGTGGTGTCAATTCTGCAATATTATTCCCAACTACTGGGTTCAGTTGGCCACATAGGAAGCAGCAGCATAACTCTGAAAATCCATCTTTCTCATTCTACCATTCAAAACAGAACAATTATGTCTCCAGTGGCTGGTAGATCATCTTTTCATATAGCCTGAAAGTCCTTATTCCATATCATTCACTTATAAATTGAACATTTTATAAAAATGTTTATGATTGTCATTGAATATGTAATAAAGCATACTTGAGCTGCAGGTGTAGGTTATTCATTCTTTAATCAATAGCTTCTGATTTTTAAAAAAACAGTTTCTTTTTATACTACTTTTATACTAGTAACTATACTACTACTTGCACTACAAAAATTTGTTCTGAATGAAATGATGCATCATAGAGTAAAAAATGTCAACAACAGTAGCTTAAATGGGCCAGTTTACAGAATGCCAGGACCCATTATTCTGAGGGAATGAAATTTGAGAAGTTGTTGTGCAGGCAGGCAGGCAGGCAGGCAGGCAGGCAGGAAGGAAGGAAGGAAGGAAGGAAGGAAGGAAGGAAGGAAGGAAGGAAGGAAGGATTTACTTATGTGCTAAAGTAGAGTCTAAAGTAGAGTTTAAAGAACTAAAGTCTCTAATGGAAAAATAAGTTAATTATTATTAACTTATTTTAATTCCAACGATTACCATTGATGTTTGGATAGCCAGTGTGGACCTCAGGACAGAAAGGATATGGTGGAGATGCTGGTCTTGCAGAGACACAGGATCTTACTCCAAGCTGCTAACACTCCTCTGAACAGGGGTATAATGGTTTTAATCTCTCTATCCCAACTCTTATACTGTAGGGTATATTCCAATGAGCTAACAGAGATTTCTTGGCTTCCAACGGACAAGGCAAAAGAATATTGCTAACCTTTGGGCAGATTGTTCTGCCATCAATATTATTCAGGCTTGAGACCTCACTAAAGAAACTCTGTATCTGGCCAAGACAGGTATATCACACCACCCAAATTCAGTCCCTGTTAAAGTCTGGGCAGAGAGCCAAGACAGTGAGGGAGTTTGGAACTCCAAAATACTAACAAAATACTAACTTGGGAACTCCAAAATACTAACAGCCAAACAAACAAGCCCTCACCTAACAAGGTTAGAAAAAGATAAGTACAATAAAAAAGAATATTCAAACCTACACAATGAAAAGCTTCAGTTCATGGATGATGAGGAAGAGCTAGTCCACCAGTTTTCCACCCTTTGCCCAGGAAACCAAGAGATGATACTAACGAAGATTGAAATAATTGGTCAAATGTTGAGGTCGGCAACTAGTGCAACAGAAAGCTTGAATGTTTTGCTTCCTTTTGGCACCTCCTCCATGAAATTGCTATCAAGTCCAGCTTCTGAAAGCACTCAAGCCCCAATAAATAAAAAGAGAAGGTGTACCAGTCCAAAACAAAAAGGAAAGGAAAGGGACCACCAACAGGGTTTAAAAGTACAAGTCCAAATTAATCATCCAGTAGGAGAACTAGACAAGGAGAAGGAAAGCCAGAGTACCTGCCCACCTGAAGAAATGTCAATCTTAGAGCAAAAGCAGAGGAACACTGGTAATCAAGATACAAAGGAGCAACAACATGATTTGCAACTCACGAGGAGAAATACCAAACCTCACAATAACTGTGTCTATATGGGAAGCATAGTTAACATCGACCCAGCTCCAACATCAAGTTGACATCTGGCATCCTTGTTGTTGTTAGTTGCAAAGTCGTGTCTGACCCATCGCAACCCCATGGACAACGTTCCTCCAGGCCTTCCTGTCCTCTACCATCCTCTGGAGTCCATTTAAACTCATGCCTACTGCTTCAGTGATTCCACCCAGCCACCTCATTCTCTGTCATCCCGTTCTTCTTTTGCCCTCAATCTTTCCTAGCATCAGGCTCTTCTCCAGTGACTCCTGCCTTCTCATTAGTTGGCCAAAGTATTTCAGTTTCATCTTCAGGATCTGGCCTTCTAAAGAGCAGTCAGGGTTGATCTCCTCTAGAACTGACTTGTTTGTTCACCTTGCAGTCCAAGGGACTCGCAGGAGTCTTCTCCAGCACCAGAGTTCAAAGGCCTCAATTCTTTGGCGCTCAGCCTTTCTTATGGTCCAACCTTCACAGCCATACATTGCAACTGGGAAAACCATAGCCTTGACTATACGCACTTTTGTTGGCAGGGTGATGTCTCTGCTTTTTAGTACGCTGTCTAGATTTGCCATAGCTTTCCTCCCCAGGAGCAAGCGTCTTTTAATTTCTTGGCTAAAGTCCCCATCTGCAGTGATCTTGGAGCCCAGGAAAATAAAATCTGTCACTACCTCCATTTCTTCTCCATCTATCTGCCAGGAATTGAGAGGGCCAGATGCCATGATTTTAGTTTTCTTAATGTTGAGTTTCAAGCCAACTTTTGCACTCTCCACCCACATCAAGAGGCTCTTCGCTTTCTGCCATTAGAGTGGTATCATCTGCGTATTTGAGGTTGTTGATATTTCTTCCGGCAATCTTAATTCCAATTTTTGATTCATCTAGCCCCGCCTTTCTCATGATGTGCTCTGCATATAAGTTAAATAGGCAGGGTGATAGAATACAGCCTTGCTGGATTCCTTTCCCAATTTTGAACCAATCAGTGGTTCCATGTTTGTGTTCTCACTGTTGCTTCTTGACCCACATACAGGTTTCTCAAGAGACAAATAAGATGGTCTGGTACTCCTATCTCTTTAAGAACTTGCCACAATTTGTTGTGATCCACACAATCTAGGCTTTAGATCTAGGCTTTAGCATAGTCAATGAAACAGAAGTAAATGTTTTTTTGGAACTCCCTAGCTTTCTCCATGATCCAGCGTATGTTGGCAATTTGATCTCTAGTTCCTCTGCCTCTACGAAATCCTGCCTGTACTTCTGGTAGTTCTCGATCCACATACTGCTGGAGCCTAGCTTGTAGGATTTTAAGCATAACCTTACTAGCATGTGAAATGAGTGCAATGGTGCGATAGTTTGAACATTCGTTGGCATTGCCTTTCTTTGGAATTGAAATGTAAACTGACCTTTTCCAATCCTGTGGCCACTGTTGAGTTTTCCAAATTTGCTGGCAAATTGGATGTAGCACTTTTACTGCATCGCCTTTTAAGATTTTGAATAACTCAGCTGGAATACTGTCTCCTCCACTAGCTTCGTTGTTGCTCAGATTTCCTAAGGCCCATTTGACTTCACATTCTAGGATGTCTGGCTCAAGGTCAGTGACCACCCCATCATGGTTATCAGGGATGTTAAGCTCATTCTTGTATATTCTGTGTAATTTTGCCACCTCTTCTTAATTTCTTCTGCCTCTGTTAGGTCCCTGCCATTTTGGTCCTTTATCATGCCCATCTTTGCATGAAACGTTCCCTTCATATCTCCAATTTTCTTGAATAGATCTCTGGTCCTCCCTATTCTATTGTTTTCTTCTATTTCTTTGCACTGTTCATTTAAGAATGCATTCTTATCTCTTCTAGCTATTCTCTGGAATTCTCCATTCAACTGGGTGTATTTTTCTCTTTCTCCCTTGCCTTTCGCTTCCCTTCTTTCCTCAGCTATTTGCAGAGCTTCCTCAGATGGCCATTTTGCTTTCTTGCATTTCTTTTTCTTTGGAATGGTTTTAGTTGCTACCTCTTGTACAACGTTGCAAACCTCCATCCATAGTTCTTCTGGCACTCTGTCTATCAGATCTAATTCCTTAAATCTATTTGTCACCTCTACTGTATATTCATCAGGGATATGATTTAGTTCATACCTGAGTGGCCTGGTGCTTTTCCCTACTTTCTTTAGTTTAACCCTAAATTTTGCAAGAAGCAGCTCATGATCTGAGCCACAGTCAGCTCCTGGTCTAGTTTTTACTGACTGTATAGAGCTTTTCCATTTTTGGCTGCAGAGCACATAGTCAATCTGATTTCTGTGTTGACCATCTGGTGATGTCCATGTGTAGAGTCGTCTCTTAGGTTTTTGGAAAAGAGTGTTTGCTATGACCATCGTATTCTCTTGACAGAATTCTATCAGCCTGTGCCCTGCTTCATTTTGTACTCCAAGGCCATACTTGCCTGTTATTCCGGTTATCTTTTGGCTTCCTACTTTAGCATTCCAATCCCCCATGATGATAAGGACATCATTTTTTGGTGTTAATTCTATAAGGTGCTATAGGGCAGGGGTGAAATCTAAAAATTTTCCCTACCGGTTCTGTGGGCGTGGCTTAATTGGTGGGCGTAGCTTGGTGGTCAGATGGCTGGCTGGGCGTGGCCAATAACAATAAATAATAAAAATAATAAACAAAGTATAAAAAACAATAAGAGGTACCAAAAACCAACTTTCACACTTTACACACACACCACACAACACAACACAACACAACAGACTCACACTGTGTAAAAGCAGCTGCACTTCACACTTCACACAGCCACAAAAAGCTCAAAACTAACTTTCACACTTTACACACACACAACACAACTGACACACACACACACACACACAAAATACCACATACAGCTTTCTGAGATTTTGTGTGTTTGTGTAGTTAGAGTGAAACACTACAGAAACACACCAAATCTCAGAAAGCTGCACAAATATTTTATTTTATTTTATTTTATTTTATTATTTTATTTTATTTTATTTTATTGTGGACTTCAATTCCCAGAGTTCCTCAGCAAGCAAAGCCAGACAGCATTAATCACTCAGTGATGAAATAGATTAGCTAAGTTTAGATTAGTTCTGTCTGGTGCTAAAAGCGAAACTGGGGCTTTCCGGCTGCGAGAAAAGCCATGAGGTCGATCAGTAATCAGGTAAGTGGCTTAGACTCTTTTAAAAGGAGTTTTTCTACATGTTTTCTACAGAAAACATGTTTTTTAAGGTTCTGCTGATGAGGAACTCAGGTGAGATCCCCAGAGTAGCCTTTAAATATTTTTTTTAAGTTTAAAGTCTCTGCGGATCTCAGCTGAGGGGCGGGATCCTCAAAGGCTTTTTTTTTACTTTTAAAGGCATGTTTCGGCTGAAGAAAAACCGGCTTTTAAAAGTTAAAAAAAATTCTCTGCAGATAGTGGGGCTCAGCAGAGGCAGGGGGCGGGGCCAGGGATTTTTGCTACCGGTCCTCCGAACCAGCAGCTGCCATCACTACCTAATCGGGAGAGCTGGTGCGAACCGAGAGCATTTCACCCCTGCTGTAGGGCTTCATAGAACTGGCCAATTTCATCTTCTTCAACACCAGTGGTTGGGACATAGACTTGAACTACTGTGATATTGAATGGTTTGCCTTGGATTCGAACTGAGATCATTCTGTCATTTTGGGGATTGTATCCCAGTATTGCTTTTCCTACTCTTTTATTGATTATGAAGGCTACTCCATTTCTTCTGAGGGATTTCTTGCCCACAGTAGTATACCTGATGGTCATCTGAATTAAATTTGCCCATTCCTGTCCATTTTAGTTCTCTGATTCCTAAGATGTCAATGTTCAGTCTTGTCATCTCTTGTTTGACCACATCCAGTTTGCCTTGATTCATGGATCTTACATTCCAGGTTCCTATGGAGAAAAAATCTTTACAGCATCGGACTTTCCTTTCACCACCAGATACATCCACAGCTGAGCGTCCTTTTGGCTTTGGCCCAGTCACTTCATTCTTTCTGGCGCTACTAGTACTAGCCCTCCACTTTTCCCCAGTAACATATTGGACACCTTCTGACCTGAGGGGCTCATCTTCTGGCGTCATATCTTTTTTCCTTTTTGTACTGTCCATGGGGTTTTCATGGCAAAGATACTGGAGTGGGTTGCCATTTCCTCCTCCAGTGGATTACATTTTGTCAGAACTCTCTGCTATGACCTGTCCATCTTGGGTGTCCCTGCAGGGCATAGCTCATAGCTTCATTGAGCTACACAAGCCCCTTCGCCATGACAAGACAGTAATCCATGAAGGGGACTGGCATTCTTACCACCTGGCCAACCAACCAAGGCAGACCATCTTGCCTCCAGGAATCCCATACAGTCAGTGACCTGGAATGTAGCTGGCTGGAAAGGGATGGCTGATAGTGGACTAATGAACTTTCCTTATAGATTCGGTGTAATAGCCATTCAGGAAGTCTGGTTAACCGAAGTGGATGAACCAGTACAACAGTCAGGCTTTCAGAAATGGTCCTCCCCAGCCCAAAAAACAAAAAACAAAGGGAGATCCTCTGGTGGGTTATGCATTCTTATAAAGCAAGAATTGCAATGCTAGGGGGAGAAACTGTACAATGAAGATAAGTATTCGTATTTCCTAGCTGCTAAATTTGGATATGAAGAGTTCAAGTTAATGCTGGTAAATGTGTATATCCCTCCAAACAGATCCCAGTATTATAACTCCGAATACTGGATAAATTTGGAAGTTATCCTAGATGACATATCTGTATTGTACCCTCAGTCCATAGTGGTATTACTAGGAGATTTTAATGCCAAATTGTGTCCTTCTCTGTATGAGTTCGCCCAGAAGGGAGTCCCAGGGGAGTTTTTCAATAATCAAGAGTTTTTCAGTGGCTCTCGAGAGACTGCAAAAGTAACGCTGCTGGCCTGCTCCTAGTCTCCTTAATTTTTAAAGGGTAATCTCCAAATTCTAGGTGGTAAAGAGAAGAATTACACTTATCCTTACACATACCACTTGGCCCATTCAAGCAGTGTGCTGGATCTCTTTTGTGTTTAGAGATAAAGTCAGGAATTGCTGTTGGAACCACAGATGGACATGGAACAAGCCTCAGCCCACAAATGGAGATTGTCAAAGCAGACACGCTGCAGCTGCTCTGGAGAATGGGGATTCCCATCACCATCGCGCAGCCAGTCACAGGCTGGTCTTCCGGAGCAGTTGAGCCAATTCAATGTCAGCGGTACAACTCAACCACTCAGCACCAGGCAGTTCAAGTGGACTTTGGCACAACCCAAGTTCACCTTCCCGGGCCAGGAGATTGCAGTACAATGGAGCAGAACACTGGCTTCATTCCACTCAGCACAAAGCAGCTCAGCCCATAGCCTTGCACCTTAGACCAGACCAGCAGTGGCCCCAGTCAAGACCGATGACCCAGCTGAGCCAGCCCAGCTATGGGATACCAGGTCCACAACAGGGGTTCTGTTGTGACCCAGGTTCCCGGACTTGGACTCCCAGAGGAGGATGATTCAGAGAGTGAGGAGGAGGAGCTGGCATGGCCTGCTTCCCCTGGGCCTTCTCCCTCCCTGGCACCGACCCAGGAGAAGGAGGAGGGGCTGGCAAGGCCTGATTCCCTTGGGCCTTCTTCTGATTTGGCAACGCCCCAAGAACAATCTTGGCTTGATGCGAGACTGCGCAGACATGACCAGCGCGCGCAGCAGAGGAGGCGTTGGGACAGGGTCAGAGAATGATGAGTCACGGAGCGACACCCACAGGGGATAAAAAGCAGGAGGCGGAGCTTCCTGGCTTTTTGTCTTGGACAAAGCAATGAATTTGCATGGGCAAACTGTTTCATAGATAGAAGAATCTGTTCGTGAGTGAATCGTGCTTTATCTATAATTTTCTGGTTATCTCCAGGGATTTTGGCAGGCGTGAGGGGAGACGTGTCCAAAACATCTCTGTGCCAGAAGGAACCCAGCCAAGTGTAAATAAACTGGGAGAAGGCCTTTGACTGCTTTTGTTGGGAGTGGTGGGAGGGGGAAACAGAACATTTTGTCCAAGACCCCGACTAAACCATCTTCCACCAAAGATGGACCAGCAGCAGGTACAGCAGTAGTTACAGCAGCTACAAGTGGCTAATCAACAGCTACAGCAGCAAGTGGCTCACTTGGCAGGCCAACTTGCTGCTGGGAATGTGCCTGCAGCCCCCCTGTCCTCCCACTCCTCCTCCTCGTCGCAAGTGCCCGATAACCGTGCCGGATAAGTTTTCTGGGCAGCCTGAGATGTTCCCGACCTTCTTGGGACAGTGCCAGCTCTACAGGGTATGCGGCCAGAGGATTTCCCAGACGACTGGGCTAAGGTGGCCTTCGTGATTAACCTTCTTTCCGGCTTGGCGGCCCGATGGGCCACACCCCTCTTGCTCCAGGACAGCCCCCTGCTGGTGGACCACCAGCGTTGTTGGCAACACATGCACATCATGTACGAGGACAGACTCTGACGGCAACCAGGCACCTTAAGGAACTCCGTCAAGGGAAGCGCCCCCTGCAGGAGTACATCGCTGAATTTCGTTTTTTGTGCCAGGACTCTGACTGGAATGACGCAGTGCTGGTGGATGCGTTCCAGGAGGGCCTCTCAGAGGAGCTGCAGGACGAGCTGGCCCGGGTGGAGGCGCCGCGGACCCTCAACAACTTGGTGCCCCTTTGTCTCCACCTCGACGCCCGTCTGCAACAGCGACCGTCCCGTCGCGCCCCCGGGATCCTCCGTTGACGTCTGCACCCCTGTTTCCTGCGCCACAAGTGCCCTGGGTTGCCCCGCGTTTTGTAACTGCTGCGGAGGAGCCCATGGAGTTGGGAATGGCCAGACCTTGCCTGACTGCCCAGGAGCGGAACCGGAGGTGTCAAGGGGGATTGTGCCTGTACTGCGGGGAGCCCGGCCACTTCGCCGCTTCTTGCCCCAGAAAGCAAAGTGGGGCACGCACGCCGGTCCCCAAATCACAGCTGGACCAATCGGGAAATGGAGCAGGCCCGACCTCGGGGAAACCCTAGGTCGGGGCACGTACCAAGCCCCCACTGGACATTGCGGAAGTAGACTCTGGGCCCCCTCGGCATCTAATTTCGGACACACGGGTATGGTTGGGAAACCAGTTGGATGGGCTCCAGGCGCATGCGCTGGTGGAGTCAGGGGCCACAACAAACTTTATGGACCAGGCCTTTGTGACCCAGTTTGCGGTCCCCGTGGTTCCATTGGACCCTCCGATGTGGGTAGAGACAATTGATTGATTGATTGATTGATTTTTCATATTTTTATACTGCCCTTCTCCGAAGACTCAGAGCGGTGTACAGCAGAAATAAAACATAAATATCAAAAAGATTTAAAATACAATATTCGTTTAAAAATCTGATTCAATAAGGTGAAAAATTTAAAATTAATAAGTAAAAATTATAAAATAGATTAATCACCTTAAAAACCCCACTAAAACCCTCAATTAAAAAATGTATCATTAGGCCAGCCCTGCTTGGTGAAAGAAGAAGGTTTTGAGCTCGCGCTTAAAGGTCCGAAGATCAGGGAGAAGACGTAGCCCCACAGGTGATGGACGAGAACTTGTGGCCGGCCCCATTAAATTTGTCACCCAGCCTTTGCGCCTGGCCATTGGGGATCATGAGAAGGCGATCCAGTTTTATGTCACGGCAGACCTTCATTTTCCCTTGGTCCTTGGGTTGGCCTGGCTTCGGACCCACGATCCTCAGGTTGCCTGGTTACGGAACGCCATCTCTTTCCCAAGTCTGCAGTGCGTCGACCACATCCGCCACACCTGTGCCGCCCAGGACGCCCCCACACCTGCCATCTCCATGCCTCCTGAGCTGACGGACTTCGCCGACGTGTTCAGCGAGAAGGAGGCAGACCGATTACTCCCGCATCAGCCCTATGATTGCCCCATGGACCTTCTGCCCAACGCACTGCTGCCTGTGGGACACCTGTATTCCATGTCGGAACCTGAGTTGGCCACCCTCAGGGACTTCCTGGACAAAAACCTGGCCCGAGGGTTCATCCGGCCTTCGAAGTCCCCTCTCCCAGCCCCGGTCCTCTTCATGAAGAAGAAGACAGGGGACTTGCGCCTGTGCTGTGATTACCGCTGGCTAAATGCCATTACGGTGCAGAATCGCTACCCTCTGCCGCTCAACCCGGAGCTGCTGGAGAGGTTGCGGGAGGCCACGATCTTCACCAAGCTCGATCTCCAGGGGGCCTACCACCTGGTACGGATGCGAGAGGGAGACGAATGGAAGACAGCATTCGGCACCCGATACGGACACTACGAATACACCGTCGTGCCATTCGGGTTGACCAACGCCCTTGCCGTCTTCCAGCACCTCATGAACGACGTGTTCCGAGACATGTTGGATCGGTTCGTGGTGGTCTACCTGACTGACATCCTGATTTACTCCCGGTCCAGGGAAAGCCACCTTCGGCACGTTGGTCTGGTTCTGCAACGCTTGCAGGAGCAGCAACTCAATGCAAAGATGGAGAAATGCATCTTCTTCCGGAATTCCATAAAGTTCCTTGGGCATATCATCTCGCCCGAGGGTACAGCCATGGACCCGTGCAAAGTAGAGGCTTTGTGTAGCTGGGAAGCCCCTCGTCGGGTGAAGGATGTTCAGTGCCTGCTGGGTTTCCCCAACTACTACCGGACCTTCATCCCGGGCTTCGCCACACTGATGGCTCTACTTACCCAGCTCCTCAGGAAGAAGGTCCCGTTCCGGTGGGGTCCCCCGCAGCAAGAAGCATTCACAGCCCTCAAGAAAGCCTTTGTCACAGAACCCATCCTGAGGCATCCTGACCCGCTCTAGCCTTTCGTAGTGGAGACGGACGCGTCCAATGTGGCTCTTGGAGCGGTGCTGCTACAGGCTCCAGCGAATGGTGGCACTCTTTTTACCTGCGCTTACTACTCCTGGAAACTCAACCCTTCTGGCGCAACTACACCATCTGGGAAAAGGAGTTGCTGGCTATTAAGGCTGCATTTGAGGCTTGGCGACACCATCTGGAGGGGGCCTGACATCAGGTGGAGGTCCGAACGGACCATCGGAATCTCGAGCACCTCACCACAGCTCGGAGGTTGAACCAGCGGAAGATTCGGTGGTCGTTGTTTTTTGCCCGGTTCAACTTCCGCGTGACCTACATTCCCAGTGGTCACAACCGGAGGGCGGACGCCCTGTCCCGCAAGCCGGAGTACCTCTGTGCCAAGGACCCGCTTCCTCCACGAATGGTGCTGCCGGCAGAAGCCTTGGCCGTAGCATGGGAACCGGTGGACTTGCGGGCCCTGGTGTGAGAGGCGCAGCGCCAGGACGCCTGGTCACAGCAAAGGAGAGCGGAGGTGGGCCCCTGCGTCTCCTTGGACCTTGGAGGAGGACTTACTCAAGTTTCAGAGGCGATTATACGTGCCCTCAGGACCACTCCGAGCCCTCGTCATGACCCAGTGCCACGACAACCCTGCAGCAGGACATTTTGGGTTCTTCAAGACCCTCCACCTGGTGACACGGACCTTTTGGTGGCCCTGAGTGCATCATGATGTACATGCGTATGTGATGTCCTGCGTGCCGTGCCGGCAAGTCAAGGCCACCATGGGGGCCCCTCCTGGGCTCCTCCAGCCCTTGCCGACACCCGACAGGCCCTGGGGGGCAACCTCCATGGACTTCCTGACGGACCTGCCACCGTCCTCTAGGTTCACCATGGTGCTGGTGGTGGTGGACATGCTCACCAAGATGGCACACTTCATCTCATGCTGCGGGCTGCCCACAGCCGCCAAACGGCCCGTCTCTTCCTGCAGCACATCTTCCGCCTCCACGGTCTGCTGGACAGGGTGGTTTCGGATTGCAGAGTTCAGTTCACCGCTCGCTTCTGGAAGAGCCTGATGGCTGCGTTGGAGGTGCAGGTGTGTCTGTCATCATCGCACCATCCAGAGACCAACGGGGATACAGAGAAGGTCATCAGTATCCTGGAACAGTATCTCGGTTGCTTCGTCAACCATCAGCAGGACAACTGGGCCGATTACCTGTCCCTGGCAGAGTTTACCTTTAACAACTCCCAGCACACCTCTACCCAGATGACCCCGTTCTTTGCCAACGTGGGGTACCATCCGCGGCTCTTCCCTCTGTTCCCAAAACGCAGATCTTCCTGACGGAATTGCATGCGGTCCAACAGTTGGTACGTCGGCAGCTGGATCGGGCGAAGGAGGACTACAAATGGTCCACCAACCGCTCCCAACGGGTGACACTCCCGCTGGCGGTCAGAGACCGGGTGTGGCTCTCCACCAAACACCTCCCATCCGACCAACCGGTAAAGAAGTTGGACCACCGATTCATCGGCCCATTCCCTGTCGAGGCGGTCATCAACCCGGTAGCCTACCGACTGACCCTGCCACGATCCATGCGGATCCACCCCGTCTTTCACCGATCCCTTCTGGTCCCTGAGGCCACACCAAGTCCCCTTCGGTGCCCAACGGCGCCCGTCACCATCGCCGAGGACGGGTCGGAGGAATACGAAGTCCACAGCGTACAAGACTCCTGCTGGCTGAAGGGTCGTTTCCAATATTTGATCGCGTGGAAGGGATACGGGAATGATTTCTCCTGGATAGATACCTCCGACGTTCATGCCTCTGACCTGGTGCAGGCCTTCCATGAGCAGAACCTAGCCCGACTGCATCCCAACCGTCAGCCCCGGGGGAAGGGCCCAGTGGTGAGGGATAGTGTTGTGATCCAGGTTCCCGGACTCGAACTCCTGGAGGAGGAGGATTCAGAGAGTGAGGAGGAGGGGCTGGCAAGGCCTGATTCCCCCAGGCCTTCTTCTGATTTGGCAATGCCCCAAGAACAAACTTGGCTTGATGCGAGACTGCGCAGACGTGACTGGCACGCGCAGCAGTGGAGGCGTTGGGACAGGGTCAGAGAATGAGGAGTCACGGAGCGACACCCACAGGGGATATAAAGCAGGAGGCGGAGTTTCCTGGCTTTTTGTCTTGGAGAAAGCAATGAATTTCCGCGGGCAAATTGTTTCATGGATAGAAGAATCTGTTCGTGAGTGAACTGTGCTTTATCTATAATTTTCTGGTTATCTCCAGGGATTTTGGCAAGCGTGTGGGGAGATGTGTCCAGAACATCTCTATGCCAGAAGGAATCCAGCCAAGTGTAAATAAACTGGGAGAAGGCCTTTGACTGCCTTTTTGTTGGGAGTGGTGGGAGGGGGAAATAGAACAGGTTCTGCAGTCTATCTATCCCACTGCAGCAACTGGCTTTAGGGCTGCAACCAGCAAATCAGATTCCCTCCTGGATGAGCATTTTATCCAGGCCAAGGATGGGTGCAGTGCCAATCCAGCCCTCATCCAGCAGTTGATCCTCTCCATTTATTTTATTTATTTATTAATTAAATTTTTATACCGCCCTTCTCCCGAAGGACTCAGGGCGGTGTATAGCCTTATTTAAAATACATAGATAACCAAAAATCCGAGATTTAAAATACATTTAAAACGAAATATTTAACAGGCCAAATTTACTAAAACGGTCAATCCCGATATAAACCTTTAAAATTTTTAAATTATAAATAAATTAATTCATTAAAATTTAATTAAAATTAAGTTAAAATTAAATTAAAATGCTTAAAATACTTAGGCTAATCCCTCCCGATTAAATAATAGAGTCTTCAGTTCCCGTTTGAAGGTTCGGAAATCAGGAAGTTGACGCAGCCCTGGAGGTAACTCATTCCAGGTCCAGTCGTTCCAAAGCTGATCGGACACTAGTTAGGTCTTATTCTAAGACCTACCTAGTGGCAATGAGGGAGGCGAAGCGTTCTTACGCTTCCACCCTCATTGCATCGGCAGATAACCGCCCGGCCGCCCTGTTTCGGGTGACCCGCTCTCTCCTTCATCAGGAGGTGCAGGATAACCCTTTGCAGGGACGTGCCGAGGAGTTTAGTGGTTATCTATACGATAAAATCGCTCAGCTCCGGGATGGTCTGGACTGAAATTGGGATGATCCAAGTGAGAGGGCAGAGCCACGTCTTGTCGAGATTGTTTGGGATGAGTTTGATCTTGTGACTCCTGAGGACGTGGACAGGTTGTTGGGGAGGCTCCACGCCACTACATGTTTACTGGACCCGTGCCCTTCCTGGTTGGTGCTGGCCACACAGGAGGTGACACGAGGCTGGCTCCAGGGGATTATCAACGCTTCTTTGTTGGAAGGGGTTTTCCCTGCCGCCTTGAAAGAGGCGGTGGTGAGACCCCTCCTCAAGAAGCCTTCCCTGGACCCAGCTATTTTGGGCAATTATCGTCCGGTCTCCAACCTTCGCTTTGTTGTGAAGGTTGTAGAGAGTGCTGAGGCGCGGCAGCTGCCCCAATACCTGGATGAAGCTGTCTATCTAGACCCGTTCCAGTCCGCCTTCTGACCCGGATACAGCATGGAGACAGCTTTGGTCGCGCTGGTGGACGATCTCTGGAGGGCCAGAGACAGGGGTTATTCCTCTGCCCTGGTCCTATTAGACCTCTCAGCGGCTTTTGATACCATCGACCATGGTATCTTGCTGTGCCAGTTGGGGGGATTGGGAGTGGGAGGCACCGTTTATTGGTGGTTCTCCTCCTATCTTTCTGACCGGTCGCAGACAGTGTTGACAGGGGGTCAGAGGTCGGCCGCAAGGCGCCTCACTTGTGGGGTGCCTCAGGGGTCGATTCTCTCGCCCCTCCTGTTCAACATCTATATGAAGCCGCTGGGTGAGATCATCAGTGGCTTTGGGGTGAGATACCAGCTGTACGCTGACGACACTCAGCTGTACTTCTCCACCCCAGGCCACCCCAACGAGGCTGTTGAAGTGCTGTCCCGGTGTTTGGAAGTCGTACGGGTCTGGATGGAGAGGAACAGGCTCAAGCTCAATCCCTCCAAGATGGAGTGGCTGTGGATGCCGGCACCCCGATTCAGTCAGCTGCAGCTGCAGCTGACTGTTGGAGGCAAGTTATTGGCCCCAAAGGAAAGGGTGCGCAACTTGGGTGTTCTCCTGGATGAACGGCTATCGTTTGAAGATCATTTGACGGCTGTCTCCAGGAGGGCTTTTCACCAGGTTCGCCTGGTTTGCCAGTTGCGCCCCTTTCTTGATCGGGATGCCTTATGCACAGTCACTCATGCTCTTGTCACCTCTCGCTTGGATTATTGCAATGCTCTCTACATGGGGCTCCCCTTGAAGTGCACTCGGAGGCTTCAGTTAGTCCAGAATGCAGCTGCGCGGGTGATAGAGGGAGCTCCACATAGCTCCCATATAACACCACTCCTGCGCAGACTGCACTGGCTGCCTGTGGTCTCTCGGGTGCACTTTAAGGTTTTGGTTACTACCTTTAAAGCGCTCCATGGCTTAGGGCCTGGGTACTTACGGGACCACCTACTGTTACCTCATGCCTCCTACCGACCCATACGCTCACACAGAGAGGGACTTCTCAGGGTGCCGTCCGCCAAACAATGTCAGCTGGCGGCCCCCAGGGGAAGATCCTTCTCTGTGGGGGCTCCTACCCTCTGGAACAAACTTCCCCCTGGTTTACGCCAAATATCTGACCTTCGGACCTTTCGCCGCGAATTGAAAACGTATTTATTTACTAGCGCGGGGCTGGCTTAAATTTTGTTGTATTTTTAAATTTATATATATTTTTTTTTAATTCAAAAAGTTTTACAGAAAATTTTTTTCCCCTTTCCCCCCACCTCCCCTCCCCCCTCCCTTCACAACCCCACCGCCCCCCGACTTCCCGGAACGAGCACAACGTATAGTTAAAAATAAAACAAACATATGCTAAAAAAATTTCGTCCCAACTTAATTATACCCCTACAATCATCAATTCCTAACTTCCCCCGAAAACAATCAAAAATAATACATCATAATCATTCAAAAACAGTCTGATAACTCTTAGTCTGATATCTACGTTGAATATAGTCAATCCATTTTTTCCATTCCTTTAAGTATCTTTCTTGCGTATTGTCTTTCAAAAAGGCTGATATCTTCGCCATCTCAGCCAAATTGGCAACTTTCAATATCCATTCTTCTATTGTAGGTA
Organism: Ahaetulla prasina; assembly: GCF_028640845.1. Taxonomy (NCBI): domain Eukaryota; kingdom Metazoa; phylum Chordata; class Lepidosauria; order Squamata; family Colubridae; genus Ahaetulla; species Ahaetulla prasina. The sequence goes on along the minus strand of NC_080543.1, from coordinate 74,321,974 downwards.
CTTCTTTTTTCTTCCAATATTGTCCTATTAGTAATCTTGCTGCTGTTATTAGATTTAAAATCAATTTAGTCTCAATTACTGTACAATCCGTAATAATTCCCAACAAAAAAATTGCAGCAGGAACTTTATCTTCTTTTTCAAAACATTTTGTAAAATCCACCAAATTTTTATCCAAAAGGCCTTTATATCCTTACAAGTCCACCAAATATGAAAATATGTAGCATCATCACAATTACATCTCCAACATTTTGCTTGCATATCTGGGTACATACACGATAATTTCTTAGGATCTAAGTGCAATCTATAAAACATTTTATAAAAATTTTCCTCAGATTCTGTGCCTGTGAATTTAACATTTCTAACCCAAATTTTTCCCAAGTTTCCAATAATATTGGCTCCTGAAAATTTTGTGCCCACTTTATCATACAGTCCTTTACCAAGTCCCTTTCAGAATCTATTTCAAGTAACACATTATACAATCTCTTTATATGCTCCTGAGACTGATTTCTAATTTGCTTTACCAAATTTCCCTCGTTCTGCTCTATACCAATTTTCTGATCTTCCTTCCATCTAGCACGTAGTTGCTCATATTGAAACCAAGTATAATTTTTCCCTTCTTCTTTTAGTACGTGCAGAGATTTTAATTGCAAATTACCTCTTTCAGTATACAAAAGATCTTTATATGTAATCATTTCCTGATTCTGTTCTATGTTTATATTCTCTATTGTATGTCTAGGACTTGCCCATATAGGAACCTTATAATTTAGTTTGTAAGAGTATTTTTTTCCAAACACGCAGAAGAGCAGTTCTTAACACATGATTTTTAAAGGCCTTATCCACTTTTTTGTCATAAATTAAATATGCATGCCATCCATATAGCAAATCATAACCTTCTATATTCAAAATTCTTTCCTCCGTTAAATTAAACCAATCACTTATTACAGAGAGAGCAGCTGCTTCATAGTATAATTTAAAATTAGGCATTTTTAAACCTCCCCTTTCCCGGGAATCTTGAATTATTTTCATTTAAACCCTAGCTTTTTTACCTTCCCATATAAATTTATTAATTCCCTTCTGCCATTCCTCAAGATTCTTATCTCTCTTAATTATTGGTATCATCTGAAAGAGGAATAAAAATCTAGGTAAAACGTTCATTTTAATAGCAGCTATTCTCCCCAGCAAGGATAATTGCAATTTTTTCCAAACAATCAACTCCTTCTGAACTTTTTGCCATAAAACCTCATAGTTATTCTTATACAATTTCACATTTGACGATGTAATATAGACCCCTAAATATTTAACCTTCTTTACAATTTCAAATCCTGTTATTTCCTCTAATTTTTCTTTCTGTTGTCTGGCCATATTTTTTATTATCACTTTTGTCTTTTTCTGGTTTACCTTAAACCCTGAAACCTTCCCATATTGATCAATTATTTCCAACAAAGATTTACTAGAGTTTATAGGGTTTGTTAAAGTAATCACCAGGTCATCTGCAAAAGCTCTCAGCTTATATTCATGTTGTCTAACTTTAATTCCCTCTATCTCCTTTACTTCTCGTATTTTATCCAATAATGGTTCTAGAGTTAGAATAAACAATAATGGTGATAAAGGACATCCCTGTCTTGTTCCTTTCGCAATCTTAAAAGGTTCTGTTAAACTACCATTAATTATAATCTGTGCTGTTTGCTCTCCATAAATTGCCCTAATTATTCTTGTAAAACCATCTCCAAATTGCATCTTTTCTATTAATTTAAATAAAAAATCCCAATGCAATCGATCAAAAGCTTTCTCTGCATCAAGAAAAATAAATGCTACTGGAATAAAATTTTTCTTTTCTAAATACTCCAGTAAATTAACAATCTGCCTAACATTATTCCTCATCTGTCCCCCTTTTATAAATCCAGATTGATCATTATGAATTCTTTGCTGCAAAATCAACATTAATCTATTAGCTATTATTTTAACAAAAATCTTATAATCATTATTTAAAAGCGAGATTGGCCTATAATTCCCAGGTTTATATTTATATTTTATATTTCTAAATTTTATATGAATTTTAATGGGTTTTTAGAATTTTAAATGTTTTAAAGTTTTCGGCCAATTGTATAATAAGTTTTTTAATTTTATTTTAATTGTATATTGTATTGTTTGGGTTTTTTATTCTGGCTGTACACCGCCCTGAGTCCTTCGGGAGAAGGGCGGTATAGAAATCTAATAAATAATAATAATAATAATAATTCCATAGGGTCGGTGCTGCCACAGAGAAGTCTCTCCCCCTGGGGGCCACCAGCCGACACTGTTTGGCTGATGGCACCCGGAGCATGCCCACTCTGTGGGAGCACATGGGTCGTTGGGAGGCTATCGGCGGCAAAAGGCAGTCTTGTAGATAGCCCAGTCCTAAGCCATGGAGCGCTTTAAAGGTGAGCACTAACACCTTGAATTGCACCCAGAAGGCTACCGGCAGCCAGTGCAGGCCACGCAGGATAGGTGTTAAATGGGAGCAATGTGGTGCTCCCACTATTACGTGCGCAGCCGCATTCTGGACTAGCTGGAGCCTCCCGGTGCTCTTCAAGGGGAGCCCCATGTAGAGAGCATTGCAATAGTCCAAGCGAGAGGTAACGAGGGCATGAGTGACCGTTCGTAGAGAGTCCCGGTCAAGGAAGGGGCGCAACTGGCGCATCAGGCGAACCTGATAAAATGCTCCCCTGGCGACGGTCGTCAGGTGCTCCTCTAGGGACAGCCGATCGTCCAGGAGAACGCCCAAGTTGCGTACCTTTCCCCTGGGGGTCAGAACTTCACACCTCCCCCAGTCAGCGAAGGCGTAAGATAACTGTACCGGGACGCCGGAACCCACAGCCACCCTGTCTTGGTGGGATTGAGCTGGAGCCTGTTCCTCTCCATACAGACCCGCACGGCCTCTAGACACCGGTCCATCACCTCGAAAGCTTCACTGGGGTGGTTCAGGGTGGAGATGTACAGCTGAGTATCGTCAGCGTACAGATGATAGTCCACCCCGAAGCCACGGATAACCTCACCTAGCGGCTTCATATAGATGTTGAACAGAAGAGGCAAGAGAACTGACCCCTGAGGCACCCCACAAGTGAGGCACCTAGGGGTTGATCTCCGCCCCCCTGCCAACACCGTCTGCGAACGGTCAGAGAGATAGAATGAGAACCATCGATAAACGGTACCTCCCACCCCCATCCCCCCAACCGGCGCAGCAAGATACCATGGTCGATGGTATCAAAAGCCTCCGAGAGATCTAACAGGACCAGGACAGAGGAACAACCCCTGTCCCGAGCCCTCCAGAGGTCATCCACCAATGCGATCAAAGCTGTCTCGGTGCTGTAAACAGGTCTGAAGCCGGACTGGAACGGGTCTAGAAAGACAGTTTCCTCCAGGTATTGGGGAAGCTGATATGCCACCACACTCTCAACAACCTTCGCCAGAAAGCGAAGGTTGGAGACTGGACGATAGTTCGCCAATACAGCTGGATCCAAGGATGGCTTCTTGAGGAGGGGTCTCACCACCGCCTCTTTCAAGGCAGTGGGAAAGATGCCCTCCAACAAGGAAGCATTGGTAATTCCCAGGAGCCAGCCTCATGTCACCTCCCGTGTGGCCACTACCAACCAGGAGGGACACGGGTCCAATAAACATGTGGTGGGATTCAGCCTAGCCAACAACCTGTCCATGTCATCGGGGGTCACAGGCTCGAACTCATCCCAGATAATGTCCACAAGACTCGTCCCCGTCCCCTCGCCTGGATCTATCCAATCAGTGTCCAGTCCATCCCGGATCCGAGCGATTTTATCGGACAGATACTGTACAAAATCCTCAGCACACCCCTGCAAGGGATCCTCCCGCGCCTCCTGTGAAAGCAGGGAGTGGGTCACCCTAAACAGGGTGGCTGGGCAGTTATCTGCCAATGCGATAAGAGCAGAGAAATAATTACATTTCGCCGCTCCAATCGCCACTAGATAGGTCTGAATATGAGACCTAACTAGTGTTCGGTCGGATTCGGTGCGGCTGGCACTCTCCAGGCACTCTCTAGGCTTCTTTTCCAGCGCTTCCTCAGCTCCTCGTTATACCAAGGAGCTGGGCGAGTTCGGCGCTGGGTCAGAGGCTGCAAAGGCACGACGCGGTCCAAAGCCCCGGCGGCCGCCCCTTCCCAGGCGGCCACCAGTTCTTCGACCGAGTCGTGGGCTAATTCCCCAGGAAACGGCCCAAGCTCCGTCAGGAACCTCTCAGGGTCCATCAGGTGCCTGGGACGGAACCATCGAACCGGCTCCGTCTCCCTGCGGCGGGGTGCGGCGGTCCGAAAGTCTAGCTGAAAGAGTAAATGATCTGACCATGACAAGGGTTTAACAATTAATTCCCCTAAATCCAGATCATTAAGCCACTGTCCCGAGACGAAAATCAAGTCCAGTGTGTTACCCCCAGTGTGGGTGGGACCATTAACTACCTGGGTCAGGTCCATGGCTGCCATGGAAGCCATGAACTCCCAAACTGCCGTTGACGATTCGCCCACCGACGGCAAGTTGAAATCCCCCATAACCATCAGTCTGGGGGTCTCAACCGCCGTCCCGGCTATCATCTCCGACAACTCGGGCAGGGCAGCTGTCACGCAGCAAGGAGCCAGGTACGTAACCAGCATTTCCACCTGCACCCCACGGCCCCACTTTACCAGAAGGGTTTCACAACCGGCTATCTGCGGGACAGTGACCTCCCTCGGTTCTAGACCCTCGTGAATAACAACCGCCACCCCCCCACCCCTATCCTGGGCCCTCAGTTGATGGAGTGCCTGGAAACCTGGTGGGCACATCTCGACAAGAGGAACCCCCCCTTCTGCGCCCAACCAGATCTCCGAAATGCCCATCAGGTCCGCCCCCACCTCTTGAACAAGATCGGCTATGAGGGGGGTTTTATTCACGACGGACCTGGCATTGCATAACAACCACCGAAGGTTCAGGGTCCTGGAGGCATAGCCACTCGGGGAACGAGACAAGCTTCGGGGCCCGGAGCACACAATCGCTCGCAAACAGCGAGCGCGTACTCCCCGCACATGATATGGGCCCCCGCTTCCATCATATCTGCCCCTCCCTCTTACCGTGCAGATGGACACACCCATAAATGGTTGAGTTTTAACCTCCTCAGCTACCTCCGTATCAAACACCTCCAAATCAGGAACCCTAGCAGGGACTAGCCTAAACCCACCCAACCCTTCCTTCCCCATCGATGTCCTATTTAAAAATTTAATAAAACACATATTTAAAAAACCCCTAAGCCTCTTCTTCGCCGCATGCCACCTCTCAGGATTCTAAAATCCGTCATCAAGGTAGGCCTTCGATAACGTAGAGGGCCATGTTCGCGAGGGGGGGGGAATCTTGCAAACTAAGAAGTTGATCCTTGCCACTTGATCCTTTCCAGCAACTGCACAACTGCAGCCCCAGGTCATGGTCCTGCAACAGATTCCAGCCCAGTAGCAAGTTCCTGTGATCCCACAACAGGTTCCAGTCCAGCAGCAGACACCCAGTCAACAACCTGCACAAGCCCAGCAGCAAGCCCAACCCGCCGCTCCTCTCCCTCGGTTCTGAGCAACATTTGATGGAACCATTGGGAAGCTAGCCTACTTCCTCAACCAGGATCTGGGCCCATATTGACCAATATGGAAATCAATACCCATCCGATCAGGAATTGATTTCTGCCATCGCTGACAGCATGAATGAGGGAGAAGCATCGGAATGGATAGCTGAGCTTCATAACAAAGAAGCCCATGAGCTAGAAGATGCTGATAAGTTCATCCAGCTGATGTGGACCAGATTCAGCAACATTACCCAGCAAGTGGAAGCAGAAACCCAGATTAAAACCTTAAAGCAAAGCTGGCAGGCCCACAAAAAAACTAATCTGGGAGTTTCGGAGACTGGCTGGGAAGCTACGAGACTGGCCAGAACACCTATTGGTGCATACCTTCAGGGAGGCTCTGGATCCAGACCTAAGGCAAGCCTGTGGCATCAGGGGAGTACCGGAACAAATAGAAGCGTGGTACAACATAGCTGTCGTTTTGGACCTGGAGATTCATCCCCACAGGAAACCAACTGCAGTAAAACCAGCCAGGAGACCCCTGGGAAGTTGAGCTCAGGTAAAAAAAGCTGAGGTGCCACCTCCTACACCAGTGGTGGTGAACCTTTTATTCACTGAGTGCCAAACAGGTATGCACTTCACTTCGCACACGTGCTATCCACATTATTGTGTGGCTCCTCCCCATGCGCTCTGTATGCAACAATACCATCTGTGTATGTATGCACCAATCCAAGATGGTGCCAATGAAGGCTGCCTCGGTGAAATGCTCTCTAATGGTTTCTTTATTTCTAATTGTTCTCTGTGACTCACTACGGATTTCCTACTCACGAGACCATCTGCTAAAAATTAAGCAACATTTCTTTAAGGAGCAGCTTTCTGTGATCTCATCCCCCCGCCCCGTCTTTACAAATGCGGAGGAGATTCTAACACAGGAAGAGGCAATTCCCCTGGAGCCATGGATTACCAAAAAAAACCAAATGATGGAAGCGGCAGAGAGATAAACGGGCTGGGATCTTAAACAGATTAAGGAATAGAAGCAATAAAACTCCTCTGCCTTCAATTTTCCTAACAAATGTATGTTCACTTGTAAATGGGTAAAATACTCCTTTTAAACAAATACTATTCTGATTTTTGCAATTCAGCAGTCCTATGCTTCTCTGAAACCTGGTTAAATGAATCAATTGAAGATAGCAGCCTGCTTATTCCAGGGTTTCAGATTGAACAATCAGACAGAATTACAGAAATATCTGGTAAAAAGAAGGAAGGAGGGTTATGCCTATATAATAACAGCAGCTGGTGTCAAGTTTTAAAAGTAATTTACAAATTCTGTGACAACAATTTAGAGACTAATTATCAACTGCAAACCATACTATTCACCTCGTGAATTTTCCTCATTTCTTCTAATTGCTGTTTATGTCCCACCACAAGCCATTACGAACTCTAGCTGACCAAATCATGGAGCCAAATACCGATTCACTGGCCATTATTTTGGGAGATCTAAACAAGGCAAACCTAAGGAAAGAGCTACCAAAATACTTTTAGCATGGCAATTGTCCTACTAGAGACAAGAATACTTTAGACTATTGCTACACAACACTAAAAGATGCTTATCAGTCTTTAGCACGAGCAGCTGTAGGACACTCTGATCATTGCATGATTCACCTGTTTAGAGGAAAAGACTTAAAACCACAAAACCAACTATTAAATCTGTGAAGACCTGGACGGAGGAAGCAAAATTAAAGCTACAGGCTTGCTTTGACTGCACTGATTGGAATATTTTTGAAGATACCTCTGCAGACCTGGATGAACTCTCAGATACTGTAACATCATATGTCAGCTTCTGTGAAGACCTATGTGTACCTACAAGGAACTTGCGAATATACAGTAACAACAAACCTTGGTTCACACCTAAACTTAAGCAGCTATGTCATTCCAAAGAGGAAGCCTACAGAAATGGTGATAAAATGCTGTACAATCAGGCCAGAAATGCACTAACAAGGAAGATCAGAGCAGCAAAAAGAAGCTACTCTGAAAAGCTAAAGAATCAGTTTTCAGCAAATGAACCAGCAAACATGTGGAAAACTCTTAAAAATATCACCGGCTTGGCAAACCTCCTTCCCAGGCTGAAGGTAATCAACAACTGGCAGATGACCTGAATGAGTTTTACTGCAGGTTTGAAAGGAAACTACAGCCACCTATCTCCACAACCCCCATCTCAGACACACCAACAACAGCCAAGCCTCCTACAACTGACCCCATCCCATTGGGTTCACAACCCCTAGTGATCACAGAAAAGGAAGTGCAGGACCTATTTCACAGACAAAAGCCAGGAAAAGTTCCAGGCCCAGACAAGATAGCTCCTTCTTGCTTAAAAGTCTGTGCTGACCAATTGGCCCCCATCTTCACCCATATCTTCAATAAATCACTAGAAATGTGCTATGTCCCTTCTTGCTTCAAATGCTCTACCATTATCCCAGTGCCGAAGAAGCCCACCATCAAGGAACTGAATGACTGCAGACCAGTTGCTTTAACATCTGTAGTCATGAAAACCTTTGAAAGGCTAGTGCTTTCCTACTTGAAAACCATCATGGATCTGCTGTTAGACCCCTTGCAAATTGCATATCGAGCAAATAGATCAACAGATGATACTGTTAATATGGATCTGCACTACATCCTACAACATCTTGAATCTCCAAAGATTTATGCAAGGGTCCTCTTTGTAGACTTTAATTCAGCATTCAATACCATCATTCCAGACATTCTTCTAACTAAGCTAAACCAGCTACAGGTACCTGAACAGACTTGTAAGTGGATCACAAGCTTCCTAACAAATAGGAAGCAGCAGGTGAAGCTAAGCAAGATCACATCAAATACCTGTACAATTAGCACACGGGCCCCCCCAAGGCTGTGTGCTCTCCCCACTTCTCTTCTCTCGGTATACTAATGACTGCATCTCCAACGATCCATCTGTTAAACTACTGAAGTTCACAGATGACACAACAGTGATCGGTCTCATTCGAGACAATGATGAATCCGCATATAGACGAGAGGTCGAACGACTAGTCTCGTGGTGCGACCAAAATAATCTGGAACTGAACACACACAAAACCGTAGAAATGGTGGTAGACTTTAGGAGAAACCCTTCCATACTTCCACTTCTCACAATACTAGACAACACAGTATCAACAGTAGAAACCTTCAAATTTCTAGGTTCTATCATATCGCAAGATCTAAAATGGACAGCTAACATCAAAAAAATCATCAAAAAAGGACAACAAAGAATGTTCTTTCTGCACCAACTCAGAAAGCTCAAACTGCCCAAGGAGCTGCTGATCCAGTTCTACAGAGGAATTATTGAGTCTGTTATTTGCACCTCTATAACTGTCTGGTTAGGTTCTGCAACCCAACAAGAAAGACACAGACTTTAGAAGATAATTAGAACTGCAGAAAAAATAAATGCTACCTGCCTTCCATTGAGGACCTGTATACCGCATGAATCAAGAAGAGGGCTGTGAAAATATTTACAGATCCCTCACATCCTGGACATAAACTTTTTCAACTCCTACTCTCAAAACGACGCTATAGAGCACTGCACACCAGAACAACTAGACACAAGAACAGTTTTTTCCCGAAGGCCATCACTCTGCTAAATAAATAATTCCCTCAACACTGTCAAACTATTTACTAAATCTGCATTACTATTAATCTTCTCATTGTTCCCATCACCCATCTCCTTCCACTTATGACTGTATGACTGTAACTTTGTTGCTGGTAATCCTTATGATTTATATTGATATTGATTGTTCCTGATTGCTTATTTGTACCCTATGATTATCATAAGTGTTGTATCATTAAGTGTTAAATTGTACCCTATGACCATCATTTGTGTTGTAAATATTGTACCTTGATGAAGGTATCTTTTCTTTTATGTACACTGAGAGCATATGCACCAGGACAATTCCTTGTGTGTCCAATCACACTTGGCCAATAAAAATTCTATTCTATTCTATTCTATTCTATTCTATTCTATTCTATTCTATTCTATTCTATTCTGTTCTGTTCTGTTCTGTTCTGTGCATGCATGCGGCTTTTGTGCAGCTCCCCCATGTGCTTCATGTGCAATTGCACCACCAAAGCATGCACGCAGGTTTTGTGTGGCTCCCATGCACTCCGCACACAATCACTCCATCTACACATGTGCATGCTGTGTGCAAGTACTCTTGTGCACATGCACAAATGTGCGCACATGTGCAGAAGAGCTCCAAAGACCAGCTAGGTCCCCTGAATTGCATGCATGTGCACCAGAAGCCCAAACACCAGCTGGGGCATGCACGCATGCACAGCTGCAGGTGAGTTGGGCGATAGCTCACGAGCCCGGAAAGACGGCTCTGTGTACCACCTCAAGTACATGTGCCATAAGTTTGCCATCACAGTCCTATACCATCTGGAACTGTCAAGTGCTATAGGTGCGGCCAACATAGGCACTGGGCTGCGGAATGCTTGGCCATGACCCCGGTTCAATGAACTCGACCTCCAGCCACTTCCACGATGATGAGGACCCCATGGAAGCCGCCCAACAAAGGACAGTTTGCCAGACAAGCTGTGGTAGTTCCACTCCTCCCAAAAGAAGTCAAGGGAACTCCAGCCAGTGAAACTCCTGCACAGGAGAAAGCAGTGGTGGCGACAACTCAATGGTAAGTGCAGCCATCTTCCCCCTTACCATCAAAATCAAGATAACAGTACCACAGACCATTCCTGTCCTATTGTTTCCTTTCGTTATATCCAATTAATTTAGTTATTACATACTCATACTTATATATATGCTTTTATATTGTATAGTTATTTCATGTTTATGCTTATATATACTGTGTGACAAAATAAATAAAATAAAAAATAAATAAAAAATAAAAAATAAACTTTCTAGGGGAGCAGAGCTGTTGGCCAGGATGGATGGGCTGTGGTTTCCCTTCCTCCCTGCCTGAGCAGATTTCTTGCACGGCCCCAGCCCTCCAGCCCACAGCACTGATGTGCATCCACAGTCTAGAGTACCTGGCTGGCTCAGGTGCACATGGCAGTGGGGCAGCATTTTCTGGCTGGGTGGCCTGCCATCCTGCCTGCTGCTCTTGCCATCACCAGGAGTGAAGGGGAAGCAGAGGTTCTCATGTTGCCGCTTCTGGCCAGGATGCTGGAGGAGGAGCTACCATCAGGGAGGTAAGCTTCCCCAGGAGGGCCAGAGGAGAGAGCAGCTCCTCACGCATGAAGAAGCTGCCGAGGGCCTGGCTTGCCACCAAGGGAACAGCTGCAGGGGCCAGCCAGTTGCTCCTGCCCCTCGCTGTGCCACTCCTGCTGCTCCTGCTGCTCTTTTGGGGTGGCAAGGCTGTGCAGGAGCTGAGCCTGCATGGGAGGAATGTCTGTCTGGTGCCAGGGTAAGAGGCACACTGGCTGGGAAGTCGTCGTGCCCCCTTGGCAGAAGTGGTGGTGGTGGGCTGTACTGGCTTGTTCTTGGTAGCGGGCTGGCGGGAACGCTTCGTTGACATGCTCCCGGTTTCCAATGCATGCACGCACACTGGCCAGCTGGTCTTCATGCATACATGCATGCCAGAAACAGAAGATCAGGAGGCCAGTGTGCATGTGCACACCGGAAACTGGAAACTCATCTTCCCTGCATGTGCATGACCACAAGGCAACTGCTCTTCCAATTTCTAATATACCGGCGAGCATGGGCACGTGGGCACACACTCCGTTTTGGCACTCAGTGCCAAAAAGTTTTGCCAACACTGATCTATATAATTTTCTATATTATGAAAATTCATTAATTAATGATGAGTATTGAAACACAAACTTCCAAGTATAGGAGGAAAAAATCAAGGGTCTGTGTCAAGTCCCATAGATCCTTATCGTGACACTGCCATTCTGGTGGGAAGGGAGTCCTGGATATTATTTTACAACCACTTTCCTGTTTCTGTCTTTCCAGTCACTTTGATGTATCTGCTTGGGAAAGGGAGGGTGAGGGAGTTGCTTGGGGCCATCTGTTTTGTCTCAGCTCCAAAGAAACGGCCACAACGGCACCTGAGAACAATCTATCACTTTTCTCAGCTTGAGTTGCTCTGGGACCGGGGTGTTGGCTCTTGTGCCATCAGCTGCTGCTGCTGCTTTGTCTCGTCCACCCTAGCAATTCAGCTCAACAAAAGCTCTCAAGAATTGCTAGGGTGGACGAGACAAAGCAGCAGCAGCAGCTGATGGCACAAGAGCCAACACCCCGGTCCCAGCCATTGCGATTCCAGTGGATGGGGCAGATGAGATGGCCACCACACCAGCCAACCCGTGCCTGGCATTGGCCCCCATTAACATCTCAGAAGCCGCGAGAGACCTGCAACTGAAGCAGAAGACACTGCCCCTGGGCATCAAGTATGATGGCAGCCTGCAGCAGTTGGCATATGTCCTCACATACAGGCAGGAATATGGGAGAGATTTCTAAACACAGTGCACCTGAGTCAGGGTCAGCACCCTAGCCCTGGAAGGATCAGTGGCTAGGTGGATAGTGACCCTTCACAATACAGATGCCCCAGAGCTCCGAAACCTCAATTACTTCATGATGGCACTCCACAGGTTTGAGGACCCGCTGACAGATCACAAAGCCCATGACTGCATTAGAATGGTGAAGCAGGGCTAGCAGCTGGTGGCTGAATACACCGAGGAATTGCGAAATATCATTTGTCATGTGGACTGGTCGGAAGACATCCTAGTAGGCTGGTTCATGAATGGGCTGAATGATGACCTCTAGCATGTCTGCCTAGCCCATGGAGCCCCTAATCACCTCCATGAATGGTACATCCTGGTGGAGGAAGTGGAGATCAACCTAGCCATAAACCAATACTGAGCTTGGAGGGACTGGAAAAGATCGCTACCACAGGGGAAATGAAAATGTCAGACCTCAAAGCCACCTTTTACATTTGGGCCTTCAGGCCTGCCACATTTTTTTCTGTGGGAAATTGAGAGGGGGGATTGCATAGAGTATGGGTAATATGTAGTCAAAATAACATTAATTTCTCAGAGAGTTGAGGACTGCCTTGCCATGGCACTTGGAGTCAGTTTGGATGGTGGATGATTGGACCATGTGATGGACATGTGTGTGCTGGGCAGGGACTTGAAGTTTCACTTGGGTGGGGAAAACCTGGAAACTTTCAGATTCAGGTTTTCCCAGATGTACCAATATGACATCTTCAATAAAAAGGTACTTTGAGGAAAGTCAAGCCTTGGAGTCTTCTTTCGTTGGAGGTGTTACTTGGAACCCTGACATTAACCCGAATCTCATTTTTAACTAAAGCAGCTCCCTGGACTTTGGGGCACTGTCCGGGGTCCTGAACCCCAAGCATCCACCCAAGCCAGGCAGTGCAAAGACTCAGGGAAGATGGAAGATGACAAGAAAACCATGGAAGAAGCAGCAGACAATGGCTCAGTGACCCAGGTCAAGACCATCTACGTTCCTTCCCAAGCCATGGTGGAAACCATAAAAGCCACAGAAGTTGAATGCCAGCTAGGTGCCTGACATGAAGAGCCGACACCTGAACGGACCTTGCAATCGGACCTGACCCTGAAAAACGAAGCTGCGGGAATCTCCCCAAATCAGGAATTGCTGTTGGAACCAGAGATGGGTTCGGGACAAGCCTTGGCCCGTGAATGGAGAATGCCAAAGGAGACCTGCTGCAGACGCTCCAAAGAATGGGGATTTCCACCACTGTCATGCAGCCAGTCACTGGCCAATCTCCTGGAGCAGTTGAGCCAACTCAACGTCAGTGGTGCATCTCAACCATTCAGTACCAGGCAGTTCAGATAGACTTTGGCACAACCCAAGTTCTCCTTCCCAGGCCAGGAGATTGCATCACAATGGAATGGAGCATCAGCTTCATTCCACTCGGCACAAAGTGCTCAGCCCATAGCCTCACGATTCAGACAGGAATGGCATGTGGCCTTGGGTGCAACCAGAGTAAAGGTGACCCAACAGCCAGACTTGCTGAACCGGCCCAGTACTTGATGCCAGGTCCACAACAGGGGTTCTGGAGTCTACCTGTCCCACCACAGCAACTGACTTTCAGGCTGCCGCCAGCAAGCCAGATTGCTCCTGGGTGGGCATTCTACCCAGGTCAAGGATGGATGCAGTGCCAGTGGATGCCAGCCTCAGCCCAGCAACCAATGCCTCCCCAGCTGCTCAGTCCTTTCCAGAAGCTGGATGTGGCTCCGCAACAAGTACCTGCCCAGCCGCAGTCACAACTGCAGCCTCAGGTTGTGGTCTCGCAACAGGTTCAGGCCTCGCAGCAAGTCCCAGTCCAACAACAAGTGCCCGGCCTACCACCTGCACAAGCCCAGCAACAGGCCCAGCCAGCTGGCCCTCCCCCACAGTTCCTAGTGACGTTTGATGGAAGCCCTGGGATTTGGGCCCATATTGACCAATATGAAAATCAATACCCATCTGACCAGGAATTGATTTCTGCCATCGCTGATGGCATGAACGAGGGAGAGGCATCAGAATGGATAGCTGAACTTCATTACGAAGAAGCTCATGAGCTAGAAGATGCCGACAAGTTTGTCCAACTGATGCAAATCAGATTTAGCAATGGTGCAGAGCAAGTGGAAGCAGAGATCCAGATTAAAGCCTTAAAATAAGCCAGCAGGCCCTCAAAAGAGCTAATCTGGGAGTTTTGAAGACTGGCTAGGAAGCTACAAGACTAGCCAGAATGCCTACTGGTCCACACCTTCAGAGGATCCAGACTACCAGACAAGCCTGTGAAATCAGGGGAGTACCAGAACAAATACAAGCATGGTACAACATGGCTGTCATTTTGGACCTGGAGATTCACACACACACCCCACAGGAAACCAACTGCAGAAAAACCAGCCATGAGACCCCTGCTACAGGTGTGGCCAACATGGGCACCAGGGTGCAGAATGCTTGGCCCAGCCCCGGTTCCCCAAGCTTGACCTCCAGCCACTGCTTTGGTGAGGAGGACCCCATGGAAGCTGTCTGAGAAAGGATAGTTTGCCAGACAGGCTGTGGAAGCTCCACTCCTCCCAAACAAAGCCAAGGGAACTCCAGCCAGTGAAACTTCTCCGGTCCCCACAGGGGAAATCAGCTGTGATGATGACCCGATGTTAAGTGCAGCCATCCACCTCTTTACCATCAAAACCAAGATCATAGTACCAGAGACAGGGGTCCAAGGGGAAGTAGGAGCCATCATAGACACGGGCTGCACTCGATGCTTAATCAGCCTTTCCATAGTTGAACAGTTAGGAATATGTATGAGACCCCTAGCATGCCCCATCCACTTTGAGCAAGTGGACAGAACACTAATCGGCGGGACCCCTGCCATTCTAGTCACTGAGCTTGTCAGACTAGAGATGACAAGGACTGCCACCGAGAGCTCATCCAGTTTGTCGTAGCCCCAAAAATGACTGAGTTGATCATACCAGGCCTCACATAGCTAGACAAGTGAGGTCCAACTATAACCTGGGAGGATGGCTATAGAAAGCTAAACATCAGCATCAGGCCACTGCTGCCCATAGAGCAGGACCCACACAAAGGAGCCTGGTCCCTAATGATTCAAAAGAACCTGAACCCGTGGCCCCTGCCACTGATGACCTATCCGGCAGCCAACAAGTGCCAAAGGAATATAGAGATTTATCAGGGGGTTTCAGCAAGGAAGACTGCAACTTCCTTCCCCCTCATCGCCCAACTGATTGTGTGATAGAGTTTGTGCCAGGGACTAAACTACCCAAACCTAAGATGCACTCCATGACTCCTAAAGAAATTGAGGAATTGAGGAAATACATCAATGTCAACCTAGCACGGGGTTTCATTCAGCCTGCAAAATCCAAAGTAGCAGCCCCAGTGCTCTTCAAAGAGAAAAAAGATGGGGGGATGAGGCTTTGCATTGATTTTCATAGAATTAACACCATATGCATGGAAAACAACTACCCCCGTGATGGCGAACCTATGGTATGTGTGCCACAGGTGGCACACGTAGCCATATCAGTGGGCATGCGAGTTCAGCTGGTTTTTGGACCTTCTGGGCCCACCAGAAGTAGGGAAACAGACTGTTTCCTGCCTCTGGAGGGTCTCGGGGTGGGGAAGGTCCGTTTTTCTCTCTCACCTAGCTCGAGCCTCTCTAGGAGTCTGGGGGGACAAAAACTGCCTTCCCAGCCCCCAGCCCCCTGGAGGTCCTCTGGAGGCCGAAAATGGCCCATTTGCCAACTTCTAGTGGGACTGAAAACCTAACCAACCAACCACTTGCTTGGACAATGGATTACCAAAAAGCCTTTGAAAAGTTAAAAAGGCTTTTTGCCCAAAAGCCTACCTTTCAGCACCCAGACCCAGAGCAACAATTTATAATACAAGCTGATGCCAATGATGTAGCCATGGTGGCGATGCTCCTGCAAAGGGATAGCAAAGGACAACTCCTGCCTTGTGCCTACATGTCGAAAAACTCACTGACACTGAAAGCCGATAGGTCATTTGGGAGAAAGAAGCCAACGCACTCCGCTGGGCCCTACTCTCATGGAGACATTTCCTAGAAGGGGGGGAAATGCCTTTTGAGGTCTGGACTGATCACAAAAACCTCGAAGCCCTGAAGACCCTCAGGAAACTATCTCCCAAACAAGTACACTGGGCACAGTACTTTAGACGATTCAAATTCAAGCTAAAGTACATACCGGTAGGAAAAAACCTATTAGCAGATGCCTTGTCAAGAAAACCACAGCTTGACAGCCACCGGGAGGAAGTAGCCCACGCCATCATTCCTCCCATGCAACTGGCAGCACAAGTCACCACCAGAAGCCAGACCAGTCGGTCACTCAACTCCAGCTGGGACAAGAAAACAGCCACACTGAAGGCCACGTTACCAGCAGACCCCTGGCTCACAGACAATAAAGATATCTGAACTATGAGGGATGGACTAGCATGGAAAGGGCCAAGCAATATATTCCTGTGAGTTTAAGACTGGAAGTATTACATCATAGTCATGTCGTGTCCCACTCCTCCGCTGACGGCCGGGTCAGGGAAATCCGAATCAGGCTTGCCTCTGCAGCTCTGCCCAAAGTCCTAGCAAAGTCCTCAGAGCAGGCAGGAGACCAGAAAGTGACTTCAGCAAGATAAGTTCGACTTTGCCTGACTCAGAGACTGCCAGAAAGCAGATCCTTTATATAGGCCATGGGGTGTGGCTCCATGACTCAGCACTAATTAAGGCCTGCCCCTCCCTTCCTTCTGTTGCCTCCGCCTATCCAGTCTTCTGATGCGAGGGTCACTCCAATCAGCAGCTGTTGGAAATAAACTTTCCTCAGGCTCACATGCTGTGGAGGAGGGGGAGGGGTCTAGCTGCTCCGTTTGCCTGGGCATGGAGCCAGGGCTGGGGCCGGGGGATGCTCCCTCCTCTGCAGCCTGCTTGGGCATGGAGCCAGGGCTGGGACCGGGAGGTGCCCCCTCCTCTTCAGCTTGTCTGGGCATGGAGGCAGGACTGGGGCCGGGAGGCATACATTCCTCCGTGTTCGGGAGCAGATAAGAAGGCCCCGGCTGCTGTGAGAGCAGGCAAGACACAACAAGTCACGACTTGAAGCTGGCCGGTCACTTTGGGTTTTTGAAAACATTGCACCTCGCTAGAAGGTAATTCTGGTGACCAAAAATGAAAGCGGATGTGGAAGATTACATAAAGAACTGTGCTACCTGTGCAGCCAGGAAGATGAGGCCAGGAAAGCCCCCTGAACTCCTTCAACAAGTGGCAAGCCCCAGCAAACCTTGGGAGGAAATCGCAATGGATTTTATAGTCGAACTCCCAGACAGTGGGGGGAACACAATAATTTGGACAGTCCGAGTTTCTAGCAGTACTTCCCCTACCCGATGTCTCTGGAAATACTTATGGGCTTTGTTTTTTCCCTCCCAAATAAAGGCAGGCCAACCCTTCTGTAAATCATGTCCCTTAATCGTTAGTATTCTTCCATTTTTTAAATTTATCCATTCTTTAAGCCATGATATTACTGCCACCTGGTAGTAAAGTTCCCAATCTGGAAGGCCAAAGCCACCCTTAATTCTAGAATCTTGTAGGACTTTTAGTTTAATTCTGGGCTTTTTCCCTAGCCATATAAAAATTTACTAATAATTTTATTCAATTTATCAAAAAAGTTTTTCCCCCAATTTTACAGGTACTGTTTGAAATAAATATATAATTTTTGGTAGGAATTCTTCCAATCAATCATATTTGTAATTTTGCCCAACTCTCTAAATCTTTTTGAATTAGTTGTAGTAATTTTAAATAATTGTCTTCCTTTATTGAGGACATTCTTGCCATTAGCCAAATGCCCAGGTACTTTACTTTTTTCACAACTTGAATTCCTAATTTCTCCTCTAATTTCTTATTTTGGCCTTGCGTAAGGTTTTTGGTGATTATCTTCATTTTATTTTAGTATTTATTTTAGTACTGCTAGAAACCTGGATGAAAATTAAAAGAAACTTTTATACAAAAGTTCCAAGATGGGTATCAACGATGGAAGCCTTGGTCTACCCCAATTTAATTGATTTAAACAAAATAGTAACCTATAAAGAGTTGTTAGACGAACAAGAAAATTTGAAATCTAAATAAAAATTATTAGAAGAAGGAATTAAAATAGATTGTTGGCCTTATTTACAGATCCAAACAAAATATAAAAAAGATTTAGAATTATATGGATTCCAAAATGAACGACAAGAAATGGATAAAATATTGACAGGGACCAATGAGAAAATAATTACCAAAACATATAATTGTCTCCTTAAATTTAAAATGGAGGAGGAAATGATGAAGGAAACAATGATCATTTGGGCAAATTTTTTTGGATACAATATAGAATTAGAGAATTGGGAAAAAATATGGGGAACAAATTATAAAATGATGTTGTTGGCCGCCTATAAAGAAAATATCTATAAAATGTTTTATAGATGGCATCTACCTCCAGCAAGATTGGCCAAGGTATTTCCATACAACCCACCTCATTGTTGGAAATGTAACCACTAACAAGAGACATAATACCTCATGTGGTGGACATATCCCAAACCAGGGACTATTGGTTAAAAATTAAAAAATGGTTAGTGGAAATGACGGGGGGAAATTGATATGAAACCTGAACTATTTCTTTTGGGGATTATAAAAGAAAAATTGAGTAAAGAAATGCAATATCTCATACTCCACATAATTACGGCCACCAGAATTTCATTTGGGCAAAACTGGGAACAACAACATGCTCCATCAAACACCATGATTATAAAAAAGGTGCTAGAGTGTGCAGAATCAGATTAGTTCAGTGCCGTGCCTTGCCTTGCCTTGCCTCACCTCACCTTGCCTTCCCAATTCATTCCTTTCCTCTCCCTTCCCTCTCTTTTTTAAAATTGCACTGTCTGCTCTCCTTCCTTCCTTCCTTCCTTCCTTCCTTCCTTCCTTCCTTCCTTCCTTCCTCCCTCCCTCCTTCCCCATTCCCATCCTCCTTTCCTTTCCTTTCCTTCCCTTTTTCCCTTCCCTTTCAAAAAGTCAGAATTACAAGTAAAATCTCCAAATCAAACTTGACTCCTATTTTAGGGTTGTTGGGGACTTTTTTTGGCAATGATTCAGAAGTGGTTTCTCATTGCTGTCTTCTGGGGATTTTTTTTTAATTATCTGAATCAGCCTAGGGATTTCTTGGTAAGTTTCCACCCAAGAGTTAATGCAGTCAAACTTTGCATTTTTGGGCTCTCTTGTTAAATTTTATTGGGTTTGCAGGTTCTCTTAAACAGATGGTGGAATGGACATAAGGTGGACAGTTCTTTCTTTATAGCAATAGCATTTAGACATATACCGCTTCACAGTGCTTTCCAGCTCTCTCTAAGCAGTTTTTGCAGAGTCAGTGTCTTGCCCCAAATGATCTGCGTCGTCATTTTACCGACCTCAGAAGGTTGAATCATGCTTGAGCTCGTCAGGATCAAACTGCTGGCACAGTTAGCCTGCAATACTGCATTCTAACCACTGTGCACCCAGGAAGGAAGGAAGGAAGGAAGGGAGGGAGGGAGGGAGGGAGGGAGGGACGGACAATAGCTATACCGCTTATATACCACTTCAAAGTTCTTTCCAGCCCTCTCTAAGCAGTTTATAGAGCCTATTGCCCCCAACAGTCTGGGTCCTCATTTTACCGACCTTGAAAGGACGGAAGGCTGAATCACCCTTGAGCTGGTCAGGATCAAACTGCTGAGTTACTGGCAGCCAGCAGTCAGCAGAAGTAGCCTGCAGTACTGCATTCTAACCACTGTGCCACCATGCTCTTGGGGTTCTAGCTCCCTGGCTGAAATCAGGAAATTTACAGACGTTTTAAACAAACACTCCAAGATGATTCATAAATCTACATCTCACTAAGTGGCTGTTCATAAGTGAAGAACTGTACGGGTAAACCTTGGCTTATGATCACAAAATTGAGCCCAACATTTCTGTTACTAAGTGAGTTCAGTGAGTTTTGCCCCATTTGACAACCTTTCTTGCCACCATTGTTAAGTGAATCCCTGCAATTAGTAACATGGGTTGTTATGCGAATCTGGCTTCCCTGTTGACTCTGCTTTCTGGATGGTCGCAAAAGGGGAAATCACATGACCACAGGACACTGCGACCATCATAAATATGAATCCATTGCCAAGCCTCTGAATTTTGATCACGTGACTACAGGGACGCTGCAACGGACGTAACTGTGAAAAATGTTCATAAGTCAGATTTTTTCAGTGCCATTGTAACTTTGAATGGTCACTAAATGAACTGTTTTATGTCAAGGGCTACCTGCAGGGGTGGGCTTCAAAAATTTTAGCAAAGGGTTCTCCGCCCAGTTGCTGGGTGGGCACGGCCATGTTGGGCATGGGCTAGTCGGCCACCTACACAATGGTGGGGAGGGGTGTTTTTGCCCTCTCCGGGCCCTGGAGGCTTTCCTTGAGCCTCCAGGAAGGTGAAAATGGCCTCCCCAGGCTCAGGAGGCCCTTTGGAGGCTGGAAATAAGCTTGTTTCCAGCCTTCCCAAACTTCAAGTAGGCCCGTTTTTCGCCCTCCCTGAACCTCTGTGTGCTGTGAGCCCCTGCACTTAGCTGCATCCAAAACGGGCCGTGTGAGGACTCCTGGGAGGGGCAAGGTGTGGTGGGCATGGCCAGCCTAGAGTGGGATTTGGGGGTTCTCCGAACTGCACAGAATCTTAGCTAAAGGTTCTCCCGAAACCCTGCAAACCCTCAGTAGACCTGCCCCCCGGCTACCTGTAGTATTTTCCTGCCAAACCTACTAACAGTGAAGGTGATCTCTTTAGAGGAATCACTGGTGGGATTTTTTTTCCTCAATCTTCTCAGGTCCTCCTGGAATCTGGGATGAAAACCTCACTTCTCTTGGGACCTTGTTCCTCTTTTACCTCTTCCCTTTTCCACCTGCACGTTCCTGCTTTTAACAGATGAGATTGACATGGAAATCCTGACCCCACCATCTGTTCCTTACTTGGCCACATGTGGTTATGGGGAGGAAGAGAAGAGGATGTGGGGAAGTGGGAGCCCTGGAATGCAACTGTAGTCAGCCAAAACTCAAGAGCTGACCCATACTTTATGCCCTTAATCACATATGCAAACATTCTTCCCCAACCCATGATACAATTTGATTTCTTCTTTGCAGACAGTAGCAAAAATTGGAATGGAATGGAATGGAATGGAAGGGAAGGGAAGGGAAGGGAAGGGAAGGGAAGGGAAGGGAAGGGAAGAGAAGAGAAGAGAAGAGAAGAGAAGAGAAGAGAAGAGAAGAGAAGAGAAGAGAAGAGTTGGAAAGGACCTTGGAGGTCTTCTAGTTCAACCCCCTGCCTAGGCAGGAAACACTACACCACTTCAGACATCTTAGTTCTGTAGTTATCCAACATCTTCTTAAAAACTTCCAGTGTTGGAGCATTCACAACTTCTGGAGGCAAGTTGTTCCACTGATTAATTGTTCTAACTGTCAAGAAATTTCTCCTTTAATTCTAAGTTGCTTCTCTCCTTGATTAGTTTCTACCCATTGCTTCTTATCCTACCCTCATGTGCTTTGGAGAATAGCTTGACTCCCTCTTCTTTATGGCAGCCCCTGAGATATTGGAACACT
Organism: Ahaetulla prasina; assembly: GCF_028640845.1. Taxonomy (NCBI): domain Eukaryota; kingdom Metazoa; phylum Chordata; class Lepidosauria; order Squamata; family Colubridae; genus Ahaetulla; species Ahaetulla prasina. Next base: position 74,300,262 of record NC_080543.1, on the reverse strand, counting down.
GATATCATGTCTCCCCTAGTTCTTCTTTTCATTAAACTAGATATACCCAGTTCCTGCAACCGTTCATATGTTTTAGCCTCCAGTCCCCTAGTCATCTTTGTTGCTGTTCTCTGCACTCTTTCTAGAATCTCAATATCTTTTTTACATCAAGGCGACCAAAACTGAATGCAGTATTCCAGGTGTGCCCTTACCAAGGCATTATAAAATGGTATTAACAGTTCACATGATCTTGATTCTATCCCTCTGTTTATGCAGCTTAGAACTGTGTTGGTTTTTTGGCAGCTGCTGCACATGGCTGGCTCATAACAACAACAACAGCAACAATAACAACAACAACGAGACATTGAGGTCTTAGAAAGAGTCAAAAGAAGAGCCACAAAGATGATCAGAGGACTGGAACAGGGGTGAAGTCCAGCAGGTTCTGACAGGTTCTGGAGAACCGGTAGTGGAAATTTTGAGTAGTTCGGAGAACCAGCAAATGCCACCTCTGGCTGGCCCCAGAGTGGGGAGGTAATAGGGATTTTGCAGTATCCTTCCCCTGGAGTGGGGTGGGAATGGAGATTTTGCAGTATCCTTCCCCTGCCACACCCACCAAGCCATGCCACACCCACCAAGCCACGCCCACAGAACTGGTAGTAAAAAAAATTAATTTCACCACTGATCTGGAGGCTAAATACAGAATGATGAATGGTTAAGGGAACTAGGTATGTTTAGGGGAAGCATAAACAAAGTGAAGGCTCAGGGGAGACATGATAGCTGTCTTCCAATAATGGAAGGGCTGTCACAGAGAAGAAGGGGGTGATTGATTTATTCTCCAAAGCACCTGGAGGTAGGACAAGAAGCAATGGGTGGAAGTTCTTTTAAAGGGAAGTTCATCCTGGAACGAATTCCTAACAATGAGAACAATTAATCAATGCAATGGAACAGCTTGATTCCCAGAATTGTGGGTGCTTCGTCACTAGAGGTTTTCAAGAAAAGATTGTCCAGGATGCTATAAAATCTCCTCTCTTGGGAAAGAGGTTGGACAATTCCAAGGTACATTCCAAACCTATTATTCTATGTTCTATAATTATCTGGGTACATTTACATATCATCATCATCATCATCATCATCATTTTTTAATGACCCCCATAATCCCTTGCGGGATGGAGTCTGGACAAATGAATGGAGCTAGCAAGAGTTTTTACTGGCCGGATGCCCTTCCTGTTGCCAATGCAGAGTTATATTCAGCAGATACATTCTCATTGTGCCCAGAGAGAGAAATATCTGCCTCTACCTAGGATCAAACTCACAGCCTCCTGATTGTGAGGGGGAGAGCTCCACATCTAAGCTACCGCACCACTCTGGGTACATTAACATATATTATGATAGATTTGGGTACTCCATCACTGGAGGTTTTCAAGAAGAGAATGGATAGCCATTTCTCCAGGAAGATATAAAAGATTCCTGCTTTGGGAAGTGGGTTGGACTAGAAGACCTCCAAGGTCTCTTCCAGCCCTCTGAGTCAATGATTGTAACTCATCAAATTCCCTATAGCATGTTCCCCAGCTGGAAGAAGTTAAAGAAGTTTCTCACCTGTCATTATTTAACCGTGAAGCAGGCATAGCAGTCAGTGCCATTGTCATCTCTAGCAGCAAATCACAACTGAACAATGGTGCTGGATTTCTCCTTCTAAACATGTCATAAAATGGATTTTTAAAAAACTTTTGGAGATATATCATCTGTTACTCAGGGATGAGTAAATACAGGCCAGTTGCCACGCACCCAATTTTAGGTCACGTGACTAGGGGGGGTGCTGCAGCTGTCATAAGTGTAGGGAGCAGTGGCCTGTCACTTTTTTCAATACTGTTATAATTGTCTGTGGAGATTCTCAGTCATCCAGGTCATGGTTGTCCCAAAGGTGCTTTTTCAAAAGGTAACTGGGCTTTGTTTTTCCTTGAAGGCATTTTGCTTCTCATCCAAGAAGCTTCTTCAGTTCTGACTTCAATTCAGAATTACTAACAGGACAGAATCAGAGTTGGAAGGCACCTTGGAGGTCCTCTAGTCCAAGCCCCTGCTCAGGCAGGAAACCCTACACCATTTCAGACAAATGGTTGTCAATCTCTTCTTAAAAAGTTCTAATTTTGGAGCATTCACAACTTCTGGAGGCAAGTTGTTCCACTGATTAATTGTTCTAACTGTCAGGAAATTCCTCCTTAGTTCTAATTTGCTTCTCTCCTTGATTAGTTTCCATCCATTGCTTCTTTTCCTGCCTTCAGGAGATTTGGAGAATAGCTTGACTACCTCTTCTTTGTGGCAGCCTCTGAGATATTCGAAGACTGCTATCATGTCTCCCCTAGTCCTTTTCATCAAACTATTTTGGGGGGGCTCCTGCTTTCTTGCAGGAAAAAATGCAGCGTCCAGTTTCCATGGCAGATATTTCATTTCATTTCATTTCATTTATTTGATTTTTATACCGCCCTTCTCCCGAAGGACTCAGGGCGGTGTACAGGCAAATTAAAACAGACAAGACAATAATCTATAAAATGCAAAATTAAAAAACTTATTATAATTTGCCTAAAATTTTAAAATATATAGAAATTAAAACCCCGTTTAAAATTAATAATAAATAAATTATTTATTATTTATAAATTATATAAAATTAATTATAATTATAATTATTAATTATTAAAATTAATAAAAAAATGCATATTGATTTATGATGGATTGTAACGTGGACAGATCAGAAACTGGAGTTCTAGCATTTGTTTGTAAGAAGACTGCAAGCCCCTGAGGATATTTGTTGCGAAGATAGGAGAGAAGAAAGCAAATGGCGTTTTGTGGAATGTGTGTACTGGAAACGAAAGTTAAAGAAATGCTTATTAACAGCTAGTGTACTAGAAGATATATAGGAAGATACTGACTAAATGGAAGAAATGAGAATTTTATGATTTATATTTTTTCTTCTTCTTTGGGATTATAGTGATTTAGAAGAATAGTTTTTTGAATTTTTCTTTTTTAACCATTTTTTGTCCGTTATTAGGTTACATTTTTAAAAAATGGCTTTTAAGCAAATAGTACCAAAAGTCACTAAAAATTTTGAAATTTCTTCAGTTCAGATTCAAAAATTAAAAGAAGAAATCAAAAAGGAATTAAGGAATTCTTTACAGGAGTTTTTGGAGAGTCGTTTTTCAGAAATAGATCAAAAATTTGATGAAATAGAGGAAGAGATGTTGGATTTTAAGGAAGTGGTGGAAGAGCAGAAGAGGGAAATGAAAATGGTAAAGGATGAAATTGCGCAAATATTAAGCTCTTGTATTCAGATGGAAGATAATCTTGAAGAAATTAATAAAGCTAATTTAGAGTTGCAAAGGAAAATAGAGGAAATTCAAAAGAATCAAAACAACTGGAACTTAGATAATAAGATGGAAGATATACAGGCAAAGGTAGATAGGGCAGATGAAGAAAGAGTAATATTACAATATAGATTGATAGAATATGCTATAAGGGTGAGGAGGTTGAGGGAAAGTAGGAAGGAAAATTTAAAAGAGATTTTTATGCAAGCCTTTGCTCAGATAAAGGGTGTGGAGCCAGAAAATTTTGAGATTAATATTGAAAGAATTTATCGTGTTAATTCTTGGTGGGCAAGACAAATAGAGTACCGAGGGATGTGGTTATTTATTTTACAACTAACAAGATTAGGTATGAAATTTTGCAAGCCTTTTATAAAAATAAATTTCAAATATTGCGACAAGATATAACAATGATGAAGGAAATTCCTCCTAAAATGTTAAGAAAGAGAAGAGAATTTGCTTTTTTAGTGGATGAGTTTAAGAAACATCAGATATATTTTAGATGGGAAGTTCCAATGGGTTTGTCAGTGAATTTTAGAGGTAGAAAGTATTTTCTTAATTCAGTTATGAAAGCAAGACATTTCTATATTAATGTTTTAAAGAGTGGGAATCCTTTGTTGTTAGATGCTAAATTAACTGGTTTGGAAACGATGGAAAATAGAATAGGAGAGGGGAGGAATGTTTAAGATGTGAATATGATGATTATGGTTAATTTTTGGAATTGATTTGTTTAGGATATAAATTATAGAATTTTTGTTATTTGTTATTTGTATGGTATAAACCTATGGGATGATATTATTTAATTGTGAAGGATGGAAAGTAAAATTTATGAATTTAGATAATGTTGTGGCTGTAATAATTTTAATTGTTTACTGTTATATTGTGGATGTAGTTTAAATGATTATTTGTTTTAATTGACACGTTTATAGACAGTAAAAGTTATGAAGTTAAGCTGGAAATATTGTATTTGAGAGACTTTATTCGAAATGATATTTGATTGATAAGAGTAGTATTGGAAGATCGGACATTAAATGTTATGACAATTGAAGAAATATATAAGTGATGAGAATTTGAGTTTGAGAAGCTGGATTGTAATTTAAGAAATGGACTGAAATTTGAAGGAATATACAAGTGGGGAAAAAAATTTGAATTTTAGGAGATGGACTAATTTTTAAAATGGACTGTAAGAAGAATGGACATTAAATGTTATGGCAATTGAACAAATATATGTGATGAAAATTTGAGTTTGAGAAGATGGACTGTAATTTAAGAAATGGATTTTAAGAAGAAGTAATGTGTGAAGTTGGTACTGCTTCTTTTCTTTTTTATTATATTTAGTTTTAAATTTTTGAGGGTGGGAGGTTATGTATATTTTGTATACTTTAGCTTGTGATTGTTGGTCATAATACTCGGTATTTGCTCTGGGAAGTCCAGGGGAAAAGGGGAGGAGGGGGGGGAAGGGGGGGGAAATGATACATGGATTGATTATTAATGTACAGTAATGTTTGAAGATATGAAATTAAAATTTAAAATGATATTGGGGCTGCCCGACTGCCATTTCAGAAAGAAACGGAGAGAGGGGTAGGAAGAAAGTAGGTAGGAAAGAGTTGAGAAGGAGGAGGGGAATAAGAAGGTTAGATAGGGTGGAAGAAGGGAGGAGTGGAGAAGGAGGAGAGGAAGTAGTAAAATGAAGGAGATGAAGGATCGGAAAGTAGTAGAGGGTAGAGAGGGAGGTTGTGAAGAAAGGAAGTGGCAGTCGGGCAGGCCTGAATCAGTAATAAATAAAATTAATGATTAATGATGGATAATAGTTTGTACATAAATATGATGTTGGAAAATGGAAATAAAAATTATTTAAACAGAAAAAAAAAAACTAAAAAGGTAAAGGTTCCCATCACAAATATGTGCTAGTCATTCCCGACTCTAGGTGGCAGTGCTGATCTCCGTTTCTAAGCCGAAGAGCCAGCACTGTCTGACGAGAATTCCATGGTCATGTGGCTGGCATGACTAAATGTCGACGGGGCACGGAGCACTGTTATATTCCCACCGAAGTGGTCCCTATTTTTCCACTTGCATTTTTACATGCTTTCAAACTGCTAGGTTGGCAGAAGCTGGGGCAAGTATCAGGAGCTCACTCCGTTACGTGGCGCTAGGGATTTGAACCACCGAACTGCCAACCTTTCTGATTGACAAATTCAGCATTTTAGTCACTGAGCCACCACGTCCCCTCACTTCATCAAACTAGATATACCCAATTCCAGCAACTGTTCTTTATATGTTTTAGCCTCCAGTCCCCTAATCATTTTGGTTGCTCTTCTCTGCACTTTTTCTAGAGTCTCAACATCTTTTCTACAGCGTGGCGACCAAATTACACAGTATTCCAAGCGTATCCTTACCAAGGCATTATAAAGCGGTATTAACACTTCACATGATTTATTTATTTTTATTTTTTTATTTATTTTGTCACACAGTATATATAAGCATAAGTATGAAATAACTATACAATATATAAGCATATATATGAGTATGAGTATGTAATAACTATATTAATTGGATATAACAAAAGGAAACAATAGGACAGGAACGGTAGGCACGTTGGTGCTCTTATGCACGCCCCTTACAGACCTCTTAGGAATGGGGTGAGGTCAATAGTAGACAGTTTTTGGTTGAAGCTTTGGGGATTTTGGGAAGAGACCACAGAGTCAGGTAATGTGTTCCAACCATTAACAATTCTATTACTGAAGTCATATTTTCTGCAATCAAGATTGGAGCGGTTAACATTAAGCTTAAATCTATTGTGTGCTCGTTTATTGTTGCAATTGAAGCTGAAGTAGTCTTCGACAGGAAGGACTTTGTAATAGATGATTCTATGAGTTAAACTCAGGTCATGTCGAAGGCGGCGTAGTTGTAAATTTTCTAAACCCAGGATTTCAAGTCTGGTAGCATAAGGTATTTTGTTGTATTCAGAGGAGTGGAGAACTCTTCTTGTAAAATATTTCTGGACACGTTCAATTGTATTGATGTCAGAAATGTGGTATGGGTTCCAAACAGTTGAGCTGTATTCAAGAATTGGTCTAGCAAATGTTTCATATGCTCTGGTTAGTAGTGTAGTGTTTTTGGAGAAGAAGCTACGCAAGATTAGATTTACAACTCTTAAGGCCTTTTTTGGGTTGTAGTTACAGTGGGCTTTGGCACTTAGATCACTTGATATGAAAACTCCAAGATCTTTAACAGGGTGGGGGTCATCAGTAAGGTAATGTCCATCAAGCTTGTACTTAGTGTTTAGGCTCTTTTTTCCAATATGTAAGACTGAGCATTTGCTGGTTGAGATTTGGAGTTGCCAAGTTTTAGACCATTCAGATACGAAGTCAAAGTCTTTTTGAAGGGTAGCTGTATTGTTGGTGGTGTTAAATAGTTTGTCATTGTCAGCAAAGAGAACACAATTACTTGTAATATGGTCACAGAGATCAGTAATGTATAATATAAAGAGTGTTGGTCCAAGAACGCTGCCTTGGGGAACGCCACTTTTGACAGGAACAGGATTTTTTTTTTTAATTTATATCCCGCCCTTCTCCGAAGACTCAGGGCGGCTTACACTATGTTAAGCAATAGTCTTCATCCATTTGTATACTATATACAAAGTCAACTTTTGTATTGCCCCCAACAATCTGGGTCCTCATTTTACCTACCTTATAAAGGATGGAAGGCTGAGTCAACCTTGGGCCTGGTGGGACTTGAACTTGCAGTAATTGCAAACAGCTGTGTTAATAACAGACTGTCTTAGTCTGCTGAGCCACCAGAGGCCCAGACAGCCACCAGAAGCCCAGAGAGATTTGATATAGCATTGCCAATTTTGACTACTTGTCTGTTTGATAGAAAAACTGTTATCCAATTGTGGAGGGGTCCTGAGATGCCGTAGGATTTTAGTTTTAAGAGAAGTTTATTGTGTACTACTGACTTGAAAGCTTTACAGAAGTCTACTGCTTTTCCCTGATCAAGATTTGTAGTCCATATGTTTTTGCAGTAAAGAAGTTGTAAATTACATGATATTTTTTTTCTGAAACCAAATTGTTTATTAGAGAGTAGGTTGTTTGTTTCTAGGTGGAGGGTAATGGATTGGTTGATGATAGATTCCATTACTTTGCAGGTGACACAGCAAAGAAAGATAGGTCTGTAATTTTCAACTAGGCTGGGGTCTCCTTTTTTGAAGATAGGGATGACCATGGCAAGTGGCCAAAGTTTGGGAAGGGAACTGGTCGTGAAAGCTTTTTCAAAAATTATGCTTAGGGGTTCTGCTATATTATATATGATCTTGATCCTGTCCCTCTATTAATGTAACCTAGAACTGTGTTGGCTTTTTTGGCAGCTAATGATGCTACATGTTGATAATTCTGACATCCAGTAAATACTTATAGTAGAAACACTGACATTAACCAACTCTTAAATTGGAACAATTACTACCCATTTGGAGCCTCTGCAATGTGTGCTTTCAAACTTTTTTTTTTTTGCTTTGTTCCAGTAAGAGTGTTTGAAGAATTTGGTAGGTTTGTGTTCTGTTTTTGGTTCATAGGCTTAAGGACCTCACAAGGTTCTTATGGTGGGAGGACCTGGGATGAGAGAGCACTAGTGATCTCTCTTCCCAAGTCCTCCCACCATAAGAACCTTGTGAAGTGTAAACTGGGCTAAGAGTAACTGATCCTCAATCTTAGTGAGCATCTATCACTGACAGTGAACATGGATTTTCCTAGTGCCAGTTGAACATCTTAACTACGCTGGCTCTTTGATTTTATTTACTGATCTGAGTGTCAAGGTTCCAGCTGATGAACCCAACTAAGCCAGCAAAGCTGAGACGATCCAATCTCATAATGCCAAACTTTATTGAGTACATTTCAGCACAACATAAATGCAAAACCAGCTCTATCTAATTCCTGCGGTTTTCACATAAAGAATAGGTTCTTCCCTCCACCCCATTAGTGCAGGTCACATTGTCCAATTAGATATCCAAGTATTGTTATGGAAAACTGTCCAAGTCTGCCAAACATCTGGTTAAATGACCTTGGATCCCACAAGACGATTTCTTGTGAAGAGCACAATTCAAAGTATACTGACTATGTCTCCTCAAATGGTGATGAAGCATTTGCAATCAAATTGCAAAGCTCGGAGCTCAAATCAAGAGCCCATATAGCTATTTATCACAAATCACAACCTCCTAGTAATGTTATTGAATTTGATTCAGCATTTATCCAGAAGTTTTGTTGTTGTTCTTGCTCCCACTACTGCTGTTTTTCTGGTCTTCAAAATAAACCAGTTGCTCCTGCTGCTTCTTTGAGTCAGTTCTTTTAAATAGTGAATAATTTAAGTGAATCCTGGGGTATTCAATAAATTTTTCACATTTGTATCAGCTGTAGGAAGTTAGCACCCACCCCTCTCCTAGGAAAATGAGAGATATTTTGGGAAATATTAAAAGGGCAGAATATTTCCCCAAAAAGGGAGGCAGAAACTCACACACACACCCATACACATCTTTGTTAATGCGCCATTAAGGCCTGAGCCAGTCCATTCTACATAACAAAGATAGGATTAGCCCTCTATCAATCTAGCAACAGAACTCATCACATGGCACCTGGGGAGATTACATCAGCTCCTAGCAAAGCTCAACCAAGTCTGGGAGACAGACAGCCTACAAAGTTAATTAAGACCTCACCCCCTGAAAGTCTGACCACCAATCAGAGTGCATTTCTTACACAGGTACAGGAAACTCTAGGGTGGGGCGCAGAGAGGGCATAAAACCAAGGCACTGTCAGCATCTCTGCCCTTTTCTGCTCAGGAACTCAAGCCATGTGATCCTGTTCAGGAACTCAAGCCATGTGATCCTGTCCATCATTAAACCATCTTTCCAAACAGTCTCCATGAATCCAGTGTCTTTTTCCCCCTTAGAACTGAACTCAGAAAGATATTCTTCCAACACAGCTAAAAAGCATTACATTTACTATTTTTCGTCTAAGAACTCTGAAGATTTCTTTTAAAAGAACTGTAGAAAATTAAATCCTACCTATTTTTATTTCATCACAACCTGGCAGTGATTCAGATACTGCCTGTATTGAGTGCCCTCAGGAAAAGTATTTGAAAGCTACTTCTACCAAGCCAATCAAACAAGGAGAAAATATATTTTCTTCCCTTTTGCCTCTGATAGTCAAGTGTTTTTAAAGTGTCTTATTACCTTATGCTTAGCATTTGGATGAGTTTCCCCTGAAAGTTTAAAATGAAGAATTATAAAATAAAGTCTCCAAGAAGCCCCCAGAAATCTATGAACAGACATTTATAACTGCATATTTTCCTTATGTCACACAAAATATTGAAAACATTATATATCAAAAAAATGATTTCAAACTATTAAGCAACATATGTGCTTTCTGGAAATCAAGTATTTGAAGGCTACTTCACATAAAAGAAGCCCTATGTGGAAAAACACCACAGCAGAGTCAGCAAGTTTCCCACATTAACAAATCAGTTTATCATAGTTTCTAAGAAGGAGTCAAATAAGGCACAGTAAATTTGTTTTTTTTTAATGTTCTTCCCGCTTTAACAGAAATACAGATGAAGGAAGATAATGCAGATCTTAGAATGGGGCTTATTGCAGATGAGAGCCATTAAATTCTATTTTTAGGCAACAAAAGAAATAATACGTTTTAGTGCAAAAATGGTAACTAATATCAGTGAACATAATGCATAATTGTATGTTAAAAATATTGAGAATGAAAGAAACAGAAGTGGCTAGATATCTCAGAATGCACAAATATGAGCTTGGTTACAAACAGACAATCCTGGAAATTATTTTCATCAGGTCACAAAGGGTTGGAAGGAATTGAACAACTACTACTACAAATTCCATTTTTACAAAATATAAAACATATTAATAAAAAGCTTGAAAAAATAAGGGAGGATAGTTTTAAGAACTACTGAAGCATCAGAAAAATTAAAACAAAAATTATAAAACAAAAAAGTTTGGTATATATATTACATTTCATGAGCTAATAATTACAGTATGTACATCATAATTTCTGACTGAAAATACTTGAGACAATTACTTTAGTACTTTTAAGATCCAATCCTATTTTTAGTTCTTTTTCTTGCTATGCATTCATATATAATAGTATAAACTGTATTTCAACTTCCTTACCTTTTCAACAGCTTTTCTTTTTGTATCCAAATCCATCCAGTCATTTTCATTTTCCAACATGTCTATAAAGGCCCATCGAATTCCTTCAATCAGCTCTGCCATCTGAAGGAAACATTATCTATTTTCAATCCAATACCATGAGGGGAAGAAATCTATTTATTTATTTTTATTTATTTATTTTGTCGAGTACATATTAGATAATATATATAAGTATAAGCATGAATTGAAGACATAAAATGAATACAATTAAAGGGAACATTAGGACAGAGACAGTAGGCATGCTGGTGCTCTTATGCATGCCCCTTACAGACCTCTTAGGAATGGGGTGAGGAATGGGGTGATCTACATGGACAAACATGTTTCTGTGAAAATTGTGAGCATGGATGCACTTGTGTATTTAGCTATACATTCATATTTGCATTATTTTGCTCAACATGTTACCAGCCAATAACATGGACAAATTGAACATTCTCCAAGAATAAGAACTGGTTTAGAGTAATAGGTCTGTATGACCTTCAGAGACCCTAATGTACTTTAGTTTTCTCTATTCTTTGTCCTATGGCCCATTTTCACTATCCTAAAGGTGTTTTGTATTTCAGTTCCCATACATTTTTACCAGTCATGGGATTCAAATAATTTAACAACCGATTCTCTGCCCTAATGACCAGCTGGGTAGGTGTGGCTGGGTGATCGTGTGTCTGAGTGGGCATGGCATGGGTGCCTCATCTCGCCCGGCCTCTCCTTGCCATGCCTAGCCATGCCTTGCCCCTCCACTCTGCTACTTGTCACCCCTGGCCACTCAACTCACCAAAGCAAGTAGCTTTCAAATAAAAAGAATGCTCACATTGTGCAAATAAATAACAAACATCTTGACTTCAGGTTTGATGCATCTTGCAAAGTATTACTGCTCATTCTAGTCTCCTTTCCTACTAACAGGTCCATCTAAGATTGTAATTGGCTACAACCTCTCGTCTTTTGCATCATTCTTTGGGAGATTATTCTGAAATGTTATCTGTGATGTTTGCAGCTTTACAAGTTTGTTTCCTCCAACCCTGTTTTCGCATGCAATTCTTACAAGTTATTTTGACATTCCTTCATACTTTTTAAACAAAGTAATGTTAAGGTGATGGCTTGGAAACCAAGAGACTCTGAGTTCTAGTCCCATTTTAGGCTTTAAAAAATGGCTGAGTGACCAGTCACCCTCTCCCAACCCAAACCACTTCTTAGATTGTGGTTGCGGGGAATCTAAGAGGAGGAAGGAATATTATATAAGTTCTCCACCTTGCATTCCTTATAAAGTAATAAAGAGAGGATAAACATATAACAAAATAAATAAATTATTTGTGAGAATGATGTTCTTCTAAAGGAGAAGGGGTGCTGACTGCCTTGTCACATGCCTTACACTACTGCATTTATTTCATTTTTATCCATTTGATTTTTCTCTACTTTTTGGGTTATTTTTCAATGATGGCATAGCCTATGAAATTCTTACCTGTCTCACATGCCAGGGTTATGTGGGAAAAACATCAGGTAAACACATCCATGTGACTGACAGTCAATGGCAGCAGAAATCACAAAGCAGCTACATTAAAACAGAAAGGTGGAGGCACCAGGGTGCAAAAACCAGAGGATCTCAGGCAGAAGAGAGCTGAGACATCCACCTTTCATCAAACTGGTACAACTTAGTCAACTACAGAAAGATAGGAAAGTCATCCATGCCTCTTTTATGTGCTCTTTCCATTGAACAGTTTCAAACTGACAGTGCAAAAATTGTCCCCGCTCTACAATACTGGTGATTTTTTTTAATGATCTTTCATTTTTTATCTAGATAAGTGCTGACAGGATTTAAAAAGCAAACCATGTCCTTTTTTCCATTTAATCGATTTTGCCAAACATCTCCCCAATTCACAATAAAATAGTGCTCACAACTCACAATAAAATAGCACTGTTCCAATATTTGAGGGGCTCCTACAAAAATGAGGGAGGTCCATCTATTTTCCAAAGCACCAAAAGGCACAACAAGAAACAATGGATGGAAACTAACCAAGGAGACAAGCAACCTAGGACTAAGGAGAAATTTCCTAAGGGTGAGACCAATCAACTAATGGAATAGCTTGCCTTCAGAAGTTGTGGGTGCTCCATCACTAGAGTCTTTCAAAAAGAGTGTGGGAAGTACACCCCAAAAGGTCAGTGCCAGGAACTACTAAACTAATGCAGAAAACTTAAAACAGCCATTCCCCTTTAAAAAAAGAAATCAAAACCCCAAAGCAAAAGCACCAGTTGAGAGGGAAAATAAAAACAGCCACTCAGGCTAATTGAAAGCCTGACCACAAGAGCATCCTAGGAAACACTTGATGTGAGAAATAAACCTCTCATATACAAATGCAGAGACCATGAACAATAAAGAGTATATTTATTTAAAAAATATATCATAAGCTTTTGCAAAAGGGTTCTCCAAGCAAAGGAGAGAACGTTTTACAGATCTGAATACATGGCTTAAATACATTTTCAAACAAGCAGCAAAACAATTAAATGCCCCCACCTACCAGTCATTACATAAGTTTTTGGCTACTTCTACTTTCCTGAAGTAGAAATGCCCTATGGAACTACTCTCGTCATATGTCTTCATAACTTTTATGTAACACTGAGAGCATATGCACCAAGACAAATTCCTTGTGTGTCCAATCACACTTGGCCAATAAAATTCTATTCTATTCTATTCTATTCTAACAATACAATTAACCTGAACATGATAGTTTCCTTCCTTCTACTGTTAAAATAACCATGGTCAGCCTGACTTGGCTTAGAATGTACTACTCAAGTTTATAGTGTTAATTGTCACGAAAAGCTTCATACATAGACCCTTATCTTAGTATCATATCCAGCTGGTCAGCTAAGGTTAGCTGAGGTTATGAAAAGTGCAAATATGGAGTCACTAAGGCTCTTATTCTTTACAGGAATCATTCTATTTCTCTCACTTGAGTAGGGCTATAAAGATAATTGGGAAATAACTAATGCACACCGGAATGACTCCTTCTTGCCTCCTTGACAGGATTAACCCCTTAGGATAGAAAAAACAAAAGACCCAGAACCAGGATTAATCCATTAAATCAGGAAAAACAAAACTCAGGAGAATCACCTCACCTGAAGGCACACCAAAACCCAACAAACTGCAGGAGCTTCAAAGGAAAATTACCATATTTTTCAGAGTATAAGAAACACTTCCCTCCCTAAAAGAGGATGAAAAGTTGGGTGTGTCTTATACACAAATGTAGCCCCACCCACCTGCCAGAAAATGGGGCACGTGGAGGCGGCAATAGGCTATGGAAGGAAGATATCTCATTATTTGAAACAATTTAAAAATGATATAGTTTGTTTACAGGAAACACATATTAGAACTTTAGATCAAAAATATCTGATAAATGCAAGGCTGGGTATACACTTTATTGCTTCAGCCCCAGAGCAAAAGAATTGAATAGTTATATATGTAAAGAAGGGTTTAGCAGCGAAGTTAATTGAGACGGACAACCAAGGAAGATATATTGCAATTGAACTTTTACTGGAGGGGAAAAATACTTTTAATTGGTGTTTATGCACCTAATCAACAAGAAAAATTCTTTACATTTTTACACAATAGAATAGTGCATTTTCTAGGATTGATTTTATTTTAATTACTAATGATTTGTTTTCTAGGGTTAAGAAGACCAAAATATGTCCAAGAATTTTGTCTGACCATAGTCCGGTTTGGATAGAACTTGATCAGGAAAAAGGAGCTAGAAGAACGTGGAGGTTGAATGAGAATTTGTTTAAATATGAACAAAATGTAAAAGAATGTAAAAAACAAATGAAAATTTTTTGTTATGAATATGCAGAAGGGCACAGAGGAAATAATCTTAGCAATTAAACAGCTTAAAATGGGTAAAGCACCAGGGACAGATGGCTTAACGGCCGTTTATTATAAAAATTTACAAAATGAAATGGTAGAACCGCTTAAAGAATTATTTAATGGAATTCAAATTGGAGGAGAGGTGCCTCCTTCGTGGAGGACAGCCTTTATTTTGTTAATACCGAAAGAAGACCAAGATTGTAATAAACCAGAAAATTATAGACCAATATCGCTTTTAAATATGGATTATAAGATCTTTGCCAAGATATTAGCAAATAGATTAATGCCAGTTATGAGTCAAATAATTCATAGTGATCAATCAGGATTTATCGGGGGGAGACAAATGAGATATAATATGAGACAAATTGTAAATTTATTGGAATATATGGAAAGAAACAACCAAGTTTCAGCGGCGCTCTTCTTTCTGGATGCTGAGGCGGCCTTTGATAGATTGAATTGGCAATTTCTATTTAAGCTAAAGAAAAGATGCAATTTGGAGACTATTTTATACAAGCAATTAAAGCAATATATCAGAAGCAAACAGCACAAATAATAGTTAATGGTATGTAACAGAACCTTTTAGAATTGAGAAAGAGATGAGACAAGGATGTTCCTTGTCTCCATTGTTGTTTACTTTAACTTTAGAAATTTTATTGAATAAAATACGTGGTTCGAATCAAATAAAGGGAATTAAAATTGAACATCAAGATTATAGATTAAGAGCATTTGCAGATGACTTGGTTATTACTTTATCTCAACCTAAAAATTCAGCCATATACTTAAAGGAGATAATTGATCAGTATGATAAAATATCTGGATTTAAAATAAATCAACAAAAGACAAAAATGATAACTAAAAATATGAATATACAACAAAAAGAAGAATTAGAAAGGGTAACTGGATATGAAATAGTAAAGAAGGTTAAATATTTAGGAGTATATATTACAGCTTCAAATGTGAAATTATATAAAAATAATTATGAGGTATTATGGCAGAAAGTACGGAAGGAAATGGAGAATTGGAAGAAGTTTCAATTATCTTTGTTGGGAAGAATAGCAACAATAAAAATGAATGTTTTGCCTAGGTTTTTATTTTTGTTCCAAATGATACCAGTACTTAAAAAGGATGCAAACTTACAGGAATGGCAAAAAGGGATTAGTAATTTTGTTTGGATGGGTAAAAAACCGAGAATAAAGTTAAAAATAATGCAAGATACATGTGAAAGAGGGGGTTTTAAAATGCCTAATTTGAAATTGTATTACAAAGCATTAACTAGTGACTGGTTTAATTTAACAGAGCAAAGAATCCTGAATATAGAAGGTTATGATTTGTTATATGGATGGCATGCCTATTTATTATATGACAAGAAAGTGGATAAGACTTTTAAAAGCCATATTCTTAGAAATGTTTGATAAGGGTGTGGAAGAAATATCAATATAAGTTAGATTATAAGATTACAATATGGGCAATTCCTGGACAATATGATAGAGAATATAAATATAGAACAAAAATTGGAGGTGGTTACCTATAAGGAACTTCTTATTGGAGAAAAGGGTGAATTACAATTAAAATCTTTAAATAAAATGAGAGAAGAAGGGATAAATTATACATGGTTTCAGTATGGACAGTTACAAGCCAGATGGAGAATAGACCAGAAAATGGGTATTATGCAAAATGAGGAAAATTTGGTAAAACAAATTAGAGATCAAAGTCAATTGCATATTAAGAGGTTGTATAATGTATTGATAGAAATAGATTCAGAAACGGAATTAGTTAAGGATTGTATGATAAAATGGGCGCAAAACATTCAGCAACCTATAATGTTGGAAACGTGGGAAAAAATATGGGTTAGAAGCACAAAATTTAAGAGAAATTTTTTATAAAATGTTTTATAGATGGCATTTAGACCAGAGGTGAAATCTAATTTCTTTTGCTACCGGTCCTGTGGGCGTGGCCTGGTGGTCATGTGACAGGGTGGGTGTGGCCAACTTGTAAAATGTGGTGAAACTTGCTTAGCAACCAAAATTTGGGGCACAATTGTGGTCATAAGCTTCCTTCCTTCCTTCCTTCCTTCCTTCCTTCCTTCCTTCCTTCCTTCCTCCCTCCTCCTCCTCCTCCCTCCTCCTCTTTCTTTCTTTCTTTCTTTCTTTCTTTCTTTCTTTCTTTCTTTCTTTCCTTCCTTCCTTCCTTCCTTCCTTCCTTCCTTCCTTCCTTCCTTCATTTTTCCTCTTTCTTTCTTTTTTCTTTCTTTCCTTCCTTTCTTTCTTCCTTCTTTTTTTCTCTCACTCTCTTATCTCTCCCTCCCTTCCTCTTTCTTTCTCTTTTTCTCTCTCTCTTCCTCTTTCCTTCTCTTTCTGTCTGTCTCTCACTCTCTCTCACACGCGCAAACACACACATACATACACACACACAACCTGGTCGAAACAGAGCCCTTCCCGGGGAGTTTTCCTCCCAGGTACGCTCCCGGCAGCAGCAACAGTGGCAGCGGTGGCAGCAGCAGAGCTTGCCTGGGCTCCCCCCTAATCCCAGAACTGCGCTGCGCCGGGGAGTTCTCCCACGTGGATTCTCCCGGCGGCAGCAGCAGCAGCAGAGCTTGCCTGGGCTCCCCCCTAATCCCAGAACCATGCTGATCCGGGGAGTTCTCCCACATGGATGCTCCTGGCAGCAGCAGCGGCAGAAGAGCTTGCCTGGGCTCCCCCATCATCCCAAAACTGTGCCGCAACGTGGAGTTTTCCTGTGCGGTAAGAGTGCCAACAGTGGCAGCAGCGGCAGAGCACACCCTGCCCTTCAGCGACCTGAAGGTGGGTGGCCTGGCCAAGAATTGGCACGTTCTCCATCATGGGCTGGATGCGGGGTGGGGGGGAAGGCAAGTGGGCAGCAGTCACCCAAAGGCTCCGCAGAAGCCAAGTGCAAAAGCCGAGCACGCCACGCCCAAAAGGCAAGCGAGCCTTGCAGGTCCCCCCTAAGGCTGAGCAGAGTGGGTCTACCTCCCCCCACCCGAAAGCGTAGGCTTACCTTACAGATCCTCTCCCTGCAGCCCTGCCATGCTTTCTTTGGTTTCTGCCTTCCATGTGGCCTTCCGCTTGCCTGCCTTCACAAATGGCTGCGGGCCGCAGATTGCTTGGGGGGCGTGGCCAGCTAGAGATTGCTACCGGCTCTCCGAACCAGCCCCAATCTCCGCTACCTACTCGACCGCTCTGGTCCGATCCGGTAGCATTTCACCCCTGATTTAGACCCTAAAAAACTGGCATGTATCCGAATATGCAGGCTAAATGTTGGAGATGTGATTGTGAGGATGCTACTTATTATCATGTATGGTGGACTTGTAAGAAAATCAAAGCATTTTGGATAAAAATTTGGTGGATTATGCAGAATATTCTTAAAAAAAGATAAAATTTACCCCACAGTTGTTTTTATTGGGGATGATTATGGAATGTACGGTAATAGAGACTAAATTGATTTTAAACTTAATAACAGCTGCAAGACTCTTGGTTGCGCAATATTGGAAGAAAGAAGATTTACCTACAATTGAAGAATGGATACTTAAAATATCAAATCTGGCAGAAATGGCTAAAATTTCTGCGTATCTGAAAGACTATTCTCAAAAAAGATATATATTGGAATGGAAAAGCTGGATTGACTACAAAGGGGACAAAAACTTCTTTTGCATTTTATTTTCAGCCGGTTCTCCAAACTGCACAAGCAATTAGCTAATGGTTCAGGTGAATCGGTGCAAACTGACAGAATCCTACCACTGGTTTTTACCTTGCATCATATTGCCAGCCTCAGATTTCAGTTCTAAGAAAACAGACATCATAGTATCAAAAACTGATAAAAATTGCAAGATTGTTATCAAATATATTTAGGTTGAAAAAAATTATGTAAAAACATCAAAGTCAGATTTTCCCCTAAATATTAATCTGAAATGTGAAAACAAATATTGGCAAAATGGAGTAAGTGGTAGATGAAGCTTCTAAATTCATCTAAACCAAGGATATCAAATTCACATCATGACGGCGGTGTCACATGATGTATCGGGACTTTTTTCCCCTTCACTAAATTGGGTATGGGTGTGGTTAGTGTGTGACGCATCCAGCCCATTGGCTTAGTGTTTGACAGCCCTGACCTAAACCTAAAAAATTGGTTTAGATTAACATTATTGCATTAAACTTCCATTAAAATTATAACAGAATTGTTGGTTTTCAAGATGCTGCAACACTTCTGTTTTTGTTTCAATTCAGCAACCATCCTGGAAACTGCTGGCTGATATTGCCTTTTTATATTGATCTATGAAAAAAAAGAATGCCCATCTCTAAATGACCTAGGGGACTTGCAGCATCTTATTTTTATGATTCAGTAATGCCTTTTTAATATCACATTATTTTGATTTAATATTGAAGTCAGTACAGATCTAAGAGAGAATATGACTGAGTATTTAACAATCAAGAGTAAACTGCATCCCAGGGAATAGGTTAAGTCAGAGAATATTGATGGGAGAGTAATGTTTCAATTAACTTTGTGCACTAATGAGTTGAACTCCCTGAACCCAAACGTTGTCAGTTAATATGAAGAAATATGAAGAAGAAAAATAATAGATCTCAAAAGAAACCAGCATGGATGCATAAAGAACTATCTGACAAATTGAAAGACAAAAAGGACAAATATAAAAAGTGGAAAGAGGGGCAAATAACTAAGGCAGAATATCAGCAAATAGCCCGAGCCTGTAAAGATGAAGTGAGGAAAGCTAAGGCTCACAATGAACAAAGGCTAGCGACAAAAGTAAAAAATAACAAAAAAAGCTTCTTCCAACATGTTAAAAACAAGAAAAAAGTCAAGGAAACAATTGGCCCATTGCTGGGAGAAAGTGGCAAGAAGATGACAAGCAACAGGGAGAAAGCAGATCTACTTAACTCATATTTTGCATCTGTCTTTACACAAAAGGAAAAAACAATCCAACCTATCAAAAACAGCACTACAAAAAACAGATTAGAAACACAAGTTAAAATAGGGAAGAAAATGGTAAGTGAACACCTGTCTACCCTAGACGAGTTCAAGTCACCAGGACCGGATGGATTACACCCCAAGGTTCTGAAGGAACTGGCAGACGTGATCTCAGAACCACTGAACTATATCTTTCAAAGATCCTGGAGCACAGGGGAGCTGCCAGAGGACTGGAAAAGAGCTGATGTAGTTCCCATCTTCAAAAAAGGAAAAAAAACAGACCCAGAAAACTACAGACCTATCAGCCTGACCTCAATACCAGGGAAGATTCTAGAAAAGTTAATCAAGCAACGAATCACCGAACACCTAGAAGCAAACAAAGTAATAACCAAAAGCCAACATGGGTTTGTCAAAAACAGATCATGCCAGACTAATCTTATTGCATTCTTTGACAAAATGACAAAATTAGTAGACCAGAGGAATGCTGTCGATATAATTTACTTGGACTTCAGTAAAGCATTTGATAAAGTAGACCATAACCTACTACTAGATAAAGTAGAAAAATGTGGGTTAGACAGCACCACCACCAGATGGATTCGTAACTGGCTGACCAACCGCACTCAACGTGTAGTCCTCAACGGAACTACATCCACATGGAGGGAAGTATGCAGTGGAGTACCCCAAGGCTCTGTTTTAGGCCCAGTACTCTTCAACATCTTCATCAATGACTTGGACGAGGGGATAGATGGGGAACTCATCAAATTTGCAGATGACACCAAGCTGGCAGGAATAGCCAACACTCCAGAAGATAGGCTCAAATTACAGAAAGATCTTGACAAACTTGAACATTGGGCGCTATCTAACAAAATGAAATTCAACAGTGAAAAATGTGGTACCTTGCTCAATAGTAGCACCTGTGAAAGGGATCTTGGAGTCCTAGTGGATAACCATTTAGATATGAGCCAGCAGTGTGCAGCAGCTGCTAAAAAAGCCAACACAGTTCTGGGCTGCATAAACAGAGGGATAAAATCAAGATCACGTGAAGTGTTAGTGCCACTTTATAATGCCTTGGTAAGGCCACACTTGGAATATTGCATCCAGTTTTGGTCGCCACGATGTAAAAAAGATGTTGAGACTCTAGAAAGAGTGCAGAGAAGAGCAACAAAGATGATTAGGGGACTGGAGGCTAAAACATATGAAGAACGGTTGCAGGAACTGGGTATGTCTAGTTTAATAAAAAGAAGGACTAGGGGAGACATGATAGCTGTGTTCCAATATCTCAGGGGTTGCCACAAAGAAGAGGGAGTCGGGCTGTTCTCCAAAGCACCTGAGGGTAGAACAAGAAGCAATGGGTGGAAACTGATCAAAGAAAGAAGCAACTTAGAACTAAGGAGAAATTTCCTGACTGTTAGAACAATTAATAAGTGGAACGACTTGCCTGCAGAAGTTGTGAATGCTCCAACACTGGAAATTTTTAAGAAAATGTTGGATAACCATCTGACTGAGATGGTGTAGGGTTCCTGCCTAGGCAGGGGGTTGGACTAGAAGGCCTCCAAGGTCCCTTCCAACTCTGTTGTTATGTTATGTTATGTTAATATTCTAGATTCTACAGTTGGGCTCTGGGGTATATTCTGACTTTTATGCACATCTGTAGCAATAGTGCTAACTGAAAGAATGTACTTATACCCTCAGAGTTCTTATCAAAATGGCTAAGGTGTAGCCATTCACACTGCTTAGGCTGTTGGTCAAATACAGTATATTGCTAAATTTATAGTAGATAGCAATAGCACTTAGATTTATATACCACTTCACAGTTCTTTACAGCCCTCTCTAAATGGTTTACAGAGTCAGCATATTGCCCCCAACAATCTGGGTCCTCATTTTACCCACCTCGGAAGGATGGAAGGCTGAGTCAATCTTGAGCTTGGTGAGATTTGAACTGCCAAATTGCAGCAGCCAGCAGTCAGCAGAAGTAGCCTGCAGTGCTGCACTCTAGCCACTGTGCCACTGCGGCTCATAATTATCTTTTTGATCAAAGAAGAAAGACAAAATGACACCCAGGGCATGCGTTCATCAATGACTACATTTGAGAATGTGATAATAGATTATTTGTTTTGAAACAAGCATCTACAACTAAGAGAACATGGGGATTCCATAATTTCACAATGTCTAAGCAGCTAAAACATGATTGATAAGCTAAAGAAATGAAAAAGACCCACTTTAAAAATGAAATAAACCAGAGTATTCGTTTACATATTGTCCACATTCGTATTAAAATGCAACATTTCCATAAGATTTACCACAAAGAAGCATGTACAACAGAGGTGGGTTTCAGCAGGTTCTGGAGAATCAGTAACAGAAATTTTGAGTAGTTCAGAGAACCGGTAGTAAAAATTCTGACTGGTCCCACCCCATCTATTCTCTGCCTCCTGAATCCCAACTGATCGGGAGGAAATGGGGATTTTTTATTATTTTTTTATTATTTTATTATTTTGCAGTAACTTCTCTCTGGATTGGGGAGGGAACAGAGATTTTACAGTATCCTTCCCCTGGAGTGGGGTGGGAATGGAGATTTTACAGTATCATTCCCCTGCCATGCCCACCAAGCTACACCCACTAAGCCATGTCACATCCACCACACCCACAGAACCAGTAGTAAAAAAAATTGAAACCCACCACTGATGTATAAGGCATTGATGGAGTATGCGTAGGATTATAAACATGCATGGGATTCTTCATTCAAGATTTCGTTTCCAATTTTCTTCTATAAGACATTTTGGGTTATGCCTATACTAAGGCACAGCTAATATTCCAATACATACACAGCCATCACACTATTTCCTGGGGCAGTAACCAACATTATACAAAGTACTATTAAGGAATAAGAATTATTAAGCAAAAGAAGTTAAAAGCATAACATAGGATAAAAGAAAAGGAAACACAGGTAAAACTATTTTTGTGTGTGTGCATATGCGTGTGCACACACACGTGCATGATTGTGTATGTGTGCCTTGAAACAGTCTTGCACCCACACTATTATTATTTATTTATTATTATTATTATTATTATTATTATTATTATTATTATTATTATTATTATTATTATTTCAAATTTATATACCGCCCTATCTCCCGAAGGACTCAGGGCGGTGTACAGGCATTTAAAAAACATATAAATACAATATAAAACAATTAAAAAACTGATTCTAAGAAGCCCGTAAATTTAGAATTAAAATATCAAGTAAAACCCAATTTAAAACCAATTTAAAACCAATAATTTAAAATCTAGCTCAGCCCTGCACAATTAAATAAATACGTTTTAAGCCCGCGGCGGAAGGTCCGGAGGTCCGAGAGCTGACGAAGTCCGGGGGGTAGTTCATTCCAGAGGGTGGGGGCCCCCACAGAGAAGGCCCTTCCCCTGGGTGTCGCCAGACGACATTGCCGCGCCGACGGCACCCTGAGTAGACCCTCTCTGTGAGAGCGCACGGGTCGGTGAGAGATATTCGGTAGCAGTAGGCGGTCCCGTAAGTAACCCGGCCCAATGCCATGGAGCGCTTTAAAGGTGGTCACCAAAACCTTGAAGCGCACCCGGAAAGCCACAGGTAGCCAGTGCAGCCTGCGCAGGATGGGTGTTATACGGGAGCCACGGGGGGCTCCATCTATCACCCGCGCAGCCGCATTCTGGACTAACTGCAGCCTCCGGATGCCCTTCAAGGGGAGCCCCATGTAGAGAGCATTGCAGTAATCCAGACGAGACGTCACGAGTGCGTGAGTGACCGTGCATAGGGCATCCCGGTCCAGAAAGGGGCGCAGCTGGCGTACCAGGCGAACCTGGTAGAACGCTCTCCTGGAGACGGCCGTCAAATGGTCTTCTAGAGACAGCCGTTCATCCAGGAGGACGCCTAAGTTGCGGACCCTTTCCATCGGGGCCAATGACTCGCCACCGATGGTCAGCCGCGGATTTAGCTGACTGTATCGGGATGCCGGCACCCACAGCCACTCTGTCTTGGAGGGATTGAGCTTGAGCCTATTTCTCCCCATCCAGACCCGTACGGCCTCCAGGCACCGGGACAGCACTGATAGCCGTTGGGGTGGTCCGGTGTAGAAAAGTACAGCTGGGTGTCATCCGCATACAGCTGGTACTTCACACCGAAACCACTGATGATCTCACCCAGCGGCTTCATGTAGATGTTAAACAGAAGGGGCGAGAGGATCGACCCCTGCGGCACCCCACAAGTGAGGCGCCTCGGGGCCGACCTCTGCCCCCTGTCAACACCGACTGCGACGGTCGGAGATAGGAGGAGAACCACCGATAAACGGTGCCTCCCACTCCCAATCCCTCCAACCGCCGCAGCAGGATACCTTGGTCGATGGTATCGAAAGCCGCTGAGAGGTCTAATAGGACCAGGGCAGAGGAGCAACCCCTGTCCCTGGCCCTCCAGAGATCATCCACCAACGCGACCAAAGCCGTCTCCGTGCTGTAACCGGGCCGAAAACCGGACTGGAACGGGTCTAGATAGACAGTTTCATCCAGGTGTAAGGGAAATTGATATGCCACCATACTCTCTACAACCTTCGCCGCAAAGCGAAGGTTGGAGACCGGACGATAATTACCTAAAACAGCCGGGTCCAAGGACGGCTTCTTAAGGAGGGGCCTCACCACCGCCTCTTTCAAGGTGGCCGGGAAGACACCCTCCACCAAAGAAGCAGTCGTAATCGCCTGGAGCCAGCCTCGTGTCACCTCTCGAGTGGCCAGCACCAGCCAAGAGGGGCACGGGTCCAGTAAACACGTGGTGGCATTCAACCTACCCAACAACCTGTCCATGTCCTCGGGAGCCACAGGGTCAAACACAGGGCCACACAATGTCACCAAGACCGCCCTCGTGCATCTCGTCCGTATCACTGCAATCTTGGTCCAGACCATCCCGAAGCTGAACGATTTTATCGTATAGATAACCGTTAAACTCCTCAGCACGTCCCTGCAACGGGTCATCCCGCTCCCCCTGATGTAGGAGGGAGCGAGTCACCCGAAACAGGGCGGCTGGGCGGTTATCTGCCGATGCAATGAGGGAGGAGGCGTAGCTACGCCTCGCTTCCCTCAATGCCACTAGGT
The DNA here is from genome assembly GCF_028640845.1 of Ahaetulla prasina. Taxonomy (NCBI): domain Eukaryota; kingdom Metazoa; phylum Chordata; class Lepidosauria; order Squamata; family Colubridae; genus Ahaetulla; species Ahaetulla prasina. The sequence continues at coordinate 74,275,811 of NC_080543.1, read as the reverse complement.
AAGTCCTAGTATAGGACTTCACTAGTGTCCGATCAGCTTCCGAACGGCTAGACCTCCAGAGACTCTCCAGGCGTCTTCTCCGGCGCTTCATCCCTCTCCGCTCCTCGGAGAACCAAGGGGCCGGGTGGGACCTGCGCCGGGTCAGGGGCCGCAAAGGCACGACACGGTCTAAGGCCCCGCCGCGGCCTGTTCCCAGGCCGCAACAAGTTCCTCAGTCGAGCCGTGAGCCAGACCCTCAGGAAATGGCCCAAGCTCCGTCCGGAACCCATCCGGGTCCATCAGGCGCCTGGGACGGAACCAACGCGTCGGCTCCGTCTCCCTGCGGTGGTGAATGGCGGTCAGAAAGTCCAGGCGAAGAAGAGAGTGATCTGACCATGACAAAGGTTCAATGACTAATTCCTTTAAGTCCAGATCTCTCAACCACTGACCAGAGAGAAAAATCAGGTCCAGGGTGCCACCCCCAATGTGAGTAGGGCCATCAACTACTTGGGTCATGTCCAAGGCCGTCATGGAAGCCATGAACTCCCGAGCTGCCATCGATGACGAGCCGGACGATGGCAAGTTAAAGTCCCCCATGACTAAAAGTCTGGGGGTCTCAACTGCCACCCCAGCCAGCACCTCCAGGAGCTCGGGCAGGGCAGCTGTCACGCAGCAAGGAGCCAGGTACGTGATCAGCATACCCATCTGACACCTATGACCCCATCTCACAAAGAGGGATTCGCACCCGGCAATCTGAGGTACAGTGGTCTCCCTCGGCTCTAGATTCTCTCTAATCACAACCGCCACCCCCACCTACCCTGGGCCTCGGCTGATGGAATGCACGGAAACCCGCGGGCACAACTCAACCAGGGCACGCCTTCAGTGCCCAACCAGGTCTCCGTAATGCCCATAAGGTCCGGAACCCCTGTATAAGGTCACAAACGAGGGGGCTTTGTTCACCACGGACCGGCATTGCACAACATCAGCCGGAGGCCCAAGCTCTGAGGATCCTGACCATCCGGGAACGGGTGAAGTCCAGGGGTCGGAGCGTGATCGCTTTCAAACATCGAGCACGCGCTCCCGAAACTTGGTATGACCTCGCTTCCGCCATACCTGCCTCTCCCACTTACCGTGTCAATAGAACCACCCTCAAAAATAGGAACACGCTCTCCCCCCATAACCTCTGGACCTAATAAAGAAAAACCGCCGCGAGCATGTGCAGGAACTGGCCCCCTACCCGACGGGTTACCCCCATTTCCCGCCCTTACCCTCCCACCCCTTAAAAATTCCCTTTCTAAAAAACCCCATAAACCCTTCTTTTTAGCATGCCACCTCTGTGGGTCCCAAGACCCGTCATAGAGGCCGGCCCTCGGTAATGTGGTGGGCCATTCCTGCGAGGCGGGGGCACCTCGCAGGCGCAAGAGTTCCTGTGGCGAATAACGCATAGAATCAACCATCAGCTGACTATGTCCCATTTGGCAGCCGAGATGTTATACTGGGGTGTCATTCTGGAGTCCGGTAACGGATGGATTCACAATCGATTTCTATACTTGCTTATATCATATCCATTGACCACCTCATATGCTGCCTTTCAGTCTTTATGCTTCATACCTTTCTCTTTTCAGGATCTTATTAATGCAGCCAACCAGAATTTTTCCAATCTTCCCCTTCCTCTTAACCCATACACTATTTCTCTTTTTTTTAAAGTTTGAAATTTGATCTCTTTCATGCTCTCTGTATAACCAAGCAGCCTCAAAATATTTCTTTCACAATGGTTATTCACTTTTGTTTTCAATCCATATTCTGTCATCAACCATTCTTAAGTCATTTTACTTGTTTATTTTACTACACACACTTCAGTGCTCCATTCAACATATTTTTATGTTTCTTGTGACACAACTCTCACTTCCATATACAAGAAACACAGCAGTTTTCCTTCTTGTGACAGTTTATTCCTTGCTACAAGTCACAAAACTTCCACTATCTTTCTACAAACATCTATTTTAGAATACCGTCCATTTTATGATTTATGGTAAATATTCTATCAAGCATTGTAGATAAGCAAAGGGACATCGCACTCTTACACTCTGTTCAGTGTTCATAGAGATGTGGAGTCTAAATTTGGTGTCTTAGTGTTAGCCTCCACTCCAATCCTCATATGCTTTGGAATGATTATACCAGTAGATAGAATGTAAAATATTTATTTCTGTATTATAAAACTCTTTAGGAAATGAGATGTATCATACCACCGTACAGGGTAAGGGAAAGGAGCCTATTAAGAGTGTCGGCTGACATAACAGGGGGGAGGGATGATTAACGACTGAGTGTTATCAGCGCGCATTTTTCTAACAGACACTGCATTCCTAAGATGACTGACATCTAGAGACCTGTGGAAGAAGATTACCACGAGGGGCTGAGAAGAAGCTGGCATTGGACCAAACCAGCCTGACCTCCTGGAGGAGGAGGGACAAATGGGGGGATATGATATGTTAGCCATATTTTGTCTCAGTTCCAACTTAGCTTGGCTGCTATCATGACTGTAAAAAGTAAAAGTACTTGTCTTTGTTCCAAATGAAGTCAAGGTGTATTCTTTCCTAATTATAGTCGGAGGTAGCCTGACATTAAGTTGGAACTCACACATCATGTCTACCAACCAGGATTGCAATCGCAATACCGGGGGGGAAGAAAACCCAAATGTGATAGAAGGCCTGCTGCCGGCTGAGCTGGGGGAGGCGTCCGGAGGTATTTCTTCTGTCAGTTTTAACCCTGAGCTGGAGATAATGCAGTTGGAAGAAGAGAGGAGGCAACCCGACTTCAAGGAACCTCCCTCTGAGCTACGCAGTTGAAAACGAAAGTGTTACAATTCTCTGTCTACTGTTTATTGCTGAAGGCCAGCTGGAAATTTCTTTAAAAACATTGTAATGAGAAGGGAGAAGAAATCGAGATATTGAGACTGATTTAAAAAAAAAAAAGACTTAAAAGGTTTATACGTAATATTAGCCGGGACCAATTTTAACTTAAAGAAGATAATTCCGGACTGAACAGAAACAGGAGAGCTCTAATTATAAAAGCAAGTAATCAATCAATTCCCTGTTATTTTTTTTTTTAAGTTTTGGATCTGATTTCAAAGTGAAAATGCCGATCGTTCTTTAATGAGCTACACAGTTGAAAACGAAAGTGTTACAAGTCTCACTGTCTGTTGTTTATAGCTGAGGCCAGCTGGAAAATTTTTTTTTTTTTAAACATTGTAATGAGAAGGGAGAAGAGATACTGAGACTGGAAAAAAAAAAAGACTTAAAAGGTTTATACGTAATATTAAGTTAAAGAGAAATTTTAAGAGATGGCGGCAAAACAATTAAAGTCAACTGTTACAAAAACCCCAGGAACATTAACACCGGGAGTCTCTCCAGCACATACAGCAGATACAAAATCATTAAATTTGGAAGCACTTCAGGATAACCTGAAAGAATTTATGAAAGAATCTCTTAAAGATGCTATGAATTGGCAAACTTCCCAGATAGAGGATAAGTTTAAATTAATTACAGAAGAAATGTCAGAGATGAAAAAACAGATGTTAGAAATTCAAACTGGAAATAAAGAAGTTAAAGAAGGTTTGGTGTCAGCAGTACAGGGTCTGGCATCAAATGTGATTTTATTGGAGCAGGAAGTAGAAGAAAATAAGAAAGTTAATTTAAAATTGGAAAATAAGATTGAGGCAGTTCAATGTAAAATGGATAAAGTTGATGATGAAATTGTTTTGGTACAATATAGAGCTATGGAACTTGCTTTACGAATCCGTGGACTTAAAGAATGTAAAAATGAGAATTTGAAGCAAATTTTTTCGGAGGCCTTTGCAGAGATTTTGGCAGTTCGGCCAGCAGATGTGGCCTTTTATATTGATAAAATTTATCGTGTGAATTCCTGGATAGCAAGACAAAGAAATCTTCCCAGAGACATTGTTATTTATTTTACTACTAGAACAGTGAGAAATGAGATTTTACAAGCTTTTTTTAAAGGATACAAGATTCAAGCGGCCGGCCAAGATATTTTAATACTAAAGGAAATTCCCCCCAAAATGTTGAGAGGTAGGAAGGAGTTTGCTTTTTTGGTGAACGAACTTAAAAAACGTCAGATTGAGTATAGATGGGACATCCCAATTGGTATAATAGTTTACTATGAAGGGAAAGCACATCGTCTTAATACAGTCAGTAAAGCACAAGAGTTTTATGCTTATGTGCTTAAGGTTGGAAGTCCACCATCTCCGGATGGTAGGAGAAAGGAAGGTGAAATTAAAGAAAAAGAAGTGATAGTAATGGAAGAAGACCGTTTACAAGCGTTGGATGTGTCTAAGATGGGATCAGAGATTCCAAAAGAGCCAAGGATGACAAGAGCAGCTGTCAAACGCAAGGAACAAGAAGAAAAGGCTCAACAGGTTCAATCTGCTATTACCAAGACGGAAACAGTGGGAGGAGCAAGGCCCAAAGAAAGATATGATTTGCGGCTGGTGCTTCAAAAGTTTCGATTGCTGATAATGGCAATTAGACTTTTATCTTGGAATGTCAATGGATTAAACTCACCACAAAAGAGAAGAAAGATATTTCATTATTTGAAGCAATTTAAAATGACATTGTATGTTTACAAGAAACACATATTAGAACATTAGACCAGAAATATTTGATAAATTCAAATTGGGAATACATTTTGTTGCATCTGCTACAGAAAAGAAGAATGGACTAGTTGTTTATATAAAGAGTAATTTATCTGCAACATTAATTGAAGCGGATAATCAAGGAAGATATATTGCTATTGAACTTTTATTGGAAGGGAGAAAAATACTTTTAATAGGAGTTTATGCACCAAATCAACAACAAGAAAAATTTTATAAGTTTTTACATAAAAGAATAACATCTTGGGATTATAAAACTTATATATTAATGGGTGATTGGAATGGAGTGATGGATACCCAGAAAGATAAAAGAAGTCTTAGAAATATTTCCAATCGTAAAACTGCCAAAGGCATTCTTTGATTTGATGGAAGATTTAGAATTGAGAGATGTATGAGAACGCAATGAAAAAGAGAGAGATTTTACATTTTTTTCTGACAGACATCAATCTTTTTCTAGGATTGATTTCATTTTAATTACTAATGATTTGTTTTTCAGAGTGAAGAAGACAAAAATTTGTTCTAGAACCTTGTCTGATCATAGCCCGGTATGGATTGAGTTAGATCGGGAAAAAGAGGCCAGGAGGTCGTGGAGGATGAATGAGAATTTGTTTAAATATGAACAAAATGTAAATGAATGTAAAACTCTAATGAAGGAATTTTTTTCTTTGAACATGGATAAAGGGACACCTATAGAGATAGTTTGGGACACCAGTAAAGCATATATGAGGGGAATTTTATTAGAGATGAATAATAAATATAGAAATAGACTGCACAAAAGGCGAAAAGAACTAGAAGAGGAAATTAAAAGGAAGGAGCAGTTATTGGTAGGCAATCCAGGAGATAGTAAAACAAAAGAGTCAATAAATATATTAAGAGGTCAATTTAATATGTTAATGGCAGATCAGGTGGCAACTAATTTACAATATGTAAGACATAATTTGTTTAATAATTCTAATAAACCTGGAAGGTGGTTAGCATATTTATTAAGAAAGAAACAGAAACGACGTATAATTGATAAAATAGAATATAGAGGTAAGGAAGTATATCAGCAAAATTTGATTAAAAAAGCTTTTTTAGAATATTATACTAAGTTATATTCTAGAGATGTGATTAGTGATAAAGATATAGATAGATATTTACAGGACCGGTATTTTAGAAATTACAGTAGATCAAAGGGAAGAGTTGAATCAATTAATTTCTTCAGAGGAAATAGTGTTTGCAATTAAGCAGCTTAAAGCGAATAAAGCACCAGGTACAGATGGCTTGACAACTACTTATTATAAAAATTTACAAAATGAGATGATTGTACCACTTAAGGAGTTATTTAACAGAATACAAAGGGGATGAGAAGCTCCTCCTTCATGGAGGACAGCTTTTATCTCATTAATACCTAAAGAAGATCGAGATGGTGTTAAACCAGAGAATTATAGGCCAATATCGCTTTTAAATACTGATTATAAGATATTTGCTAAGATACTAGCGAATAGATTGATGCCACTGATGAACCAATTAACTCATAATGACCAATCAGGATTTATTAAGGGGAGACAGATGAGATATAATATGAGACAAATTGTAAATTTACTTGAATATTTGGAAGGAAACAGCCAGGTTTCAGCAGGATTCCTCTTTTGGATGCGAAAAAGCTTTTGATAGATTGGATTGGCAGTTTTGTTTAAAGTAATAGAAAAAATGCAATTTGGGGATTATTTTATTCAAGCAATTAAGGCTATATATCAAAAGCAAACAGCTCAAATAATAGTAAATGGTGGATTAACAGAATCTTTCAAGATTGAGAAAGGGACTAGACAAGGATGTCCCTTGTCACCATTATTATTCATTCTAACTTTGGAAATATTATTGAGTTAGATCGAATAAAAGGAATTAGAATTAAAAATCAAGATTATAAATTAAGAGCGTTTGCAGATGATTTGGTTGTTTCTTTATCTCAACCAATACATTCAGCTGTATATTTGATGGAGACAATTGATCAGTATAGTAAGGTATCTGGGTTTAAAGTGAATCAACAGAAGACAAAAATGATAATTAAAAATATGAATACACATCAGAGGGAAGAATTAGAAAGAATAACTGGATATGAAGTAGTTAAAAAGGTTAAATACTTAGGAGTATACATTACAGCATCGAATGTAAAATTATATAAAACAATTATGAGGTATTGTGGGAAAAGTAATTAAAGAAATGGAGAATGGAAGAAGTTACAATTATCATTGTTGGGAAGAGTGGCAGCTATAAAATGAATGTTTTGCCTAGATTTTTATTTTTGTTTCAAATGATTCCAATTTTGAAGAAAGATGCAAATTTACAAGAATGGCAAAAGGATTAATAAATTTGTATGGAAGGGTAAAAACCGAGGATAAAGTTAAAAATAATGCAAGGCGTTAGGAAAGAGGGGTTTAAAATGCCTAATTTGAAATTGTACTATGATGCAGTTGTTTTAACTTTAATTTCTGATTGGATTAATTTAACAGAGGAAAGGATTTTGAATATAGAAGGTTATGGTTTGTTATATGGATGGCACGATATGTAATATATGACAAGAAAATTGATAAGACATTTAAGAATAATATGGTCAGAAGTGCGTTGTTGAGGATTTGGAAAAAATATCAATATAAGTTAGATGGAAAGATACCAATATGGACCATCCCCAGACATATGATAGAGAATATAAATATATTACAAAAAATGGAAGTTATCACTTACAAAGAGCTTTTGACTATGGAAAAAGGGGAATTACAGTTGAAATCTAGGAGAAATTGAGGATGAAGGAAGAAATTATACATGGTTCCAGTATGGACAATTGCAATCTAGATGGAAAATAGATCAGAAAATTGGTATAAGGCAAAGTGATGATAATCTGGTAAAACAAATAAAAGATCAAGGTCAACAGCATATAAAGAGATTATATAATGTATTGGTTGAAATTGATTCAGAAATGGAGTTGGTTAAAGATTGTATGGTAAAATGGGCACAAAATTTTCAACAACCTATAATGTTAGAAACATGGGAAAAAATTTGGGTGAGGAATGTTAAATTCACAAGCACAAAATTTAAGAGAAAATTTTTATAAAATGTTTTATAGATGGCATTTAGATCCTAAAAAACTGTCATGTATGTATCCAAATGTGAAAGCAAAATGTTGGAGATGTGATTGTGAGGATGCTACCTATTATCATATATGGTGGACTTGCAAAAAAGTTAAAGCCTTTTGGATTAAAATATGGTGGATTATGCAGAACATTTTGAAAAAGAAGATCAAGTTTGTTCCACAGTTCTTTTATTAGGAATAATCTCAGATTGCACTGTTATAGAGACAAAACTGATTCTGAATTTAATAACTGCTGCAAGATTATTGATTGCACAATATTGGAAGAAAGAAGACTTACCTACAATTGGAGAATGGATTAGTAAAGTATCAAATTTAGCAGAAATGGCAAAATTTCTGCCTACTTGAAAGACTGTACACAAGAAAAATATATATTGGAATGGAGGAAGTGGATTGATTATATTCAAAATAAGTATCAGATTAAAAAATATCAATTAGTTTTTGAGTGAAGTTAGGAATTATTATGTATTAGTTTAAGAAAGAAGGGAATTGATAGTGTGATGGTGTGAAATGGAATATGTTTTATGTTATATTTTAGATTATGTTTGTTAGTTACAATACCCTGTATTCTGTTCTGGGAAGTCTCGGGGGAAGGAGGCGGAAGGGAAGACTATAAATTGATTGGTTGCCATTGTACAGGAATAATGGTAGAATTAAACAAGTTGAATGGTGTAATGTCGGGACTGCTCGGCAAACACTCCCGAAGGAAAGGGTAAGGAAAGAGGAGTAAAGAAGGAAGAAAGTAGGTAGGTAGGTGGGTAGGGAGGAAAGAAGGAAGGGAGAAGAAAGGATAGGAGGAGGAGAAGAAGGAGATAGAGGGTTAGAAAGGATGGTAGTGAGAAGTGGGAAAGAGGAGGGGAAGTAGGAAAGCGAGGAGAAGGTGGTGGGGGAAGTTTAAGAAGGATGAGAAGGGAAGAAAGGATTAAAGGGGGGAGTGGCAGTCGAGCAGCCCTGACTGAGTATAATTTGAGTATAGGACTGATTGTTGGATAAGTGATTGTATTGTACACTGGTCAAATTGTGGGAATTATTATGGAAAAATAAAAAAAATTTGCAAAAAAAAAAAAAAAAGGAACCTCCCTCTGGAGTAACTACAAGGAGAAAGGAGAAACTGCGCACTTTTTCCGAGTGGGCTGAGGAGTAGAAAGTCAGAGACAGCCTCCAATTGGAAGAAGCACTACGCCTATTTCGTGAAGTGAAAGTAAGGCAAGCTGCTCACCAAAGGTATGAATCCCCTGTTCAGTCCTCCAAGGGGGGAGGGGAAGAGGAAGAAGAAATTACAAAGAGGCCCGTTAGAGGTGATTCCCAGGGCGTTGAGATTTCTGAAGAGCCGGGAACTCTCTCCCCAGAGGAAGCTGAATTGGATGGGGGCTGGGCGCCACCTGCTGACCAAGCAAGGCCGCGCAGGGGAAGGAAAAAGCCCAAAATTCCCCCCATATCAGAGAAATTTGATGGAAATGCGAAGGAATTGGGACTGTTCCTGGCGAAAGTGAATGACCACATGATAGACTGGGGGGAAGATTATTGGTCACAGGCAGCACAAGTGAGAGCTGTGACCCACAATTTGACCGGAAGAGCAGCTGCGTGGTATGTGTCGTATACCAACCACTCCCCTTACTGCAAAACTATGAGCATTTTATGACTGCACTGAGGAGGAGGTTTGAGGACCCCTGGCAGAGCAAAAGGCCAAGGGTCGATGAAACCATCAGGCAAGGGAGGAGACCGTGGCTGATTATAACCAGGAGTTCAGTGATTTAGTTCCCTTGATGAGAGGGTGGTGGAGGTGACCCTTGTGACATTTTCAAAGATGGTCTGAATGGAGATCTCAACTGTCGAGCCCGAGCCTCTCCAACCACGCTGTATGGCTGGTACACCTGGCAGCAGAGATGGAAATCGAACTAGTGAAGGACCGTGGCAGAAGACAGCGCACTGGAGGCCATCCCTTGGCGTTCTCCAGGAGGTACCTATAGGGACGCCCCTAGATTGGAGGGAGGAAGACCACGTTCGTCTGCGTGCTACAGATGTGGAAAAGAAGGCCACCGAGCAGCCGACTGTAGGGTTAAGTTGATACCAAGCGCGACCTCTGGTGGTGAAAAGGAACCAGTGAAACCAGTGGCTAAGGCGCGTAAACCGGCAAAAGTGGGGGAGGGCGTTGCCAAGAAGGGCACGCCCATCAAAGAGGATGGCGAAGCGTCGACCGATACTGACGACAGCAAAACCACATCAGAGTCCGATGAAGACCTTCTGGTGAGTTGGGCACGGGGCCCCTTGGACATTCCAGTCAATATACATGTACCCTCTTCGGGTAATAAGGGGGAACTGCTAGCACTACTCGATTCTGGATGCACTAGATGTATGGTCAGTCCCGAACTAGTAGAGAAAATGGAACTAAGGTTGAGAACCCTAAGTAGGCCCATAGCGTTTGCCCAGTTGGATGGCTCTGTGGCAGGGGGAGGGCCCGCCCATTTCGTAACAGAACCCATAGAAATGATAATAGGAGACCACCGCGAAATTCTGAACTTCATAGTAGCCCCAGGAATGGACCAACCCCTGTTGCTAGGCCTGTCATGGTTATGAAATGGAACCCCATATTAACTGGAGAACGGGAGTCCCACGTTTCCGTTCCAAAACATTAAAAGGGAAAAGGGAACCCAAGAAGGATCTACTGTGCCATGCACCAGGATACGTTGGGGCAATAATCGAACGGATAGACGGGAGGAGAGAATACCCAAGGAATACTGGGACTTGCGAGAAGTCTTTAGTGAGAAAGCATCAGACGATTTCCTCCCATAGGCCTATTGACTGTGCCATAGACATCCTTCCGGGGTAAAGCTTCCAAAACCAAAAGCTTATCCCATGACCCAAAAGAATTGGGTGAGCTACGAAATTCATAGACAAAAACCTTGAGCGAGGTTTATCCAACCGGCTAGACCTCGTGGCTGTGCCAGTGATGTTCCGGGAAAAGAAAGATGGCTCGTTTCGTCTTATAGTTGACTATAGGAACCTAAACGCCGTGTGCGCCGAAAACATATACCCCATGCCACTCATGAAAGATATGTTAGCACATTTAGCGAAGGGAAAATTCTTCACCAAACTGGACCTGCGAGAAGCGTACTACAGAGTTCGTATAAAGAGGGGATGAATGGAAAACCGCCTTCAACTGTCCACTAGGATGTTTCCAGTTTCGAGTACTGCCCTTTGACTGCAGGGGGCCCGCAGTTTTTATGCAACTAATTAATGAAATACTCCATCAGCATCTGTTCAAAGGAGTTCTTGTCTACCTTGACGACATACTTATCTATACTGAAACAATGGAAGAACATATTAAACTAGTAAGAACTGTTCTCAAAAAGTTATTATCTGCAGAACTATATTGCAAGCTATCTAAATGTGATTTCCATCAAACCAAAATAGACTATTTAGGATATTGCATTTCAGCTGATGGGTTAGAAATGGATCCAGAGAAAGTAAAAGCTGTCTTGGAATGGGCCCCCCCACGCACACGCAAGCAACTCCAAAGTTTTTTAGGATTCGCAAACTTCTATCGTCAATTCATCCCCTCCTTTGCTCAAATTGCTTTACCAATCACCAACCTCTTGAAAACTAAAGGAGACACGAAACCCAAACCATCATTACCTCTCGAATGGACAATGGAATGTCAGGCAGCATTTGAAAAATTGAAACGACTCTTTGCCATGAACCTATTTTAAAGCACCCTGACATGGATATTCCTTTTGTAATACAAGCTGATGCAAGTGATGTTGCAGTCGGAGCCGTTTTGCTCCAAAACAATACTGATGGTAAACTACAACCCTGTGCTTTCACTTCACGAAAATTGACTGAAACTGAAAGACGATGGGCTATTTGGGAAAAGGAAGCATTTGCAGTTCATTGGGCTCTACGGACATGGAGACAATTCTTAGAGGGTTCAAATCATCCTTTTGAAGTTTGGACTGATCACAAAAATCTAGAAGCTCTAAAGACTCCTAGAAAACTTTCACCTAAACAAACTCGCTGGTCTCAATATTTTAACCGTTTTAATTTTACTTTACATTACATTCCTGGGGAAAAACTTTAGCGGATGCTCTCACGTTGCCCCAATACAATTGCACTGCCCGAGGTGGTTGACCAATACTTCCGTCCAACAGTTGGCAGCCCCAGCAATAACTAGAAGCCACTCCAAGGCTGACCCCTCGCTCCCAGATGAACTGACCAAGTCGTTTAAAGAAGCTTTAAACACCGATGACTGGTACTTAACGCATTCCCACGAATGCACACTCCGTGATGGACTAGCTTGGATTGGAACAAAACTATATGTTCCTCTATCACTCAGAGAAACCATCCTACAACGATGTCATGATGCTAAAATGGCAGGACATTTTGGATTTGTAAAAACTTTGCATCTTCTTAAAAGACAATTTTGGTGGCCAAGTCTTAAAAAAGACGTTCAAGCATATGTAGCAAGTTGTCCTATTTGCGCATCATCCAAAAGGCCTCCAGGAAAACCTCCTGGACTGCTTCAAACGGTAGCCAGACCAGGAACCCCATGGAAAGAAATATCCATGGATTTCATAGTGGAATTACCTGAAAGTTCAGGCAATACTGTTATATGGGTAGTAACTGACCTTTTCTCCAAACAAGTCCATTTTATTCCATGTTCAAAAATACCCTCCTCAAAGACTCTAGCGAAGTTGTTTGTACAACACATTTATAGACTCCACGGAGTTCCTGATCGCATCATTTCAGATCGAGGAGTTCAATTCACTTCTCAATTTTGGAGAGAATTTTTACGACTCATTGGCTCCGGATTGAGCTCCTCCCATCATCCCCAAACTAATGGAAGCTGTGAACGTTCAAACTCTGTACTAGAACAATATCTGCGATGTTATGTTAACTACCAGCAAGACAATTGGGCAGATCTCTTACCGTTTGCTGAAGTTGCCTACAACAACTCAATTCATAGTAGCACGGGATTTACTCCTTTTAAAATAGCTTCAGGTCAAGATTTTGTTCCTATCTCGGAACTCCCGAAGGAAGAAACTACTGTTTCCTCTTTGTCAGAATGGATAGATCAAATACAAAGCACATGGAAAATGACTCGCAAAGCGATCGACGATGCTCATCGTGCGCATAAAAAACAAGCAGATAAAAAAAGGTCCCCTGAAAACAAATATCAAGTTGGCGATAAGGTTTATCTCTCCACCAAATATCTTCAAACCACTCAAAAATCTAAGAAACTTGGACCCAAATACGTGGGACCTTTCCCCATAGTAAAAATCATCAACCCCGTAACGGTACAACTAGATTTACCAAAAACACTTAGGAGAATCCACCCCGTTTTCCATGTGAGTTTGCTGAAACCTGAACACATGTCTGCTTTCCGTCCTAACCGTACACCCCCTCCTATACCGATTCTCATAGAGGGAGAACAACACTTTGAAATAAAAGAAATTTTAGATTCAAGAAAACATAGGAATAAGATTCAATATCTTATTTCCTGGAAACACTTCCCGTTATCCGAAGCTGAATGGGTGAACAAAGAAGATGTTCGTGCATCGGAAAAGATAGCACAATTCTATAAAAAATATCCTGACAAACCCTAACTTCTCTTTTTTCTTTCTAGGACTGACGTCCTTGTTGCAGGAGGGCCGAATGTTAGCCTCCACTCCAATCCTCATATGCTTTGGAATGATTATACCAGTAGATAGAATGTAAAATATTTATTTCTGTATTATAAAACTCTTTAGGAAATGAGATGTATCATACCACCGTACAGGGTAAGGGAAAGGAGCCTATTAAGAGTGTCGGCTGACATAACAGGGGGGAGGGATGATTAACGACTGAGTGTTATCAGCGCACGTTTTTCTAACAGACACTGCATTCCTAAGATGACTGACATCTAGAGACCTGTGGAAGAAGATTACCACGAGGGGCTGAGAAGAAGCTGGCATTGGACCAAACCAGCCTGACCTCCTGGAGGAGGAGGGACAAATGGGGGGATATGATATGTTAGCCATATTTTGTCTCAGTTCCAACTTAGCTTGGCTGCTATCATGACTGTAAAAAGTAAAAGTACTTGTCTTTGTTCCAAATGAAGTCAAGGTGTATTCTTTCCTAATTATAGTCGGAGGTAGCCTGACACTTAGTTTGCACTTTTGGGGGTTTTTTTATAAAAGTTTTTTTTATTTTTTAACATACACAAAAATAAACAAACAATGCATTTTTTTCTGAACAGAGTATCAGCCAAGTTATCTCAGTTTAAAAACTTTTAGTTATCTCCCATCACAATTTATATATCTCATTTTTTGCCATAATATTCTTTCTCTCTAATTTTTATTTTATTTTCCTTATTTCTATTATATAACTAATCTTACCATTCGCCCTAATCTATAATCATTAATCAATTTTTCTCTCTTTTTTCACCTCCTCTCATTGCTTCCTCCAAGTTAAAACCCTTTAGTTTCAAATCATTTTTCTAATATTTAACCCTAACTCTAAATCATCCTCTTCAAATATTTTCCCATTATTCCCTTTTCACATGATACAGTTTCAAACTTTTTCCCTAAATTCCATTATTTCAATCACAAAAAATTATATTCATTTTTTTAAGTAAACATAATTTTTCTATTGCTTTTTAAACTCTGCGCATGCGCAAGATGCATGACTCTGCGCATGCGCAAGATGTCGGCTCGATAGGAGATCGGAGCCGCCGACGGGATTACCGAAGGGTTGGCGGCATCCAGGAGGCTTCCGGAGCAGCTTGTACCCCCCGGTCGGACTTGCCATCTTTCGAGCAGCCGTGGGAGGGGTCTGCCAACCTTCTCGGAGCCACGGCTGCTGAGAACGAGACCGGAAGGATGGGGCGAGTTGCGGACGGCGGCCTTTTCCCTGGGCGTGAGGCGTGAGGCGAGGCCGCGGCTTATCTCTCGTAGAAGAGTGAGACCGCGGCTTGTTTTTCTTTTCTCTCCTGTGTGGCCCTGTTTGGCCCTGCTTGGTCCATCCAGCGGGTTTTTGTCTGCTTCGGCGCTTCCTATCCCCCACTTCCATTTGGGAGTGGGGGTGAAGGGCTGTGTTGGGTCCTCCATGGCTCCTCCCCGAGACTTTTTACCTTTTATCTTTGCTCCTGGCCGCGATTTCATCGGCGGCATTTTCCAGTGAACTGGCCCCCGTTCGGAGGTGTTTGGTCGGGTTGTGTGTTAGACCTGGCCTGGTGGAATGGGCAGACCTGGACAGGACTTGTGACCCAGGAGCGAGTGGCTGGCCTGGAGAAGCTTTTAGCCCCGGACTATCAAGGTGAAAATAATGGGGGGGGAGCATGGAGGTTTCCTGGCCTAATTAGGCCTGCTTCTTCCCGGGATTACAATAGTTGTTCTGCAGTGCCGGAATAGTTGCATTGTCATCTGCAACGTCTGTCATCTGGACTTGGATTGTCATCTGGACTATACTTGGCACTGGCCATTTGAGACTCTTTGGCCATGGTTGCTTCTTTGGAACCGCTCGGGAAGATTATTTGGGACCGATTTATGATCTATCAGAGGACCCGCTTGGAAACATCTGTGGACATCTGTGGACACCGCTGACAGGGGAAGAATTACCACCGCTTTCATGTTACGGATTTTAGGACTGAGCTTTGGGCAGAGTAGTAGTCTTATTGTCACCATAGACTCTATCTGACCATTTTTTCAATCTATTCCATCTTTATGCCAGCCACCATCTGAAGAGTTGTCGGAAGATGGGTATCCATATAACCTTGATATAACATTCTACCACCCTGGACGGTACTACCTCTCATCGGCCTCTATCTCCTATTTATGCACTTTATGCGATATTCAGCCTTGGAACTCTTGCACCTGCGAGGTGCCCCCGCCTCGCAGGAATGGCCCGCTTCTTTACCTAGGGCCGGCCTCAATGACGGGTCTTGGGACCCACAGAGGTGGCATGCGAAGAGGAAGAGCCTTTGGGTTTTTTTAGATAGGGCGTTTTTAAGGGGTGGGAGGGCTAGGGCGGGCGTTAGGGGTAGCCCGTCGGGGGGGAGCCAGTCCTTGCGTGTGCTCGTGGCGGTCATTTAACGGGTTCGGAGGTTAGGGGGGGAGATTGCGTTCCTTTTGGAGAGGGTGGTTCCATCTGTACAGTAAGTGGGAGGGGCAGATATGGCGGAAGGGGGGGATCGTATCGTCCTGGGGGGGCGCACGCTCAATGTTTGCAGGTGATCGCGCGCCCCGATCCCCCTTCCTTCTCCTGTTTCCCGGATGGTCAAGACCCTCAGAGCCTGGGCCTTCGGCTTATGTTGTGCAACGCCCGGTCTGTGGTCAAGAAGGCCCCCCTAATACATGATCTTATTCAGGGGGGTGCCGCGGACCTTATAGGCGTTACGGAAACCTGGTTGGGCATGGAAGGGGGTGTGCCCCTTGTGGAAATGTGCCCACCGGGTTTCCGGGCACTCCATCAGCCGAGGGCTCAGGGTAGGGGCGGGGGAGTGGCGGTTGTTATTAGAGAGAGCCTAGAGCCGAGGGAGACCACTGTACCTCAGATTGCCGGGTGTGAATCCCTCTTTGTGAGGTGGGGTCATAGGTGTCAGATGGGCTTGTTTGTCGTGTACCTGGCTCCTTGCTACGTGACAGCTGCCCTGCCCGAGCTTCTGGAGGTGTTGGCTGGGGTGGCAGTGGAGACCCCCAGACTTATTGTCATGGGGGATTTCAACTTGCCATCTTCCGGCGCATCATCGACAGCTGCTTGGGAGTTCATGGCTTCCATGACGGCCTTGGACCTGACTCAAGTAGTGGATGGCCCCACTCACATCGGGGGAGGCACGCTGGACTTGATTTTTCTCTCTGGTCAGTGGTTGAAGGATCTGGACTTGAGGGATATAGTCACTGAACCTTTGTCATGGTCAGATCACTCTCTCCTTCGTCTAGACTTTCTGACCGCTACTCACCACCGCAGGGAGATGGAACCAATACGTTGGTTCCGTCCCAGGCGCCTGATGGACCCGGAGAGGTTCCAGACGGAACTTGGGCCATTTCCTGAGGGTCTGGCTCACGGCACGGCTGAGGAACTAGTCGCGGCCTGGGAACGGGCCGCGGCTGGGGCTTTAGACCGTGTCGTGCCTTTGCGGCCTCTGACCCGGCGTAGATCCCAACCGGCTCCTTGGTTCTCCGAGGAGCTGAGGGGGATGAAACGCCAGAGAAGACGCCTAGAGAGTTCGTGGAGGTCCAGTCGTTCAGAGGCTGATCGGACACAAGTGAGGTCCTGTAATAGAACCTACCTTGTGGCACTGAGGGAAGCCAGACGTTCCTACGTCTCGTCCCTCATTGCGTCGGCAGATAACCGCCCGGCTGCCCTGTTTCGGGTGACTCGTTCTCTCCTTCACCAGGGGGAGCGAGATGACCCGTTGCAGGGACGTGCTGAGGAGTTTAACGGTTATCTATACGATAAAATCGTTCAGCTTCGGGCCGGCTTGTCATCAACGGTGGTTCAGGAGTTCCAGGCCTCCATGACGGCCTTGGACCTGATTCAGGTAACTGATGGCCCTACACACATTGGGGGAGGCGCGCTAAACTTGATTTTTATCTCTGGTCAGTGGGTAAATGATCTGGATTTAGGAGATATAGTGAAAGAACCGGTGTCATGGTCAGATCATTTCCTTCTTCGCCTAGATTTTCAGACCGCCGCTCCCCGCCGCAGGGAGACGGAGTCAATACGTTGGTTCCGTCCCAGGTGCCTGATGGACCCGGAGAGGTTCCTGACGGAGCTTGGGCCGTTTCCTGAGGATCTTACCCACGGCACGACTGAAGAACTGGTTGCGGCTTGGGAACGGGCCGCGGCTGGGGCTTTGGACCGTGTCGTGCCTTTGTGGCCTCTGATCCGGCGTAGATCTCAATTGGCTCCCTGGTTTTCCGAGGAGCTGAGAGAGATGAAACGCCGGAGAAGACGCCTAGAGAGTATTTGGAGGTCCAGCCGTTCCGAGGCTGATCGGACACTAGTGAGGTCTTTTACTAAGACCTACCTAGTGGCAATGAGGGAGGCGAAACGTTCCTACGTTTCCACCCTCATTGCATCGGCAGATAACCGCCCGGCCGCCCTGTTTCGGGTGACCCGTTCCCTACTTCAACAGGAGGGACGGGATGACCCCCTACGGGGACGAGCTGAGGAGTTTAACGGTTATCTATACGATAAAATCGTTCAGCTTCGTGATGGCTTGGACCATGATTGCGATGATCCAGCCGAGATGGCGGAGACACGTCTTGTTGAGGTTATTTGGGATGAGTTTGATTCTGTGGCTCTCGAGGACGTGGACAGGTTGCTGGGGAGGTTGCATGCAACTACATGTTTACTGGATCCGTGTCCTTCCTGGTTAGTGCTGGCTGCTCAGGAAGTGACACGAGGCTGGCTCCAGGGGATTATAAATGCTTCTTTGGTTGAAGGGGTCTTTCCCGCCGCCTTGAAAGAGGCGGTGGTGAGACCTCTCCTGAAGAAGCCTTCCCTGGACCCAGCTATTTTGGGAAATTACCGTCCAGTCTCCAACCTTCGCTTTGTGGCGAAGGTTGTAGAGAGTGTGGTTGCATGGCAGCTCCCTCGGCACCTGGAGGAAGCTGTCTATCTAGACCCGTTCCAGTCCGGCTTCCGACCCGGCTACAGCATGGAGACTGCTTTGGTCGCGTTGGTGGATGACCTCTGAAGGGCCAGGGACAGGGGTTGCTCCTCTGCCTTGGTCCTATTAGATCTCTCAGCGGCTTTTGATACCATCGACCATGGTATCCTGCTGCGCCGGTTGGAGGGATTGGGAGTGGGAGGCACCGTTTATCGGTGGTTCTCCTCCTATCTCTCCGACCGGTCACAGACGGTGTTGACAGGGGGGCAGAGGTCGTCCTCGAGGTGCCTCACTTGTGGAGTACCTCAGGGGTCGATTCTCTCGCCTACCCTGTTCAACATCTATATGAAGCCGCTGGGTGAGGTCATCAGTGGTTTCGGGGTGAGTTATCATCTGTACGCTGATGATACTCAGCTGTACTTTTCCACCCCGGACCACCCCAACGAAGCGGTCGAAGTGCTGTCCCGGTGCCTGGAAGCTGTACGGGTCTGGATGGGGAGAAACAGACTCAAGCTCAATCCCTCCAAGACGGAGTGGCTGTGGATGCCGGCACCCCGGTACAGTCAGCTGCACCCGCAGCTGACTGTTGGGGGCGAGTTAGTGGCCCCAAAGGAGGTGGGTCGCAACTTGGGCGTCCTCCTGGATGGACGGCTGTCCTTTGATGAACATCTGGCGGCCGTCTCCAGGAGGGCCTTTTACCAAGTTCGCTTGGTCCGCCAGTTGCGTCCCTTCCTTGACTGGGATGCCCTATGCACAGTCACTCATGCTCTGGTTACGTCTCGGCTGGATTACTGCAATGCTCTCTACATGGGGCTGCCCTTGAGGTGCACCCAGAGGCTGCAGTTAGTCCAGAATGCAGCTGCGCGAGTAGTAATGGGAGCCGCTCGAGGCTCCCATGTAACACCACTGCTCCGTAGTCTGCACTGGCTTCCTGTGGTCTTTCGGGTGCGCTTCAAGATTCTGGTTACCACCTTTAAAGCGCTCCATGGCTTAGGACCCGGGTACTTACGAGACCGCCTGCTGTTACCGTATGCCTCCTACCGACCCGTACGCTCTCACAGAGAGGGTCTGCTCAGGGTGCCGTCCGCCAAACAATGTCGGCTGGCGGCCCCCAGGAGTAGGGCCTTCTCTGTGGGAGCATCGACGCTCTGGAATGAACTCCCCCCTGGCCTACGTCAAGTGCCTGATCTTCGGACCTTCCGTCGTGAGCCAAAAACATATTTATTTACTCAAGCGGGACTGGCATAATAGTTTGATTTTATATTGGGGTTTTATTAATATTTTTAATTTTAAATTCATTTTTAACTATCAGCCGTTTAGTAATTGCTATATTTTAATTTCTTTTAATTGTATATATCTTGTATTTTATTTCTGGCTGTACACTGCCCTGAGTCCTTCGGGAGAAGGGCAGTATAAAAATTTAATAAAATAAAAATAAATAAATAAATAAATAAAATAAATTAATATAATCACCTAATATTAATATTAATACAATTATTACTTTACATTTATATCATATTACCCTTCCTCCTATCCATTAATTACTCCTTTTAACCAGTGGTGGGATTCAGCCAGTTTGCACCACTTCGGGAGAACCGGTTGTTAACTTTCTGAGCAGTTTGGCAAACTGATTGTTGGAAGAAATTATTAGGGCAGAGAACCGATTGTTAAATTACTTGAATCCCATCACTGCTGTTAACCATTTTCTCCTGGTCCAACTAATATTTCACCTCTTTTCTTTTTTTTCTTTTTATAGTTATCCTCTCTTTTATTCTGTTTTAATCTATTCCCCTTTTCTCCTCTTATCTTCCTTATTTCCCCATTGTTAATCCCAATGTAATCATTCATCTTTTTTCCTCTAAATTTTCTATTTTTACCATTGTTAACCCCAATGTAATCATTCCTCTTACTCATTTTCCCATTAGTAATCTGTCTCTTTTGCTTCTTTCTAACCACTCTATTTTTTGCACTGTTAACTCCAGTGAAATCTTTAAGGCTATTATTCATTCTCTTTTTTTCATTGCTATTCCAAATGTAATCTTTTAATTTTTCATCAGTATCTTTATCTTCAATGTTGTTTTCTTGCTTCTCATTGGTCGCTTGTTCATCCTGTTGAATGTGCTCCGATGCAATTTTTGACTTTTTTCCATCCACATCAAATGATAAATGTACAGTTTTAATCAGCTCTATTAATTCTTGCCACATTTTAATGTTCTAGTGCTTTTTAACTCCAATTTAAGATTTGTTATTTTCCAGCTCTTGTATTATCAATGTTCAGTTGTTGAGAAGACAAGCAAATCCTTCTTAAAAAGTCTCACGGCTCATGTGGATTTGATTTGTTCCTGAAGCTGGGACTCTTCATTTTCCACAATAGAATAATATTAATTCCTTAATTTGGTATAATTGCTGTGAACTCTTCTACTATTGTTTACTGTGTTGAAACAATCAAACAAATATTTTAAAAAATTAATAAAACAAAATAAAACCTACCATTTCTCTCTTATCTTCTTGGAAATGTAGTTCTACAAATATTTTGCCAACAACATATGGGAGAGCACTTTCTACGAAGTTTACACATTTATCCCATTGAGGCACTAAAGATGCTGTTCCCTGGATTACCTGTTTGAATTAAGATTGATATATTATAGTAAGTTCCGGTATAGCCTTTTCTGTAGCTGTACAGAGCAATCCTACCCTCCTTGTCTTCTTAAAGGCCATTAAGACCTGGCTTTTCCCCATAAGCATTGGACCTGGGTGGGAGGTAAGCCCAGCATTTATGTTTTTGTGGTGGAAGCATAACAGCACTTGGTGATATGTAAGATTTTTTTTTCTGTGTTCTATTAATTGTCAGCCATTGAGAGTGATTTTATATAATATAGTTGGCCATATAAATTTTTTCAAATAACGAAGAATCTCTAAAGATTCCTTTTTAAAAAATTGTTGTCAGGAACCAAATCCCAATGATATGGGAAAGGTTAGAAGTTCAATATGCATTGAGCTCTACAAAAGCTCAGGCGCGGTATATCAAATTACAGAAGTTCATAGTCTCCGTGGCAGAAATTGATTTATGATGGATTGCAACGCGGACGGAGCAGAAACTGGAGTTCTAGCATTTGTTTGTAAGAAGACTGCAAGCCCCTGAGGATATATTTGTTGTGAAGATAGGAGAGAAGAAAGCAAATGGCGTTTTGTGGAATGTGTGTATTGGAAATGAAAGTTAAGGAAAGGCTTATTAACAGCTAGTGTGGAACTAGAAGATATACAGGAATACACTGACTAAATGGAAGAAATGAAAATTTTATGATTTATATTTTTTCTTCTTCTTTGGGATTATAGTGATTTAGAAGAAAAGTTTTTTGAATTTTTCTTTTTTAACCTCTTTTTGTCCATTATTAAGTTATATTTTAAAAAATGGCTTTTAAGCAAGTAGTACCAAAAGTCACTAAAAACTTTGAAATTTCTTCAGTTCAGATTCGAAAATTAAAAGAAGAAATTAAAAAGGAATTAAGAAATTTTTTACAGGAGTTTTTGGAGATTGGTTTTTCAGAAATAGATCAAAAATTTGATGAAATAGAGAAAGAGATTTGGATTTTAAGGAAGTGGTGGAAGAGCAGAAGAGGGAAATGAAAATGGTAAAGGATGTAATTGCGCAAACATTAAGCTCTTGTATTCAGATGGAAGATAATCTTGAAGAAATTAATAAAGCTAATTTAGAGTTGCAAAGGAAAATAGAGGAAATTCAAAAGAATCAAAATAATTGGAACTTAGGTAATAAGATGGAAGATATACAGGCAAAAGTAGATAAGGCAGATGAAGAAAGAGTACAATATAGATTAATGGAATATGCTATAAGGGTGAGGGGGTTGAGGCAAAGTAGGAAGGAAAATTTAAAAGAGATTTTTACGCAAGCCTTTGCTCAGATAAAGGGTGTGGAGCCAGAAGACTTTGAGATTAATATTGAAAGAATTTATCGTGTTAATTCTTGGTGGGCAAGACAAAATAGAGTACCGAGGGATGTGGTTATTTATTTTACAACTAAAAAGATTAGGTATGAAATTTTGCAAGCCTTTTATAAAAATAAATTTCAAATATTGGGACAAGATATAAAAATGATGAAGGAAATTCCTCCTAAAATGTTAAGAAAGAGAAGAGAATTTGCTTTTTTAGTGGATGAGTTTAAGAAACATCAGATATATTTTAGATGGGAAGTTCCAATGGGTTTGTCAGTGAATTTTAGAGGTAGAAAGTATTTTCTTAATTCAGTTATGAAAGCAAGACATTTCTATATTAATGTTTTAAAGAGTGGGAATCCTTTGTTGTTAGATGCTAAGTTAACTGGTTTGGAAACGATGGAAAATAGAATAGGAGAGGGGAGGAATATTTAAGATGTGAATATGATGATTATGGTTAATTTTTGGAACTGATTTGTTTAGGATATAAATTATAGGATTTTTGTTATTTGTTATTTGTATGGTATAAACCTATAGGATGATATTATTTAATTGTGAAGGATGGAAAGTAAAATTTATGAATTTAGATAATGTTGTGGATGTAATGATTTTAACTTTACTGTTACATTGTGGATGTAATTTAAATGATTATTTGTTTTAATTGACACGTTTATAGACAGTAAAAGTTATGAAGTTAAGCTGGAAATATTGTATTTGAGAGACTTTATTCGAAATGATATTTGATTGATAGAGTAGTATTGGAAGATCGGACATTAAATGTTATGACAATTGAAGAAATATATAAGTGATGAGAATTTGAGTTTGAGAAGCTGGATTGTAATTTAAGAAATGGACTGAAATTTGAAGGAATATACAAGTGGGGGAAAAAATTTGAATTTTAGGAGATGGACTAATTTTTAAAATGGACTGTAAGAAGAATGGACATTAAATGTTATGGCAATTGAACAAATATATGTGATAAAAATTTGAGTTTGAGAAGATGGACTGTAATTTAAGAAATGGACTTATGAAATTTGAAGGAATATACAAGTGGAAAAAATTTGATTTTGAGAAGATGGATTAATTTTAAAAATGGATTTTAAGAAGAAGTAATATGTGAAGTTGGTACTGCTTCTTTTCTTTTTTATTATTCTTTCCTATCTCTTTATTTTTATTGTGAGGGGATTTAAAGTTTTACATTTTTGAGGGTGGGAGGTTATGTATATTTTGTATACTTTAACTTGTGATTGTTGGTCATAATTCCTGGTATTTGCTCTGGGAAGTCCGGGGGAAAAGGGGGAGGAGGGGGGGAAAGGGGGGGGAAATGATACATGGATTGTTTATTAATGTACAGTAATGTTTGAAGATATGAAATTAAAATTTAAAATGATATTGGGGCTGCCCGACTGCCATTTCAGAAAGAAACGGAGAGAGGGGTAGAAGGAGGGAAGAAAGTAGGTAGGAAAGAGTTGAGAAGGAGGAGGGGAATAAGAAGGTTAGATAGGGTGGAAGAAGGGAGGAATGGAGAAGGAGGAGAGGAAGTAGTAAAGTGAAGGAGATGAAGGATGGGAAAGTAGTAGAGGGTAGTGGGAGGTTGTGAAGAAAGGAAGTGGCAGTAGGGCAGGCTTGAATAAGTAATAAATAAAAATTAATGATTAATGATGGATAATAGTTTGTACATAAATATGATGTTGGAAAATGGAAATAAAAAATTATTTTTAAAAAAATTACAGAAGTTCATGAAATATGGATATCAAATGCTGTTATTGATCTTATTGCCATGGATAACATGGATATTGATGTCACATACTTACCCTTGAAAATTCTAGCCACCTATATTGAAAACGTCGACTGAGGTTAAATATTCTTGAATAAACCATTCTCCATACCAGATAGTTGGCAATAGTCCTGTAATACATACAAGTGAAGACCAGTTAGACCAGTTAGATCTATGTGTTCCAATGTACAGCCAATACTAGAAATATACATAATATTTTTTAAATTTCTTATTCACTGCAATGTCAACTTACTTAGAAATTAATGGGCAAAGTATGAATTGACAAAAACATATTACAGTAGAACATTGGTGGAATCCAATTTTTTTTACTACCGGTTCTGTGGGCATGGCTTGGGGGGGTAATGTGACTGGGTGGGCGTGGCCAACTTTTTTGTACTTTTAAAAGCATTTTTTACAATCTCTTCAGCCAAACAGGTTGTAGAAAAAAATGCTTTTAAAAGGTTCCTCTGACGATTCCAGCTGAGTTGCCTGAACTGATTTAAAAGAAAAAAAAGCCTCTGATGATCAGGCAACTCAGCTGGGATCATCAGAGGAGCCTTTTAAAAGCATTTTTTCTACAAACTCTTCAGCCAAAGAGGTTGTAAAAAAATGCTTTTAAAAGCCTCTGATGATCCCAGCTGAGCCGCACGATCATCAGAGGCTTTTTTTTTTTACTTTTAAAAGCATTTTTTCAGCCAAAGAAAAAATGCTTTTAAAAGTAAAAAAAACCAAAAACCCTCTGATGATCGCACAGCCCAGCTGGGCATGGGGGACGGGCAGGGATTTTTACTACCGGTTCTCCGAACCACCCGCCACCATCGCTACCAGATTGGGCAATTCAATCCAAACCGGGAACATTTCACCCCTGGTCCTAGGGTACAAATAAGCAATCAAACCATATTAGGAAACAGTCAATATAAATCATAAGGATACCAACAACAAGGTTACAGGCATAGTCATAAGTGGGAGGAGATGGGTGATAGGAACGATGACAAGATTAATAATTTTAAGGTGAAGAAAACTAAGATATTTCCAAGATGTTTGTCTGATCATAGTCCTGTTTGGATGGAATTGCAATATGGAAAAGAAGGTAGAAGAACTTGGAGATTAAATGAAAATTTGTTTAGATATCAGAATAATGTAAATCAATGTAAAAAGCAGATGAAAGAATTTTTTGATTATAATTTGAATAACGAAACATCGATAGAAATGGTTTGGGACGCCAGTAAAGCTTTTATGAGAGGTGTATTAATATATATTAATAATAGATAGAGAAATAAGCAACAAAGACAGCGTAGGTATTTAGAAGAGGAAATTTATAAGAAACAACAATTATTAATACATAACCCGCATGATCAAAAACTTAAAGATGCCATAAAGTTATTACAGAATCAATTTAATATAATAATAGCTGATCAGGTGGCAACAAATATACAATATGCCAAACATAATACTTTTTGTAATGCAAATAGACCTGGTAGGTGGTTAGCATATACCTTAAGGAAAAGACAAAAACAATGTACTATAGAAAAAATAGAATATAAAGGTAAAGAGAGATACCAACAGGATAAAATTAAAAAAGCTTTTTTAGAATATTATAAAAATTTATATCTTAAAGATTTGAAGATATTGAACAGGGATATTGATAATTATTTGAAGGAATATAAGGTTAAAAATTTAACTTTAGAACAAACGGATGAACTGAATCGGCCTATAACTTCTGAAGAAATTATTTTGGTAATTAAACAATTAAAAATGGGGAAAATTCCTGGTACGGATGGGCTTACAGTTAATTATTATAGGAATTTACAGGATGAGATGTTAGGTCCACTTAAGGAATTATTTAATCAGATACAAATCGGAGGGGGAATTCCCCCCTCATGGAGAACCTCTTTTATTTCATTGATACCAAAAGAGGAACAGGATTGTTCTAAACCTGGGAACTATAGGCCAATCTTACTTTTAAATAATGATTATAAGATTTTTGTTAAAATAATAGCTAATAGATTAATGTTGATTTTGCAGCGAAGAATTCATAATGATCAATCTGGATTTATAAAAGGGAGACAGATGAGGAATAGTGTTAGGCAGATTGTTAATTTACTGGAGTATTTAGAAAAGAAACATTTTATTCCAGCAGCATTTATTTTTCTTGATGCAGAGAAAGCTTTTGATCGATTGCATTGGGATTTTTTATTTAAATTAATAGAAAAGATGCAATTTGGAGATGGTTTTACAAGAATAATTAGGGCAATTTATGGAAAGCAAACAGCACAGATTATAATTAATGGTAGCTTAACAGAACCTTTTAAGATTGCGAAAGGAACAAGACAGGGATGTCCTTTATCACCATTATTGTTTATTCTAACTCTAGAATCATTATTGGATAAAATACGAGAAGTAAAGGAGATAGAGGGAATTAAAGTTAGACAATATGAATATAAGCTGAGAGCTTTTGCAGATGACCTGGTGATTACTTTAACAAACCCTATAAACTCTAGTAAATCTTTGTTGGAAATAATTGATCAATATGGGAAGGTTTCAGGGTTTAAGGTAAATCAGAAAAAGACAAAAGTGATAATAAAAAATATGGCCAGACAACAGAAAGAAAAATTAGAGGAAATAACAGGATTTGAAATTGTAAAGAAGGTTAAATACTTAGGGGTCTATATTACATCGTCAAATGTGAAATTGTATAAGAATAACTATGAGGTTTTATGGCAAAAAGTTCATATTTTGGAAATACGATTGTTTGGAAAAAATTGCAATTATCCTTGCTGGGGAGAATAGCTGCTATTAAAATGAATGTTTTACCTAGATTGTTATTCCTCTTTCAGATGATACCAATAATTAAGAAAGATAAGAATCTTGAGGAATGGCAGAAGGGAATTAATAAATTTATATGGGAAGGTAAAAAAGCTAGGGTTAAAATGAAAATAATTCAAGATTCCTGGGAAAGGGGAGGTTTAAAAATGCCCAATTTTAAATTATACTATGAAGCAGCTGCTCTCTCTGTAATAAGTGATTGGTTTAATTTAACGGAGGAAAGAATTTTGAATATAGAAGGTTATGACTTGCTATATGGATGGCATGCATATTTAATTTATGACAAAAAAGTGGATAAGGCCTTTAAAAATCATGTGTTAAGAACTGCTCTTCTGCGTGTTTGGAAAAAATACTCTTACAAACTAAATTATAAGGTTCCTATATGGGCAAGTCCTAGACATACAACAGAGAATATAAATATAGAACAGAATCAGGAAATGATTACATATAAAGATCATTTGTATACTGAAAGAGGTAATTTGCAATTAAAATCTCTGCAAGATTACTAATAGGACAATACTGGAAGAAAAAAGAAGTACCTACAATAGAAGAATGGATATTGAAAGTTGCCAATTTGGCTGAGATGGCGAAGATATCAGCCTTTTTGAAAGACAAAACGCAAGAAAGATACTTAAAGGAATGGAAAAAATGGATTGACTATATTCAAAGTAGATATCAGACTAAGAGTTATCGGACTGTTTTTGAATGATTATGATGTATTATTTTTGATTGTTTTCGGGGGAAGTTAGGAATTGATAATTGTAGGGGTATAATTAAGTTGGGACGAAAATTTTTTAGCATATATTTGTTTTATTTTTAACTATACCTTGTGCTTGTTCCGGGAAGTCGGGGGGGGGGAGGGGGGTTGTGAAGGGAGGGGGAAGGGGAGGTGGGGGAAAAGGGGGGGAAAATTTTCTGTAAAACTTTTTGAATAAAAAAAAAGATTAATAATAGTGTAGACTTAGTAAATAGTTTGATAGTGTTGAGGGAATTATTTGTTTAGCAGAGTGATTGCATTCTGGAAAAAACTGTTCTTGTGTCTAGTTGTAGTATGCAGTGCTCTATAGCAGGGGTCTCCAACCTTGGCAAGTTTAAGACTTGTGGACTTCAATTCCCAGAATTCCTCAGCCAGCTTTGCCAAGGTTGGAGACCCCTGCTCTATAGCCTTGTTTTGAGGGTAGGAGTTGAAACAGTTTATGTCCAGGATGCGAGGGGTCTGTAAATATTTTAACAACCCTCTTTTTGACTGTGGTGCCACAAGGTTCTGCAGTGAGGTGCCATAAGGTTCTGTCTTAGGCCCAGTACTCTTCAATATCTTCATAAATGACTTAGATGAGGGAATAGAAGGGGAATTTACCAAATTTGCAGATGATACTAAGCTGGCAGGAATAGCCAACACCCTAAATGATAGTTTTAAGATCCAGATGGATCTTTACAGACTTCAATACTGGGCCCTATTTAACAAAATGAAATTCAATGTAAAGAAAAGTAAAGTCTTACACTTAGGCAAGAAAAACTAAAAGTACACATATAGACTGGGTGAAACCAGGCTTAATAGCAGTAAATGTGAGAGGGATCTTTGAGTCTTAGTGGACAACCAATTAAATATGAGCCAACAGTGTGCAGCAGCAGTAAAAAAAGCCAATGCAATCCTAAATTACTTTAACAGAGGGATATAATCAAGATCAATGAGGTACTAATACCTGTCAGGCTACCTCCGACGGTAAATAGGAAAGAAATCACCTTGACTCCATTTGGAATGAAAACAAGTACTTTTACTTTTACAGTCTTGAGGGCAGCCAAGCAAAGCTGGAACTGAGACAAAATATGGCTAACATATCATATCCCCCCAATTGTCCCTCCTCCTCCAGGAGGTCAGGCTGGTCTGGTCCAATGCCAACTCCTTCACGGCCCCTCGTGGTAATCTTCTTCCACAGGTCTCTGGATGTCAGTCAACTTAGGAATGAAGTGTCGGTTAGAAAAGCGCGCGCTGATAACACTCAATATTTAATCATCCCTCCCCCCTGTCATGTCAGCCGACACACATAATAGGCTCCTTTCCCTCACCCTGGACGGAGGCATGATACATCTCATTTCCTTAACAGTTTATAATACAGAAATAAACATTTTACATTCTATCTACTGATATAATCATTCAAAACTATATGAAGATTGGAGTGGAGGCTGACATTCGGCCCTCCTGCAACAAGGACGTCAGTCCTAGAAAGAAAAAGAGAAGTTAGGGTTTGTCAGGATATTTTTTATAGAATTGTGCTATCTTTTCCGATGCACGAACATCTTCTTTGTTCACCCATTCAGCTTGGGATAACGGGAAATGTTTCCAGGAAATAAGATATTGAATTTTATTTCTATGTTTTCTTGAATCTAAAATTTCTTTTATTTCAAAGTGTTGTTCTCCCTCTATGAGAATTGGTATAGGAGGGGGTGTACGGTTAGGACGGAAAGTAGACGTGTGTTCAGGTTTCAGCAAACTGACATGGAAAACGGGGTGGATTCTTCTAAGTGTTTTTGGTAAATCTAGTTGTACCGTCACGGGGTTGATGATTTTTACTATGGGGAAAGGTCCCACATATTTGGGTCCAAGTTTCTTAGATTTCTGAGTGGTTTGAAGATATTTGGTGGAAAGATAAACTTTATCGCCCACTTGATATTTATTCTCAGGGGACCTTTTTTTATCTGCTTGTTTTTTATGCGCTCGGTGAGCGTCGTCGATCGCTTTGCGAGTCATTTTCCATGTGCTTTGTATTTGATCTATCCATTCTGACAAAGAGGAAACAGTAGTTTCTTCCTTCGGGAGTTCCGAGATAGGAACAAAATCTTGACCTGAAGCTATTTTAAAGGGAGTAAATCCTGTGCTACTATGAATTGAGTTGTTGTAGGCAACTTCAGCAAAAGGTAAGAGATCAGACCAATTGTCTTGCTGGTAGTTAACATAACATCGTAGATATTGTTCTAGTACAGAGTTCGAACGTTCACAGCTTCCATTAGTTTGAGGATGATGGGAGGAGCTTAATCCTTGGGCAGAGCCAATGAGTCGTAAAAATTCTTTCCAAAATTGAGAAGTGAATTGAACTCCTCGATCTGAAATGATGCGATCAGGAACTCCGTGAAGTCTATAAATGTGTTGTACAAACAACTTTGCTAGAGTCTTTGAGGAGGGTATTTTTGAACATGGAATAAAATGGACTTGTTTGGAGAAAAGGTCAGTCACAACCCATATAACAGTATTGCCTGAACTTTCAGGTAATTCCACTATGAAATCCATGGATATTTCTTTCCATGGGGTTCCTGGCCTGGCTACAGTTTGAAGTAGTCCAGGAGGTTTTCCTGGAGGCCTTTTGGATGATGCACAAATAGGGCAACTTGCTACATATGCTTGAATGTCTTTTTTAAGACTTGGCCACCAAAACTGTCTTTTAAGAAGATGCAAAGTTTTCACAAATCCAAAATGCCCTGCCATTTTGGCATCATGGCATCGTTGTAGGATGGTTTCTCTGAGTGATAGAGGAACATATAGTTTTGTTCCAATCCAAGCTAGTCCATCACGGAGTGTGCATTCATGGGAATGGGTTAAGTACCAGTCATCGGTGTTTAAAGCTTCTTTAAACGACTTGGTTAGTTCATCTGGGAGTGAGGGGTCAGCTTTGGAGTGGCTTCTAGTTATTGCTGGGGCCGCCAACTGTTGTACGGGAAGTATTGGTTGAACCACCTCGGAGCGAGTGCAATTGTATTGGGGTAAACGTGAGAGAGCATCTGCTAAAAAGTTTTTTCCTCCAGGAATATAATGTAAAGTAAAATTAAAGCGGTTAAAATATTGAGCCCAGCGGGCTTGTTTAGGTGAAAGTTTTCTAGGAGTCTTTAGAGCTTCTAGATTTTTGTGATCAGTCCAAACTTCAAAAGGATGATTTGAACCTTCTAAGAATTGTCTCCATGTGCGTAGAGCCCAATGAACTGCAAATGCTTCCTTTTCCCAAATAGCCCATCGTCTTTCAGTTTCAGTCAATTTTCGAGAAGTGAAAGCACAGGGTTGTAAATTACCATCAGCATTGTTTTGGAGCAGGACGGCTCCGACCGCTACATCACTTGCATCAGCTTGTATTACAAAAGGAACATCCATGTCAGGGTGCTTTAAAATAGGTTCAGCGGCAAAAGTCGTTTAATTTTTCAAATGCTGCCTGACATTCCATTGTCCATTCGAGGGGTAATGATGGTTTGGGTTTCGTGTCTCCTTTGGTTTTAAGAGGTTAGTTATTGGTAAAGCAATTTGAGCAAAGGAGGGATGAATTGACGATAGAAATTTGCGAATCCCAAAAACTTTGGAGTTGTTTGCGTGTGCGTGGGGGCCCATTCAAGACAGCTTTCACTTTTCTGGATCCATTTCTAACCCATCAGCGAAATGCGATACCTAAGTAGTCTATTTTGGTTTGATGGAAATCACATTTGGATAGCTTGCAATATAGTTCTGCAGATAATAACTTTTGAGTACAGCTCTTACTAGTTTAATATGTTCTTCCATTGTTTCTGTATAGATAAGTATGTCGTCAAGGTAGACAAGAACCCTTTGAATAAATGCTGATGGAGTATTTCATTTATTAGTTGCATAAAACTGCGGCGCCCCTGCAGTCCAAATGGCAGTACTCGAAACTGGAAACATCCTAGTGGACAGTTGAAAGCGGTTTTCCATTCATCCCCTCTTTATACGAACTCTGTAGTAGGCTTCTCAGGTCCAGTTTGGTGAAGAATTTTCCTTCGCTAAATGTGCTAACATATCTTTCATGAGGGCATGGGATATATGTTTTCGACACTGCGTTTAGGTTCCTATAGTCAACTATAAGATGAAAGGAGCCATCTTTCTTTTCCCGGAACATCACTGGCGCCACACGAGGCCTAGCCGGTTGGATAAAGCCCGCTCTAGGTTTTGTCTATGAATTTACGTAGTTCTCCCAATTCCTTTTGGGTCATGGGATAAGCTTTTGGCTTTGGAAGCTTTACCCCCGGAAGGATGTCTATGGCACAGTCAATAGGCCTATGGGGAGGAAGTACGTCTGATGCTTTCTCACTAAAGACTTCTCGCAAGTCCCAGTATTCCTTGGGTATTCTCTCTTCCCCGTCTATCCGTTCAATCATTGCCCCTAACTTATCCTGGTGTAAGGTCACGGTAGGTCCCTTCTTGGGTTCCTTTTCCCTTTTAAGGTTTTGGAACGGAAACGAGGGACCCCGTTCTCCAGTTAATATGGGGTTCCATTTCGCAACCATGACAAGCCTAACAACAGGGGTTGGTCCATTCCTGGGGCTACTATGAAGTTCAGAATTTCGCGGTGGTCTCCTATTATCATTTCTATGGGTTCCGTTACGAAATGGGCGGGCCCTCCCCCTGCCACAGAGCCATCTAACTGGGCAAACGCTATGGGCCTACTTAAGGTTCTCAACCTTAGTTCCATTTTCTCTACTAGTTCGGGACTGACCATACATCTAGTGCATCCAGAATCGAGTAGGGCTAGCAGTTCCCCCTTATTACCCGAAGAGGGTACATGTAGATTAACTGGAATGTCCAAGGGGCCCCGTGCCCAACTCACCAGAAGGTCTTCATCGGACTCTGACGTGGTTTTGCTGTCGTCAGTATCAGCCGACACTTCGCCATCCTCCTTGATGGGCGTGCCCTTCTTGGCAACGCCCTCCTCCACTTTTGCTGGTTTACGCGCCTTAGCTGCTGGCTTCACTGGTTCTTTTTCACCACCAGGGGTCGCGCTTGGTATCAACTTAACCCTACAGATGGCTGCTCGGTGGCCTTCTTTTCCACATCTGTAGCACGCAGACGAACGTGGTCTTCCTCCCTCCAATCTAGGGACGTCCCTATAGGTGCCTTCAGGAAAACGGCCAAGGGATGGCCCTCCAGTGCGCTGTCTTCTGCCGCGGTCCTTCACTAGCTCGATTTCCATCTCTGCTGCCAGGGTGTACCAGCCATACAGCGTAGTTGGAGAGGCTCGTGCTCGACACAGTTCATAGAGATCTCCATTCAGACCATCTTTGAAAATGTCTACAAGGGTCACCTCCGACCACCCTCTCATCAAGGGAACTAAATCACTGAACTCCTGGTTATACTCAGCCACCGGTCTCCTCCCTTGCCTGATGGTTTTCATCCGACCTTTGGCCTTTTGCTCTGCCAGGGGGTCCTCAAACCTCCTCCTCAGTGCAGTCATAAAATGCTCGTAGTTTTGCAGTAAGGGGGAGTGGTTTGTATGTAACGACACATACCACGCAGCTGCTCTTCCGGTCAAATTATGAGTCACAGCTCTCACTTGTGCTGCCTGTGACCAGTAATCTTCCCCCCAGTCTATCATGTGGTCATTCACTTTCGCCAGGAACAGTCCCAACTCCTTCGCATTTCCATCAAATTTCTCTGATATGGGAGGAATTTTTGGCTTTTTCCTTCCCCTGCGCGGCCTTGTTTGGTCAGCAGGTGGCGCCCGGCCCTCATCCAATTCAGCTTCCTCTGGGGAGAGAGTTTCCAGCCCTGGGTCTTCCGAAATCTCACCACCCTGGAAATCACCCTTAGCTGGCCCCTTTGTATTCTCTTCCTCCTCTTCTCCCTCCCACCTGGAGGACCGAATAGGGGATTCATACCTTTGGCGAGCTGCTTGCCTCACTTTCACTTCACGGAACAGACGTAAGGCTTCCTCCAACTGGAGCTTGTCCCTTATCTCTTGTTCTGTTTCCGAAAGTTTTTCTTTTCCTTTTTTCTTTTTCCTTTTAGTTACTCCAGAGGGAAGCTTTTCGGTGCTTGGTTTCCACCCTTCCTCTTCCAGTTTTAGTTGCTCTGCCCACCGAGCTCTGCAATCTTCCAGCTCAGGGTCGAAAGTGTCAGCAGAAATTCCTCCGGACGCCTCCCCCAGCTCAGCCGGCAGCAGGCCTTCCATCTCATTTGGGTTTTCTCCCCCCTCGGTATTGCGATTGCAATCCTGGTTGGTAGACATGATGTGAGTTCCAGCTTAATGTCAGGCTACCTCCGACGGTAAATAGGAAAGAAATCACCTTGACTCCATTTGGAATGAAAACAAGTACTTTTACTTTTACAGTCTTGAGGGCAGCCAAGCAAAGCTGGAACTGAGACAAAATATGGCTAACATATCATATCCCCCCAATTGTCCCTCCTCCTCCAGGAGGTCAGGCTGGTCTGGTCCAATGCCAACTCCTTCACGGCCCCTCGTGGTAATCTTCTTCCACAGGTCTCTGGATGTCAGTCAACTTAGGAATGAAGTGTCGGTTAGAAAAGCGCGCGCTGATAACACTCAATATTTAATCATCCCTCCCCCCTGTCATGTCAGCCGACACACATAATAGGCTCCTTTCCCTCACCCTGGACGGAGGCATGATACATCTCATTTCCTTAACAGTTTATAATACAGAAATAAACATTTTACATTCTATCTACTGATATAATCATTCAAAACTATATGAAGATTGGAGTGGAGGCTGACAATACCACTCTATAAAGCCTTAGTATGACCACACCTAGAATACTGCATCCAGTTTTGGTCACCACACTATAAAAAGATATTGAGACTCTAGAAAGAGTGCAGAGAAGAGCAACCAAGATGATTAGGGGACTGGAGGCTAAAACATATGATGAATGGTTGCAGGAACTGGACATGGCAAGACTAGTGAAGAGAAAGACTAAGTGGAGACATGATAGCAGTGTTCCAATATTTGATGGGCTGCCACAGAGAGGAGGGGTCAAGCTATTTTTCAAAGCACCTGAAGGCCAGACAAGGAATAATGAACAAGGAGAGATTCAACCTGGAAATAAGGAGAAATTTTCTGACAGAACCAGTGGTGAAATCTGGCCGATTCTGTCCAGTTCACGCGAACCGGTAGCGCCGGCAATAGGAAGCTCCGCCCACTCACCAGGATGTCATCACATCCCATTTTTTACCCTCTACGCATGTGCAGAACGTTGCTGTGCATTCCCATTCCTGAACTGGTAGCGAAGGTAAGTGGATTTCACCACTGGTGAGAACCATCAACCAATGGAACAGCTTGTCTTCAGAAGTTGTTCATCAGTGAAATCTTTCAAGAAGAGACTGGACTGCCATCTGTCAGAAATGGTGTAGGGTCTCCTGCTTGGGCAGGGGGTTGGACTAGATGACCTACAAGGTCCCTTCCAACTCTGTTAATCTGTTAAATCTGTTAAACCTAAGAAATAGTTGTAATAATTGTTTATGACATGAAATATCATGTATTGCAAAACAAAAGCTTTAAGGTGTACAAAGGTTTAAGTATGTTTTTTATTATTTTTTAATTTTTAAAAAT
Organism: Ahaetulla prasina; assembly: GCF_028640845.1. NCBI lineage: Eukaryota > Metazoa > Chordata > Lepidosauria > Squamata > Colubridae > Ahaetulla > Ahaetulla prasina. The sequence goes on along the minus strand of NC_080543.1, from coordinate 74,240,564 downwards.
AGTTCCACAGAATTAAACAGATTAATAGTTTCTCTTTCATGTAAGTAAAATCAAGCATAAAACTGTAATTAGACCATCATGATGATCAACGTGTGTTGAGTTTTCCAAAAGTGTAACAATATTTTGTTACATTAAAAGAAATGGAAACTAACTGGTCTGACAGGAATAATCACAAATAAAATAAATCAGAATTGCCTATGGACTTCAGCAAGTAGGGAGTTATGAAACAGAGCTTGAGTCCTTGCGGAAAGTGAAATATAAGAACACACGGGATGCAGATTCAATGGGTACTTCTCCATCAAGATACAATCTTAACTCATAAGGAACTTTGTAATACTTTTCACGAAAAACTGTTGTTGGAAAGCATTAAAACATGCCTTAATTGACCTCACCCCATTCTAAGAAGACCATAAGCGCACAAACGTGCCTACCGTTCCTGTCCTATTGTTTTTCTTTTCTTCTTCCTATATATATATATATATATATATATATATATATATATATATATATATATATATATATATATACATACACCTTTATATATTATATAACCTTTCTGTATGATAGTTACATATATTGTTGTGACAAAATTAATTAATTAATTAATTAATTAATTAATTAATGTTTTACAGCAACAATTCTGATATTGTACAAAATTTAGGAAAGATTATTTGATTTAAATACCTTGCCAGCTTGAAAAAAGAGGAAAAACAAGGGTTGATTATGCAGAAAGACGTTCTTTGGTAGGGCAGATTAGTTTGACTGACTTTCCAAGTCCATAGTATAGCACTTGAATGCAACAAATACTTGATCATAGTCTATCATCAACATAATCTGTTTTTAGAATCTATAATACTATAGTATTTAGAATCTATAATACTATATTATAGTTTTGGCAAACTGAATATATTAGGCATTTTGGATGTTTCAGAAAGGTTGGCTATAATCTTGCCTCAAGATGGAGAAGTAATAAATATCAAGGAATGCTGGTGTCTATGCTTTGGTCACATAGTTCCTTACTGATTAGAGATTAATACTGTGGTGGACCAGGTTGGAGGTTTAAAATATAAAAGGGATGTTAATATTATCATATCACTAGGCACTCAAGTTGAAACTTCTCTATCATGGTTGAATATATCCTGCCTGGAAGATAGCAAAAGAAGTGATTTTGTAACAGATGTGCGTGTGTGCCAGTTTTATGCTGGATTCACCAAATAATTTAACAACCGGTTCTCTGCTTAATGACCATTTCAAGTATTTAAAAACAATATTAAGTCTTATTTTCAAGGGATGTCTTACTTTACAGCAGGTGGTAGGGGTGGGGCCTGCGCATAATTCAGCGCCTGGCACCCAGATACTCTCACTTAAGTTTCTGTATATTTAACTCATACCATGGACAGTACAAATCTTATTAACTGGGTTAAGGTTATAAAGAATAGCAGACCTAACAGTATCAGAATGATGATTGTAAATATTTTATATAGTTTGTCACAAATTCAGGCTTATCATTTAACACTTTGGAACAGAGAATTTGTGTTCTTCCTTATGGCTGAATTAAACTCCTATTCATTACTGCTTGAACTAACAGGAAAGTATTCCAACTTAAAATTTATTGTTCCTATGCCAATCTATTCCACTATAATAATGAAGCTGATGTCCAACATTATTTTTACTAACTATTTTAGTGTCAAATTAAGGAGACATTGTAGCAGAGGAAGCCATGTTAGTCTATAGTGTCAAAAAACGAGGAGTTTGGTACCACTTTTTCCTATTAGATTCGCCTTTGTCTTGGCATCTTTTGAGTTCTGTGTGAAGTTCACGGGAGCGGATCCACTGAAGTAAGAATAGATCAGGCCATGAATGAAGTTTGCTGTGGTTGGGGTTGGTTCTGGCAATTGAATTTATAGTATAAATGAACTTTCGTTTGCTGGTCTCATTTTTGCAAATGACTCTACAGAATCTAGGGGCCACTGAGCCATCACTGTTCTTGTATTCTGGTCGATCTCTGGAGACTTCAATGATTTCATCAGGGGAGATGGTGGGTATATTATAGCCTCTAATGATGTTACAAACCTTAGTGGTATCTGGTTCAGTGGTGTCATCTAATCCAAATAAAATGGCATTTTGACATTTTTATTCTCTCTCAATGGTATCTTTGACAAGTATGGCTAAGTTCTTCGGTTGTTTGGGAGATAATTGTGATTTTGGTTGTGGTTGAGGTAATGTTTGTTGAATTGGGATAAGATTTTGACTTGCTGGGTTTTCATTTTTTTGTGCTGTAATTTTAGTTTCAAGATAAGTAAAACGTGGTTCTAAACATGCTAGTATTCGTATTTCTAAGCTTGCTTCAATGGAGTTGATGATTGTTTGTTGTGTCTTTATATTTGTTTCCATGGTATGGACCCTATCAGACATGTCAGTTAAGTAGTCGAATTTTGGAAAACAAGATGGACATATATGGATAAATGTAGGATATACTTGCAGGAAATTGGCTACCAATTTGTTTATTTTCAGGCAGGTATGGTGGGCATAATTGGTACATAATCAGCATTTCTTGAATTCATCATATTCGTTAATAGGTTCATTACATTTATAACATATTCTGGAGTCGTTTGGGTCATTGTAGTGATAACTTTTGTTTGAGGGTGTTTGGTAGATTTGTTGGAGTTTCTGTCTGGCATAGTCAATCTTCCAACAATATTTGACAAAATTAATTAGTCAATATCAAAAATAAAACAATATCTGGCAAGTAACTAATCAGAAAAACAAATTAATGTCAATAATAAATCAATTAGCATAGATCAGTAAATAATGTCAATCTACTCAACTAATGAATTGCTAATAAATAATTAACTAGACAATTGAATATTCAGCTAAACAGTGCTAATTAATTAATGATCAATAATATTAGAATTATATTATATAATAATTATAACACTTCTATAATTAATCCTTACTTAATGGAATATAGTTGTATGACAAAAATAGCTAGACAATTGATGATAAAGTGGGAAATAATCAATTTCTACTAAACACTAAATCATCAAGTGTTGTTGTTTTTAAAGATAGCAGCAGCTTCGGAATAAAAGGGTAGCGGCAGTGACAATTTGAAAAGTCAGCAGCAGAGTTGGTTATAAGGGCATTAGCAGTAACATTTTAAAAGGCAGCAGCTTTCCAATGCTTTTCACTTGCCTCCTTTGTTTTGAAAACAACATAGTCCGTTTCCTGCTGCTTTTAGCTAGCGTGGTTTGTTTGAAAAGTTTGCTCTATTTTGTATAGGGAGGGTGGATGCCATGTCCCACCCCCCCACCCCCGGATCTCTCTCCTCACCTTCACCAATCTCTCAGTCCTGTCGAAGGATCTGGGCAGCAGAGATCTCCCGTTTCTCCTGGATCACCAGGGCTAAGCTGGTGGATCTAAGCCGTGGAGGGCAGCTGTCCAACTCAATTTAAATCCACTCAATTCAAAGGCGATGCAGTTGGAGTTTCACATGGTAATTTGACCACTCAGATCTGGGTCACGGTTATCAAGAGTGGCTATTAAAAGATGGTGGTAGCAAAGACAGTGGAGTGGCGGTTGCGGGTAGTTATGGAAGAGCAATAAGCTGTAATTGTCACTCGCGGAATATATCACTCGGATCTTCAGGACTTCGTCAAAGTAAGGATACCTGTGAGTCCTGGTAGCGGAGGGTATTTAGGCTATGATGGACATTTGACCGCAGGACAGAGAGGTTATTCCTTGGGAGTAGCTGATTTTGAACAGATTACTTTGTCTCTCCCCATCTGTTTGGCTGGTTTTTAGGAACCTTCTATGTGCAGAAATGAGTAAATTGACATTTGAAATTAGAGAAAATACTACAAGATATGGGATTTATTTTATCAATGGTTAGAAGGGAAGATACAATAAAAAAGATTTGAGAATTATTATAAGTTATTATAAGGGAAAATTTTGAATTAAACTGATTTAAGATGGTGGTATGAATGATGTAATAAGAAAAGATCAACATAATGTAAGATTAAATAAATTTATGATATGTATATATTGAAATTGCACAAAAGATTTGTAATCTGCCCACCAACACACTGTATTTGAAGATGTTTTTATGTTTGTTTGTTGTAAAAAAATAAAAAAAATATTTTTAAAAAAGCAACAAAGTGTCTAGTTCTAGTGTGCAGTGCTCTATAGCATCCTTTTGAGGGTAGGAGTTGAAACAGTTTATGTCCAGGATGTGAAGAGTCTGTAAATATTTTCACAGCCCTCTTCTTGATTCGTGCAGTATACAGGTCCTCAATGGAAGGCAGGTTGGTAGCTATTGTTTTTTCTGCAGTTCTACTTATCCTCTGAAGTCTGTGTCTGTCTTGTTGGTTTTTTGTTTTTTTTTTGTTTACATTTATATCCCGCCCTTCTCCGAAGACTCAGGGCGGCTTACAGTGTATAAGGCAATAGTCTCATTCTATTTGTATATTTTTACAAAGTCAACTTATTGCCCCCCCAACAATCTGGGTCCTCATTTTACCTACCTTATAAAGGATGGAAGGCTGAGTCAACCTTGGGCCGGGCTTGAACCTGCAGTAATTGCAGGCTGCTGTGTTCTAATAACAGGCTCCTTACAGCCTAAGCTATCACGGCCCAGCTATCTGGGTTGCAGAACCAAACCAGATAGTTATAGAGGTGCAGATGCAGATTCAATAATTCCTCTGTAGAACTGGATCAGCAGCTCCTTGGGCAGTTTGAGCTTTCTGAGTTGGCGCAGAAAGAACATTCTTTGTTGTCCTTTTTTGATGATGTTTTTGATGTTAGCTGTCCATTTTAGATCTTGCGATATGGTAGAACCTAGAAATTTGAAGGTTTCTACTGTCGATACTGTGTTGTCTAGTATTGTGAGAGGTGGAATTATGGAAGGGTTTCTCCTAAAGTCTACCACCATTTCTACGGTTTTGAGTGTGTTCAGTTCCAGATTGTTCCAGTCACACCACGAGGCTAGTTGTTCAACCTCCAGTCTGTATGCGTATTCATCATTGTCTCGAATGAGACCGATCACTGTTGTGTCATCTGCGAACTTCAGTAGTTTAACAGTCAATGTTTAAGAAGAGCAGTCAATGTCTTTTCCCTGCCACCAAGCATCACAGGTTGGTATGGAAACAATCACCAATCACTCTCTCTAAAGTGGGGATGAAAAAGGATGGGACAGGTTGAGTGGAAGGAATCTGTCAAGTTGCTTAACAGATGGCAAACGCTAAGGGAAAGAATGGAGAACAGGAGAAAGCAGGAGGGTCTCCTCCCAATGCTCTAGCTAATGCAACTGCTCCCTTGTGCCTTTTCTGGGGAAAAATAGCCCAAGGAAACATAGGTGAAGGTCATAAGGTGAAGCTGGAGGAGCAATGGTATGATGCAAGGGCATGGCTGGGAAAGGGACCAATAAACTTTCAGTTCTCTTGTCCAGGGGCACCCAGAAGAAGCAGCTGGGGCTATCAAAACAGGAATGTTCAAAAAACCTAAGGGAACTGGCAATGAGTCTAAAGTGCTGGCTTTCTTGGATTTTTAATCGTTTAACAAATGTAATGAATCCTATGATCCCTCTATTTTTAGTTAGTCTGATGTGGCTAGCAAGCTTTTTTTGTGAATTGACAGGCTGGATTAAAAGTTTCCACTTTCTGCCAAAGCTGAAGTTTTTCAGTTTTTTTATTGCAACATTGTATCCTTTTAGACATGTGTTTCTGGCTGTGGTTTGACAGTTTAGAGGGGGGGAAATGGAGGTGGTGTTCTTTTTAGTTTTAGTGACAAGTGTTCTTTTCCTTGGCTCTCTTCCTTCTTTCTCTTTATTAATGAGGGGGGCTTTTCCTTTGGGGAAATTACAGTATATCTTTTCATACACAGTCAAGTAGAATTCTTCCATTCTGTGCCAGCTCCACCCTCATGTTTGCAATTGTCTTTTTGGTGATAGAGAAATCACTCTTCAAACTTTTCATTTCCATCTTTTTTTTTTCTTTTTTCAAACATGCATCAACTCTCCAAACCCTGCAAGTGGCATTTTCAGCCAGGTAAGAAGGGAGGTGGGATCCCAACAACAGTGACAGATTATGCAAATCCTGCAGTAATGGCTAATCAATCATTGGGCAGGCTGTAGTAGAATCTATTTGATCTCTGAATTCATTTCTAACTCCACACTCGTCAGGAGAGTCATCGTGACATCCCAGCTGCTCCTAGTCCTTGAAAACCTGGAGAGTGATTGGCTGAAGGAATGGGCTGCTTCTGACCATCCTCATCCTCCTCTATAATTCCTATGTATATATGAGGTGAGGGGTGGGGGGTGGGGAAGAGGCAGAGAAAAAAAGCATGACTAGGCAAGGCAAAAGAAAACAGCTGCAGCAGCTGTTAGATGGGTGATTAAGTAATTCTCCCAATCTTTTCTTTCCCCTCACTTCTTCTTGCGTCTCTGTTTGATTTCCTTCACTCCACTCTTGGACTTTTGGGGAGGGTTTTTTTTCCCCTGCCTGAAAACCACATGTGTTCTCATCCAAGAAGTGAAATGCCTTCAAAGAAAAATCAGAAAGCCCAGTTGCCTCTTGAAAAAGCACCTTTGGGACACAGAGGTGATATTGTTCTCCAAATCAAAATGCATCCTGCATTCAGGTGAACACAGATCCTGTCCAGCTCAGGGAAAAAGAGCTCCAAATTTAAGGATATTTAGCATTTTCTCAGACATCCATTTGTGCACAAGTGTGGAGAATCTGCGTTCCCATCACCAGTAACACCTTGTGAAATACAAATATTGGTCCCATTTTATAGATAGGAAATTGAAGCTGGGAGAGAGACCATCATGTGTGAAATTTAAAACTAAATCAGTTCTTCTTCCTTGAGGATATAGTATTTATTTGAATATTTCCACTGAAGACATAGTATTTCAAATAATCCTATTTAGCCACACACACATGGATTCCTTCTCAACATTTTATGGATTATTACCTGAGCTAGCATCTCCTGAATGTATCAATCTCAGTCTAGTCATTTAACTCAGATTCCAAATACACATGAAAACGCTTAGCCAGTAGACTAAGGTAAAGTTAAAACGTGTAAATAGAAGAAAGGACCACTCTGAATGAGCTGATAAGAAAAAGTGATATATATATAAATGTTGTATGTCTGTGTGTTGTTTTAATGTGTTTAAAATACAAAACTTAAAATAAAAAAAGAGAAAACGCTTAGCCAGAGTGCTTCTTGGCAGTCTGCTTTCAAAGCGGAACCATGGCTGCTTCTCCACTGCTGGACTTTCCTCCTGCATTACTGCTACGGACACTGACCCTGCCACCTTGCTGCACACAAGGAATTTTTGGGCAGCCACATACTTTGCTCCTTTCCTTCAGCACCTGGCTAAAAAGCCAGCTGGGGCTTCGTCGGTTCCTTGCAAAATGTGATTCACTGGCTGCAGCATGCATTTCTCTGCACATAATTCATTTATTAGGAATTGCATCCTCTGAAGCCCATTCTGGGCTCAGCAGCACCTTTCTGCAATTCCTTTCCTTTATGGAGAGAAGGAACGAGCATGGAATTTGACTGCCTGAGGCAGAGTTTTCCACAGGATCTTGACACAGGTCATTTTCTCAGAGGGGGAAACCCCCCAGGAGGAAGGGGCCAAGGTGGGGCCAGGCAAAGGAGGTCCAGAAGTGGGGCTAGGCTGAGGCAATTCATCTGGTTCACGGAACTGCACATAAAATTAACAAGAGGTTTTAGCAAACTGGTGCAAACAACCTGAATCCCACCATTGGATTCAATTTCAATTCTCAGCCTCTGAGATGGCTTCATGTTAACAAAGGTAAGACTGGATAATATTACTTCATGTAGCCTTTGCTTAAAATCTGAATTTTATAACATTACTTGGAAATCCTATCAAAGGAGAGGTTTTTTTCTCTTTTTCCTTTCCAGTTTGTTTTCTTCATTTTTAGTTTTGCTATCTTGATTATCTAATTTATCTAATTTTTGCAATGTGGTTTTTTTAATGGCATTTTTAAAATAAAATAAAATGCAATTCTTTTGTTTGCAACTATTGATAATTGTATCAACTTTATTACTATTTGTATTGGTATAAATTTGTTTTTATTTATTTATTTATTTATTTATTTATTTATTTATTAAATTTTTATACCACCCTTCTCCCGAAGGACTCAGGCGGTGTACAGCCAACGATAAAACAAAATATATACAATTAAAACAACATTTAAAACATAGCAAATTTTAAAGGCTGATAAAATTAAAATTTAGATTTTAAAATTTTAAAATATTAATAAACCCCAAATTTAAAATTCTACATTATTATGCCAGTCCCTTGAATAAATAGGTGTGTTTTAAGCTCACAACGGAAGGTCCAAAGATCAGGCACTTGATGTAGGCCAGGGGGAAGTTCATTCCAGAGCGTCGCTGCCCCCACAGAGAAGGCCCTACTCCTGTGGGCCGCCAGCCGACACTGTTTGGCGGACGGCACCCTGAGGAGACCCTCTCTGTGAGAGCGTACGGGTCGGTGGGAGGCAGAGAGTAACAGCAGGCGGTCCCGTAAGTACCCGGGTCCTAAGCCATGGAGCGCTTTAAAGGTGGTAACCAAAATCTTGAAGCGCACCCGAAAAACCACAGGAAGCCAGTGCAGACTACGGAGTAGTGATGTCACGTGGGAGCCACGAGCGGCTCCCGTTACTACTCGCGCAGCCGCATTCTGGACTAACTGTAGCCTCCGGGTGCACCTCAAGGGCAGCCCCATGTAGAGAGCGTTGCAGTAATCCAACCTAGACGTAACCAGAGCGTGAGTGACCATGCATAAGGCATCCCGGTCAAGGAAGGGATGCAGCTGGCGGACCAAGCGAACTTGGTAAAAGGCCCTCCGGAGATGGCCGCCAGATGTTCATCAAAGGACAGCCGACCATCCAGGAGGACGCCCAAGTTGCGAACCACCTCCTTTGGGACCACTAACTTGCCCCCAACAGTCAACAATTGAAAAGTAGTAGCATGTATTGATTTGAGTAGAAGGCTATCCAATCAGGAGTTATTGCTTCTTCATGTTCTCATGAAATGGTTCTTTTACTTCTTATTTTTCTCCTTTTTTCTTTGCCAAATAGATAACATAGTTCATCACATTGAAATATATTGCTAACATTTATGGGACCTGTACACTACCACATTTGGAGAATCTCATGTTAGGGAAGGCTGTTCTGACAGTAATATTATCTAAATTAAAGTCATGTAATTAATGCATTTGTTTCTGCAAAGCAAATGGAAAATCATTATAATAACTTTTTAAATTTCTGTTTTGATCCTAAAAAGGAAGTCCCATGATGAACTGAAAGACTTCTGCAGGTATATATTATTTCTTGGTATGAAACTTCAAAGTATACCTGGTACTGACTTCTGTTGGCGCCACCTTCTTTGCTGGGTGCCTAATTAAGGTGCTTCGCACTGGATATCGTAAAAGCTGGTGAAAACAGCGAAGAACAGCTGTTCCAGGCTTCAATTTCCCTCCCTGGGTGAAAGAGAGAGAATAGAGCAGCGGGGGAGTGGTAGATTTCCCCAGGGGCTTTGTTTTTGTTATGCAGAGCCCCGAAGGGTTGAATCCTCTCGCCTGGACTACTGCAATGCTCTCTACATGGGGCTCCCCTTGAAGAGCACCCGGAGGCTCCAGTTGGTCCAGAATGCAGCTGCGCAGGTGATAGAGGGAGCTGCTTGTGGCTCCCATATAACACCAATCCTGTGCAAGCTGCACTGGCTGCCTGTGGTCTTCCGGGTGCACTTCAAGGTGTTGGTTACCACCTTTAAAGTGCTCCATGGCTTAGGACTGGGTTATTTACGGGACCGCCTACTGCCACCGTTTGCCTCCCACTGACCCGTGCGCTCTCACAGAGAGGGACTCCTTAGGGTGCCGTCAGCCAAGCAATGTCGGTTGGCGGCCCCCAGGGGAAGGGCCTTCTCTGTGGGGGCTCCTACCCTATGGAACGAACTTCCCCCTGGACTCCAACAACTCCCTGACCTTCGGACCTTCTGCCGCGAGCTGAAGACGTACCTATTTTTCCGCGCAGGACTGGCATAGAATTTTTAGACGTTATTATTGGGTTTTAATTTTTAATTGGGTTTTATGGCTTTTAAATGTATTTTAAATTGGGGCCAAATTTGAATAAGTTTTTTAGTTATTGTTTTATCTGTATTGTGTTATTGATTGTTGTTTTTACTTGGCTGTAAACCACCCTGAGTCCTTCGGGAGAAGGGCGGTATACAAATTAAATTATTATTATTATTATTATTATTATTATTATTATTATTATTATTATTATTATTATTATTATTATTATTATTATTATTATTATTATCCCACTGAATCCTGCTAAGCTCCTATCTTCAGCGCGCTCCTGCAAAAGCAGGAAAAGAAGAAGGTGTCCATCTCTGCTCAATCGATTTTTTTTGTGGATTTCTACATGCAGACGGAAGAAGCACAAGTGAACAACTATTGGATTGCAAGTATTTTTGATTTTTTTGATTTTTTTTTGATTTTTTGATTTTTTTTGCATTTATATCCTGCCCTTCTCCGAAGACTCAGGGCAGCTTACACTTTCCTGACTTCTACCTTTTAAAAAGAGAAACTTTTTTTCCCTTGCTTTAACTGACTGCTTAAAATGGCATCTGAGAGGAAGTGAAAGTGAAGAAGTGAAAGTGCAAACAGTCTGTGTAACTAAGAAGCTAGGAAACGTTACTTGTGGATTGTAATGAATTGAGCTCTCCTATACTTAAAGGGGAAAAGAGAAGTCTTTAAACTTAAATTTTGTGACTTTTAAAAACTGAAATGGTTATTAAACCACCTAAAACTGGTGGCAGAAGGGGATCTGAAGTAGTTTTGGAGGATTTGATTAAAGAACAAGGAAATGTGTTTGAAGAGAGGTTTAAGGAGATGATGGATAATAACAAGAAAATAAGAGAAGAAATAAAAGAAGATAATAAAAAGATAAGAGAAGATATTTTGATCGCTTTTCAAGGTTTGGCAAAAAGACTGGAGGAGGTGGAGGAGGAGGTGCAACAAATTGTTTAGTCAAACCAGCAATTAGATAATAGAATGGGAGGATTGCAAATAAAATTGGACAAAAATGAAGATCAACTGTTGGTGATGCAGTATAGAATGATGGAAAGAGCTTTGAGAATTAGGGGTCTACACGAAGAAAAAGGTGAAGATTTAAAAAAAAATTTATCAGAAGCCCTGGCTGAATTTATCGAACTTGATCCACAAGAGGTTGCTTATCAAATTGATAAAATTTACAGAGTTAATTCTTGGATTGCCAGGCAGAAGAAACTTCCTAGAGACATTGTGGTTTATTTTTTGAAACGGACAGTGAGAAATCAGATTTTGCAAGTTGCATATCAGAAAAATCTGAAAATAGGAGAACAGGAGCTGAAAGTTTTGAAAGAGATTCCTCCCAAGATGTTAAGGGATAGGAAAGACTTCATATTTTTTACACCAGAACTTAAGAAGTACCAGATTCAATTTAGATGGGAAGTTCCAGTTGGTCTGACAGTGTATTATCAAGGAAGAAGATATCGTATTGATACTGTGCTTAAGGCCAAAGATTTTCTTTCTACTGTGCTGAAAGTTGAAATAGAAGTAATAGAAAAAAGAATTCAAGAGACTCAAATTGGTGTGGAAGCTGAGGTGATCCCAGTGATGTTACCATCTGAGGAACAACCACAAGAACAAAGAGTGACGAGGGGAGCTCTCAAGCGTAAAGAAAAGGAGCAACAAATTCAAAGTAAAGCTCAGGATTCTGCTACAGAAGCGGTGGGAGGAGCAAGGCCGAAGATACGGGAGGAGGATCTTCAGCTGATCGCTCAAAGGCTTCAGCAGGCCAATAATGGCAAATAAAATTTTGACTTGGAATGTCAATGGTTTGAATTCAGCTCAGAGAGAAGAAAAATATTTCATTATTTGAAACAATTTAGAAATGATGTGATTTGCTTACAAGAAACACATATTAAATTATCAGATCAAAAATACTTAATAAACTCAAAGTTAGGTAAACATTTTGCTGCCTCAGCTTTGGACAAAAAATATGGTATAGTGGTATATTTGAGAAAAGATATACCAGCCAAGTTAATAGCGGCAGATACTCACAGAAGATATATTGCCATTGAACTTATATTAGAAACAAAAAAGACTCTTTTGCTTGGTATATATGCACCCAATCAGCAACAAGAAAAATTTTACAGAATGTTGTATGACAAGCTAATTCTATGGGATTATAAATTGTGTATTATTTTAGGAGATTGGAATGGAGTAATAGATACACGAAAGGACAAGAGAATTTCTTCTAAGAAGATACCTGCACGTGCAAAGCTGCCTAAATCTTTTTTTGAAATGATAGAAGATTTTGAGTTGAGAGATATATGGAGACTGCGGAACTTGGAGGAAAGAGATTATACTTTTTTCTCTGATAGGCATCAATCCTTTTCACGTACTGACTTTATTTTAACTTCTAATGATTTGCTTTCTAGGGTGAAGAAAATTAAGATATTTCCAAGATGTTTGTCTGATCATAGTCCTGTTTGGATGGAATTGCAATATGGAAAAAAAAGGCAGAAGAACATGGAGATTAAATGAAAATTTGTTTAGATATCAGGATAATGTAAATCAATGTAAAAAGCAGATGAAAGAATTATTTGATTATAATTTGAATAAGGAAACATCGATAGAAATGGTTTGGGATGCCAGTAAAGCCTTTATGAGAGGTGTGTTAATATATACTAACAATAGACCGAGAAATAAGCAACAAAGACAGCATAGGTACTTAGAAGAGGAGATTTATAAGAAACAATTATTAATGCATAACCCGCAGGACCAAAAGATTAAGGATGCAATAAAGTTATTACAGAGTCAATTTAATATGATAATGGCTGACCAAGTGGCAACAAATATACAATATGCCAAACATAATACTTTTTGTAATGCAAATAGACCTGGTAGGTGGTTAGCATACACTTTAAGGAAAAAACAGAAACAACGTATTATAGAAAAAATAGAATATAAAGGTAAAGAGAGATATCAACAGGATATAACTAAGAAAGCTTTCTTAGAATACTACACAAATTTATATGCTAAAGATAAAATATTGAATATGAATATTGATAATTATTTGAAAGATTATAAGGTTAAAAGTTTAACTCTAGAAGAAAGGGAAGAATTAAATCGGCCTATAACTTCTGAAGAAATTATTTTGGTAATTAAACAATTAAAAATGGGGAAAACTGGTACAGATGGGCTTACAGTAAGTTAATATAAGAACCTACAGGATGAGATGTTAGGTCCACTTAAGGAATTATATAATCAAATACAATTAGGAGGGGGAATTCCCCCTTCATGGAGAACTTCTTTTATTTCATTGATACCAAAAGAGGAACAGGATTGTTCTAAACCTGGGAATTATAGGCCAATTTCACTTTTAAATAATGGTTATAAGTTTTTTGTTAAAATAATAGCAAACAGATTAATGTTACTTTTACAACATAGAATTCATACTGATCAATCTGGATTTATAAAAGGGAGACAGATGAGGAATAATGTTAGGCAGATTGTTAACTTATTGGGATATTTAGAAAAGAAAAATTTTATATCAGCAGCATTTATTTTTTTGGATGCAAAGAAAGCTTTTGATCGATTGCATTGGGATTTTTTATTTAAATTAATAGAAAAAATGCAATTTGGAGATGGTTTTGTAAGAATAATTAGAGCAATTTATGGAGAGCAAGCAGCCCAGATAATAATTAATGGTAACCTAACAGAAGCTTTTAAGATTGAGAAAGGAACAAGACAGGGATGTCCTTTATCACCATTATTGTTTATCTTAACTTTGGAGCCATTATTGGATAAAATACGAGAATCTAAGGAGATAGAGGGTATTAAAGTTAGACAACATGAATATAAACAGAGCTTTTGCAGATGACTTGGTGATTACTTTAACAAATCCTATAAATTCAAGTGTATCTCTGTTGGAAATAATTGATCGATATGGAAAGGTCTCAGGGTTTAAGGTAAACCAGAATAAAACAAAAGTGATAATAAAAAATATGACCAAGCAACAGAAAGAAAAGTTAGAGGAAATAACAGGATTTGAAATTGTAAAAAAGGTTAAATATTTAGGGGTTTATATTACATCATCAAATGTGAAATTGTATAAGAATAACTATGAGGTTTTATGGCAAAAAGTTCAGAAGGATTTGACGGTTTGGAAAAAATTGCAGTTATCGTTGTTGGGGAGAATAGCTGCTATTAAAATGAATATTTTACCTAGATTTTTATTCCTCTTTCAGATGATACCAATAATTAAGAAAGATAAAAATTTGGAGGAATGGCAGATTGGAATTAATAAATTTATATGGGAAGGTAAAAAAGCCAGGGTTAAAATGAAAATAATTCAAGATTCATGGGAAAAGGGAGGCTTAAAAATGCCAAATTTTAAATTATACTATGAAGCAGCTGCTCTCTCTGCAATAAGTGATTGGTTTAATCTAACGGAGGAGAGAATTTTGAATATAGAAGGTTATGATTTATTATATGGATGGCATGCATATTTAATCTATGATAAAAAAGTGGATAAGGCTTTTAAGAATCATGTGTTAAGAATTGCTCTCTTGCGTGTCTGGAAGAAATATTTTTATAAATTAAATTATAAGGTTCCCATGTGGGCAAGTCCTAGACATACAACAGAGAGTATAAATTTAGAACAGAATCAGGAAATGATTACATATAAAGATCTTTTGTATACTGAAAGTGGTAGTTTGCAACTAAAATCCTTACACGTATTAAAAGAAGAAGGGAAAAATTATACTTGGATCCAATATGGGCAATTACGTGCTAGATGGAAGGAAGATCAGAAAATTGGTATAGTCCAGAATGAGGAAAATTTGGTAAAGCAAATTAGAAATCAATCTCAGAAGCGTATAAAGAGATTGTATAATGTGTTACTTGAAATAGATTCTGAAAGGGATTTGGTAAAGGACTGTATGATAAAGTGGGCACAAAATTTTCAGGAGCCAATATTATTGGAAACTTGGGGAAAAAATTGCGTTAGAAATGTTAAATTTACACAGGCACAGAATTTAAGGGAAAATTTTTATAAAATGTTTTATAGATGGCATTTAGATCCTAAGAAATTATCGTGTATGTATCCAGATATGCAAGCAAAATGTTGGAGATGTAATTGTGATGATGCTACATATTTTCATATTTGGTGGACTTGTAAGAATATTAAGGCTTTTTAGATAAAAATTTGGTGGATTCTACAAAATGTTCTGAAAAAGAAGATAAAGTTCCTGCCGCAATTTTTTCTGCTGGGAATTATTACGGACTGTACAGTAATTGAGACTAAACTGATTTTAGAATAGAATAGAATAGAATTTTGTTGGCCAAGTGTGATTGCACACACAAGGAATTTGTCTTGGTGCATATGCTCTCAGTGTACATAAAAGAAAAGATACGTTCATCAAGATACAACATTTACAACACAAATGATGGTCAATATATCAATATAAATCATAAAGATTGCCAGCAACAAAGTTACAGTCATACAGTCATAAGTGGAAAGAGATTAGTGATGGGAACGATGAGAAGATTAATAGTAGTGCAGATTTAGTAAATAGTTTGACAGTGTTGAGGGAATTATTTGTTTAGCAGAGTGATGGGCTTCGGGAAAAAACTGTTCTTGTGTCTAGTTGTTCTGGTGTGCAGTGCTCTATAGCATCGTTTTGAGGGTAGGAGTTGAAACAGTTTATGTCCTGGATGTAAGGGATCTGTAAATATTTTCACGGCCCTCTTCTTGATTCGTGCAGTATACAGGTCCTCAATGGAAGGCAGGTTGGTAGCAATTATTTTTTCTGCAGTTCTAATTATCCTCTGAAGTCTGTGTCTTTCTTGTTGGGTTGCAGAACCGAACCAGTTAGTTATCTAATCTAATAACAGCAGCAAGATTACTGATAGGACAGTATTGGAAGAAAAAAGAAGTACCTACAATAGGAGAATGGATATTGAAAGTTGCCAATTTGGCTGAGATGGCAAAAATCTCAGCCTTTTTGAAAGACAATACGCAAGAAAGATATTTAAGTGAATGGAAAAAATGGATTGACTATATTCAAAACAGATATCAGACTAAGAGTTATCAGACTGCCTTTGAATGATTAGGATGTATTATTTTTGATTGTTTGGGGGCAGGTTTATTTATTTATTTATTATTCAAATTTTTATACCGCCCTATCTCCCGAAGGACTCAGGGCGGTTCACAGCCTTATAAAAACATAAGAATAAATACAAGTTAAAACAACATTTAAAAAACTTATTACATTAGGCCGAATTTAAAACTATTGTTAAAATAATACAAAACCCCATTTAAAACTAACTTTAAAACTAAACTCTAGGCCAGCCCCGCACAAATAAATAGATGTGTCTTGAGCTCGTGGCGGAAGGTTCGAAGGTCAGGAAGTTGGCGAAGTCCTGGGGGAAGCTCGTTCCAGAGGGTGGGGGCCCCCACAGAGAAAGCCCTTCCTCTGGGTGTCGCCAGTCGGCACTGCCTGGCGGACGGCACCCTAAGGAGTCCCTCTCTTTGAGAGCGTACGGGTCGGTGGGAGGCAGTCGGTGGCAGTAGGCGGTCCCGTAAATAACCCGGCCCTATGCCATGGAGCGCTTTAAAGATGGTAACCAAAACCTTGAAGCGCACCCGGAAGGTCACAGGTAGCCAGTGCACTCTGCGCAGGAGTGGTGTCACATGGGAGCCACGAGGGGCTCCCTCTATCACCCGCGCAGCTGCATTCTGAACCAACTGAAGCCTCCGGATGCTCTTCAAGGGGAGCCCCATGTAGAGAGCATTGCAGTAATCCAAGCGAGATGTGATGAGCGCATGAGTGACTGTGCATAGGGCATCCCGGTCTAGGAAGGGGCGCAACTGGTGAACCAGGCGGACCTGGTAAAAAGCCCTCCTGGAGACGGCCGTCAAATGATCTTCAAAGGACAGCCATCCATCCAGGAGAACACCCAAGTTGTGCACCCTTTCCATCGGGGCCAGTAACTCGCCCCCAATAGTCAGCCGCAGCTGCAACTGACTGTACCAGCATCCACAGCCACTCCGTCTTGGAGGGATTGAGTTTGAGCCTGTTTCTCCCCATCCAGACCCGTACGGCTTCCAGACACCAGGACAGCATTTCGATAGCTTCGTTGGGGTGGCCCGGGGTGGAAAAGTACAGCTGAGTATCATCAGCGTACAGATGGTACTTCACCCCAAAGCCACTGATGATCTCACCCAGCGGCTTCATATAGATGTTGAATAGGAGGGGTGAGAGAATCGACCCCTGTGGCACCCCACAAGTGAGGTGCCTCGGGGACGACCTCTGTCCCCCCATCAACACCGTCTGCGACCGATCAGAGAGATAGGAGGAGAACCACCGATAAACGGTGCCTCCCACTCCCAATCCCTCCAATCGGTGCAGCAGGATACCATGGTCAATGGTATCAAAAGCCGCTGAGAGGTCTAATAGGACCAGGGCAGAGGAATAATCCCTATCCCTGGCCCTCCAGAGATCATCCACCAACGCAACCAAGCCGTCTCCGTGCTATAACCGGGTCGAAAGCCGGACTGGAACGGGTCTAGATAGACAGTTTCATCCAGGTACCGGGGTAATTGACATGCCACCACACTCTCTACAACCTTTGCCACAAAGTGAAGGTTGAAGACTGGACGATAATTTCCTAAAACAGCCGGATCCAGGGAAGGCTTCTTGAGGAGGGGTCTCACCACCGCCTCTTTCAAGGTGGCAGGGACGACCCCCTCCAACAAAGAAGCATTTATAATCCCCCGGAGGTTGTGTGGCCAGCGCCAACCAGGAGGGACACGGGTCCAGTAAACATGTGGTGGCATTCAACCTCCCCAGCAACCTGTCCATTTCCTCGGGAGCCACAGGATCAAATCCATCCCAAACAGTCTCGACAAGACGAGTCTCTGACATCTCACCTGGATCCACCCAATTTTGATCCAAACCATCCCAAAGCTGAGCGATTTTATCGTATAGATAACCACTAAACTCCTTGGCACGCCCTTGTAACAGGTCATCCCACACCCCCTGTTGAAGTAGGGAGCGGGTCACCCGAAACAGGGCGGCCGGGCAGTTATCTGCCGACACAATGAGGGAGGAGACATAAGAATGCCTCGTTTCCCTCATTGCCACTAGGTAGGTCCTATTAAAAGACCTAACTAGTGTCCGATCAGCTTCTGAACAGCTGGATCTCCAGACACTCTCTAGGCGTCTTCTCCGGCGTTTCATCTCCCTCAGCTCCTCAGAGAACCAAGGAGCTGGTTGAGACCTACGCCGGGTCAGAGGCCGCAAAGGCACGACACGGTCTAAAGCCCCGGCCACGGCCAGTTCCCAAGCCGCGACTAGTTCTTCAGCCATGCCATGGGCAAGATCCTCAGGGAATGGCCCAAACTTCGTCAGGAACCTCTCTGGGTCCATCAGGCGCCTGGGACGGAACCACCGTATTGGTCCCGTCTCCCTGCAGTGTTGGGTGGCGGTCTGAAAGTCCAGACAAAGGAGAGAGTGATCTGACCATGACAACGGCTCAGTGACTACATCTCCCAAAACCAGATCACTCATCCACTGTCCAGAGATGAAAATCAAAACCAGTGTGCCTCCCCCGATGTGGGTAGGGCCATCCACTACTTGCATCAGGTCCATGGCCGTCATGGAGGCCATGAACTCCCTAGCCGACGTTGATGACATGCCGGTAGAAGGCAGGTTAAAGTCCCCCATGACCATAAGTCTAGGGGTCTCAACCGCCACCCCAGCAAGCACCTCCAACAACTCGGGCAGGGCTGTTGTCACGCAGCAAGGAGCCAGGTACGTGACCAACAAGCCCAACTGACCCCTATGGTCCCACTTCACAAGGAGGGATTCACAACCGGCAATCTGAGGAACAGTGGTCTCCCTCGGCTCTAGACTCTCTTTTATAACAACAGCCACCCCCCCACCCCTACCTTGGGCTCTCGGTTGATGGAATGCTCGGAAACCCGGTGGGCACATTTCCTCAAGGGGCACCCCCCTTCTGTGCCCAGCCAGGTTTCTGTAATGCCCATAAGGTCCGCGGAGCCCCCCTGTATAAAATCACAGATGAGGGGGGCTTTGTTCACCACGGACCGTGCATTGCACAGCATCACCCGAAGGCCCAAGCTCTGAGGATCCTGACCATCCGGGGAACAGGAGAAGTCTGAGGGGTCGGAGCGCGTGATCGCTTTCAAACATCGAGCACGCGCTCCCGAGAATCGATATGACCCCCCACTTCTGCCATACCTGCCCCTCCCACTTACTGTATCAATAAAACCACCCTCACAAGTAGGAACATAATCCTCCCCCGCAACCTCCGAACCTAATAACCGCCACAAGCACATGTAGGGACTGGCCCCCCACCCGATGGGTTACCCCCATTACCCAACCTTACCCCCCCTCCCCTTAAAAATTCCCTCTCTAAAAAACCCCACAAGTTCTTTTTTTTCACATGCCACCTCTGTGGGTCCCAAAACCCGTCATAGAGGCCGGTCCTCGATAATGTGGAGGGCCGTTCCTGCGAGGCGGGGGCACCTCGCAGGCGCAAGAGTTCACAAGAAGTGTAGTGCATAGCAACTGAAGATAAAAATCGGCGATACAGAGGCTCCATCTCCGGATAGCCAAGATGATAACAGATGATAATAGTCCAGAAAGAGGACGGGCATAGAATGGAAAACACCGAAATGACAGTCTAGATTGTAATCTGTCAGGTGCCTAGTCCAAAACATCCTGGAACAGGGGGTGGGGGTACTCCTGTCACTGGCAATGTCTTCCTCTGTCCCCAAGCAAATCTCCTACCTACTCCAAAAGTCCTAATAGGACCAGCAGCGGTCATAAAGATCCCAAAAGGCCGGGGAGAGGCATAGATGATGTTATAACAGTCAAAGACTGGCTACACGGGGACAAATCAAAAATACCTCCGTCGCCTCCCCGCAGTCCTCCAACAACCACCTCCAAGCATGGCCAGAAACAAATCCCAACCATTCCGGGGGCCAGGCCTCTCCAAACCTCTCCTTCCAAGAGGCCAGGCCTATCCAGAGCGCTGAACCTCTCCGGGAGGCAGGAGGATATGAAGGACGCCAAGTTCGCAGTCTGGCAGCAGGGAAAAAGCCAGAAGAGCCGAGGCAACGAGGCAGATGGAATAGATGGGGTTAGGTTAGGAATTGATGAGAATTGTAGGAGTATAATTGAGTTAGGAGGGAAATTTTTTTACCATATGTTTGTTTTATGTGTTTGTTCTGGGAAGTCGGGGAGGGGTTTGTGAAGGAGGGGAGGGGCTAGGTGGGAGGAGGGAAACGGGGGGGGGGAAGTTTTGTAAAAAATTTTCAATAAAAAAAAGTATACCTGGTACCAACACTTTGTTCTAAAAGTTCAGCAGAAAAATAACATCAATGATAAATCCTTACTTTTTTCTTTCTCTTTCTAGTACCCTGAATAAATCTTTAAAATACTGGGGCACTCGGACAACCACATTTTCTGAAGCATCAATGTCCTTCAGGTCAGAATAGAGTTTAGTGTCAATCACCTTCTTGATATATGCCAGCCAGTCAAACTGAAAGATATATAAATGTTTAGTGGTTTTTTTTTTAAAAAATTGAGTAAGTTTCCACCTGACTGCAAAGTTGAAGTTCACTGAACAGTGCAAATATTTTGAACTTTTCATAAAAACAGCTGCATTTAACTGTGAACATATATATTTAACTATTTTAATTTAAATTGCACCTTATGCATGTCTAAAGCAGCTTTCAATTTAGAAAGATAAATATTCAGTCTGATCATGCATTATCAAAGTTTTTTTCCAACCTGTGGGATCATGCTGCTGAGTTCTGAAATGTTCATTTTGTTATACATAGATTCACTGGTTCGATTTTCATGTGGAATCATTATCTGGAAGATAAATGTAAAAAAATATTATGCTACTAAGAAATCCACTCTGACTCTGTTAACATCAACAAATCTTTTAATAGTTCCTTCACTGAAATATTACAAATATTACACCATATTATTACACTAAACCTGCTGATATCAAACATAATTATTTTATAATTATATATTTATTTATTTATTTATTTGTTCACACTTTTATACCGCCCTATCTCCCTAGGGACTCAGGGCGGTTTACAGCCATATAAAATATATATATATACAGAATAAAACATTAATTTAAAAAACTTATTACATAAGGCCGAATATTTAAAATAGAGATTATAAATAATAAAACCCCATTAAAACCAGATTTAAAATTTAAACATTTAAAAATTTAAAAATTCTAGTCCAGTCCTGCGCAAATAAATAGATGTGTCTTAAGCTCGCGGCGGAAGGTTCGAAGGTCAGGAAGTTGGCGAAGTCCTGGGGGAAGCTCATTCCAGAGGGTGGGGGCCCCCACAGAAAAGGCCCTTCCCCTGGGTGTCGCCAGTCGGCACTGCCTGGCCGACGGCACCCTGAGGAGTCCCTCTCTGTGAGAGCGCACGGGTCGGTGAGAGGCATTTGGTGGCAGCAGACGGTCCCGTAAGTAGCCCGGCCCTATGCCATGGAGCGCTTTGAAGATCATTACCAAAACCTTGAAGCGCACCAATGTTCTGTATAACTATTTTAACAATTTTCTTCTATATATTATAATGAATATAATTTATGCTTCTAGTTTTTCGCTTTTATAGATTACTTGCAATCATTCATTTCTTGTAAAACACACACACAGAGTAATTGTCAGTTCTATATTTTATTTATAGAATGGCGTATCAGGCATCCTTGTCTTACCCCCTGTTCAGAGTTCAACCATTCTCTAAAAATTTGGTTCATTTTCACATTTAGTAACTTATTTTTCACATCATATTCACATAAAATATTCCCTAATTAATTATATCTACTTCATCACACATTTTCTTTAAATCAACATACAGTGAATGATCTTAACAACATCCAAACATTTCTCACTGTCCTCCTGAAGAGAAAAAATCTGGCCAGCGTAAAGAGTCATTGCAGATCTTAAATTTTACTAATTGTTTCTCTGATATTCTTTCAGTCAAAAACCTACTAAAGCCTTTCCAGATATACACAATAAACAAATCCTTTTAAATTTTGCATTCAGTCCTGCTAATTTTCTTTTTGAAAAGAACATTAATAGCATTTTCCCAATTATTAGACACTGATGCTAAATCCTCATACACACTAAAAAGAAATCATAAAGCCACTCCTTAAGTAAATTATATTTATATTTTACCTAGAGCCTTTCAATTTTTAACATTCTCACAGCTACTTAACTGCTTTCCCTCCCTACAGCAAATGGGTTATAATTTAGGTTTGCTCTATTTTTTTTGCTATTTGTGTATCACTTGTAATCATTTACTTTTCTATACAACACACTTATCCTGAACTTTGACACAAGTAATTGTCAGTTCTATATTGAAAGCTCTTTTATATTTATCCATAAACAGCTTAAACTACCTATATCCTTGCAAGATATTAATGCAAAATGTTTGGCCAGTATATGAATGGTTATTTGTCATTTTGTAAAACATGTATTTGGACCTTGTTATTTATACACGTTTATGCTTTAAATTGTGTCCTTATTAATTAATCAGTTTTTTGCTTGTTTGTTTGCTTTAAGTTCTGCTTTAATTTCTAAGATTTCACACTGCTTTTCCCTGCTTTATACCTTTAATATACAGAGTTTTTTCCCTGTGGCACTCTCCCTGTTTCACACTGGTCAGTACCTTGTTTATGTGTCTTTTGTACTTATTCATTATGCATTTGTATGTTATAAATGGTTATAGATGGAAAGTTTTACACCATTATATACTGTATCTTGTAAAGCTATTTTTATTACTTCAGTCCACTGACAAAGAGATTTGTCTCAAAAATCATTTTAAAAAATATTTGTACACGTATTTATTCTTTTAGTGCCTTCTGAAGCCTTAGAGCAGGGGTGTTAAACTCAATTTCACTGAGGGTCTACCATATCTCAAGATCTAAAATGGACACCCGCATAAAGGTTGTGTTTGACCTCGGGGGACGTGGCCAGGGGGTGTGGCCAGCTCAACATCATTTGTGTTTGTGGTAACCTGAGTGCTCTGCCAGAAAAATGGGCTCCCGAGCTCCATTTTCAGCTGCAATGCCCTCCTGCAACCCTCTGCCAGCGAAAATGTGTCTTGGAGGGCTGTGTATGGCACCACAGGCCGGTTCTTTGCTGTTTCCAGGGTAGCCCAACAGGCCAGATCTAAGTACCCTGCGGGCCAGATCCAGCCCCCGGGCCTTGAGTTTGACACCCCTGCCTTAGAGGGAAAGGACCCTATCTATCATACTATTCTTGCCAGCCCCTCTAGATATACTAGATCAAGAAATCAATTTTACAGGAAGGTTAAACTTTTTTAATTATGCTTAGGTATAATAACATTATCTTGCAAATCTTTCTGAATTGTACTTCTTCCTTTTTATACTTCAATGAATTAGGGAAGCAACTGCCTGAGTAATTTCTGAATGTAATCTTGGCTTTACTTAAAGAAATACTTGCCTAGCTAGGGGGTTCCTACTTATTTCTTGTCAAAGTCATCTCGCATCATGATAAAAATTCCAACATTTAGTACTATGTGTGTGACTTTGCAACACAGGTATAAAATATACAAAAATGCCATTGCAATTGCAGGATATATATTTCCATACATCCCCCAGTTGCCTTAAATAAGAGCTAAGGTTTATTTAACAACTATCTTGCAAACCAACATATTGATTGTATTTTACTTATTATATACTAGACAACACAGTATCAACAGTAGAGACCGTCACATTCCTAGATTCTACCATATCTCAAGATCTAAAATGGACACCTAACATCAAAAACGTCATCAAAAAAGCACAACACAACAAAGAATGTTCTTTCTGCACCAACTCAGAAAGCTCAAATTGCCCAAGGAGCTGCTGATACAGTTCTAGAAAGGAATTATTGAGTCTTTAATCTACACCTCCATAACTGTCTGGTTCGGTTCTGTAATCCAACAAAACAGACACAGACTTCAGAGGATAATTAGAATGCAGAAAAAACAATTACTACCAACCTGCCTTCCATTAAGGACCTGTATACTGCACGAGTCAAAAAGAGGGCCGTGAAAATATTTACAGATCCCTCACATCCTGGACATAAATTGCTTCAACTTCAACCCGCAAAATGATGCTATAGAGCACTGCACACCAGAACCACTAGACACAAGAACAGTTTTTTCCAGAACTCTGCTAAACAAATATCCCTCAACACTGTCAAACTATTTACTAAGTCTGCACTACTATTAATCTTCTTATCGTTCCTATCACCCATCTCCTCCCACTTATGACTGTATGACTGTAACCTTGTTGCTGGTATCCTTATGATTTATATTGACTGTTTCCTAATATGATTCAATTGCTTATTTATACCCAATGTCTATCATTAAGTGTTGTACCTTATGATTATTGACAAATGTATCTTTTCTTTTATGTACATTAATTGTGCATATGCATCAAGACAAATTCCTTGTGTGTCCAATCACACTTGGCCAATAAAGAATTCTAGTCTGTTCTATTAGGAGGTGCATGTAGTATACAATTACACGACCAGTAAGCTTTAAATGTCATATTTGATTATGATCAAATATCCTTTCTCTGACCTTTCTCTATAAGCAGGGGATACTTAATTTAAATTTAATGTTTCCGATCATCTTTTTTTCAACCTTTATTATGGTCAAAGACCAGCATAAGAAGGATGGGGTACAAAAAAATTAAAAAGATAAAAAATGCAAAGTACAAAAATAAAATTATATAAATGACTAGAAAGTATAAAAACAAGAATCTAAAAAGGAATCTTAAGAACTTACTGAATCACTGGTATCAACAGTACTCAAACATTGAAAATTATATATGATTAAATATCACTGAAAGTATATCTGTGCCTGTCATCCAGAAACTACCAAAAAGTTTGAAACATCAAAAATGAGAATATTTTTCCCCCTAAGTGGCCAACATTTATTAAATGTACAGTACTTCACATTATTTGAATCAAAAGAAGTCAATGAAAAGAAGGATCAGGGTGACATGATAGCAATGTTCCAATATCTAAGAAGAAGAGGGGGTCAACCGATTCTCCAAAGCACCTGAAGGAAGGACAAGAAGAATTGGATGGAAACTAATCAAGGAGAGAAGCAACCTAGAACTAAAAAAAATTTCTTGACAGATAGAACAATTAATTAATGGATTGATTTGCCTCCAGAAGTTGTGCATGCTCCAACACTGGAGGTATTTAAGAAAAGATTGACAACTATTTGTCTGAAATGGTATATAAATGGTAAATGCTTGAGCAGGAGTTTGGACTAGAAGACCTCCAAGGTCCCTTCCAACTCTTATTACTCTGTTATTCAAATGTTCTTCCAAAAACAGATAGAAGAAAATAATAGATGCAGAAGAGGCAACAGCAACCAAGATGGCACACTGCTTTGTCACTGAATTAGAAATCTGGGAAAGAACAGTGTTGAATGGAGAAATAAATCCAGGGTTCTTCTGAAGACTGGCTACCACAAGTACAGCTAAAATCTATACTTAAAAGGGCACTAACCTCAGCAATTTTGATTTCTAATTTAAGCACTGACTTCATATCCAACTCTGCATGTGAAGCATTGGCACCCAAAAGGACTGAAGTATCAACCATGAACTGGAACAAGGTATCTCTGTACTACAGTGGGGTAAGAATTCAGACATTAATACATCAAAAAACAAAAACAAACCCAACAATAACCAATAGCTCAACCAGATAACACTTCTTACCTTACTTTACATTGAATAGTCTAACATAGCACATTATTTACTTATTTTCATTTTTAATTTCAGTTACAGTATTGCATTTTGATATTATTTAATGGTAAATAATATCAAAATGCAGAATTAGCATTAATATCATCACAAATATTAATTAGTATGCCATTTGCATTAATCAGCACACATTGAGAAAATGGATCCCTAGCTTTCTTCAAAGGTTTGGTTCTGAAAGCATATTGAGGAACCAGGATGTGAACTTCATCTGTACTTCCTTTATTTTTCTATGTTATCAGGGAATATTTATCTACATATTCAGAGAACTAAATACAAGAAGAGAACTTAGACTTGTGCAATATATGAATGATTGTAAAATTGTACTCAGCAAGACATCCTTGGTTGCAACTCATAAATTAACGAAGAAGATTGTGCTGCAAATAATGGTCAATATTGAAAAGGAACAGGGTCATGGAAAAAGGCAGGGTTCTACTGATAATAAGTAACTGACATATTGGTCATGTTTATTGTTTAGAGTAGGGGGAACATGTCAGAATGTGTTCAAATATTCAATTGCTATATACCATTTTTTAAATCTTCCCCCATATTTATCTGCTATTTTGGGAAGATATGTAATTACTGCATAGATAGTAACTGATAAGTTATATATTCTCACATAATTAAGATTTTCTTTCATATGATTTATGTAATATTTTAGCAGAAATATCATCTTTATACTCCATATAATGTACAAAATATAGAGGAATGAACACTTCGTTTCCAAGCCTGGATTTTTGCAGATGTGCTTGGATTTCACCCCCAGAATCCAGCTAGCTTTTGGGAGTTGTAATTCCAGATAGGCTGGGAAAATATCCTGAATGTACTTAGGTGATTGAGTAAACACTCACAGATTTAGCTTCTGTGGTATTGTCCAGGTAGTCTTCCCGTGCTGATAGAGTCAGAGATGCTTGATCTAACTATATAAATAAAATAAGAATTACTATACATTAGATTTACAAAAACACAATTTGGATCGTAGTTCTATAACTAGACTTCAAAGATAAACCCAAAGATCTTAGAGAGACTACTTGTGAATAGATTTGTAGAAGTATTGCAATACCAACATCCATTACAGTATTATAAGTTAAAGGGGATGGACAGAATTCAAAAGACATGAAAATGTCCACAAAAGCATTCTATTTATTAACCCTGGATGTTTTGCATTTTTGACAAAATCAATATGTAGACCCTGAGGAGTTTTAATTTTACAAAAAAAATTGCTTCATCCCAAAAATGTGAATATTTCATAGCAAGGCAATGTAAGAACAACACATTCCTTCAAAAATTAAATAGACTATAGCAATGTACTTTCTGTAAAGAAAATTACTGAAAATTAAATTAGAAATGACTATAGAATGCCATCAGGAATCATTGGCATTGGCATCCTTCAGTCTCAAAAGACTATGGTATCGTGCTCTGGAAAGAGGTCCTAAAACAGCATCTAGTGTGACTAAAAAGGCCAATTCGAGAGTGGCAAT
Organism: Ahaetulla prasina; assembly: GCF_028640845.1. NCBI lineage: Eukaryota > Metazoa > Chordata > Lepidosauria > Squamata > Colubridae > Ahaetulla > Ahaetulla prasina. Next base: position 74,213,157 of record NC_080543.1, on the reverse strand, counting down.
CCCTTCTACACTGAGGGCAGATACATTCTGTCCCCTGCCCAGCCCCCAGTTTTCATTGGTTCCAGGACTGCCTCTTTGCCTCAGCCTGCTGAACAAGTGTTTCTTCAAATTTGAGAAGGCCATGCTGCGTCTTTAGTCTCCAAGCTGAATGATCCCAGTTGTCAATGTCCATTCCCAAGGCCTTTAGATCCCTCTTGCAGATATCCTTATATTACAGCTGCAGTCTCCCTCTGAAGCACTTTCTCTGTACTAATTCTCCATACAGGAGATCTTTCGGAATCCGACCATCAGCCATTCTCACGACATGCCCAAGCTAGCGTAGACATCGATGTTTCAATAGTATATACATGCTAGAAATTCCAGCACGCTCCAAGCCTGTACTATTTGGAACTTGTCATGGCAGGTAATGCCAAGAATACATTGGAGACAGCGCATATGAAAGATGTTCAACTTTCTGCCTTGCCGTATGTAAAGGGTCCAAGACTCACTGCAATTCAAGAGTGTGCTCAGGATGCAGGCTCTATAGACCTTGATCTTTGTATGTTCCATCAGCTTCTTATTAAGCCATATTCTCTTTTTCTCTGGAAAATGTGGTGGCTGTTTTACTAATTCTTTTATTCAGCTCAGTATCTAAAGAGAGAGTGTTGGAGATAGTTGAGCCAAGGTACACAAAGTCATGGACGACCTCCAATTCTTGTGCAGAGATTATAATACAGGGAGGTGAATCCACATCCTGACCCATGACTTGTGTTTTTTTCAGGCTGATTGTTAGTCCAAAGTCTTGGCAGGCCTTGCTAAACAGTCCATAAGTTGTTGAAGGTCTTTAGCAGAGTGGGCGGTAATGGTGGTAATGGCAGCATCATCAGCGAAGAGGAAATCCCGTAAGCATTTCAGCTGGATTTTAGACTTTGCTCTCAAACTAGAGAGATTAAAGAGCTTTCCATCTGATCTGGTCCAGAGATAAATACCCTCTGTTGTAGTTCCAAAAGCATGCTTCAGCATGACAGCAAAAAAGATCCCGAATAAAGTTGGCACAAGGACACAGCCCTGCTTCACTCCACTTCACATGTCAAAGGAATCTGATGTTAAGCCTTCAAAAACTACAGTGCCCTTCATTTCCTCATGAAAGGACCTGATGATGTTGAGGAGCTGAGGTGGACATCCAATCTTGCAGAGAATTTTATAAGGCCATTCCTACTAACCAAGTCAAAGCCTTTGTAAGATCTATGAAGGCTACAAAAAGTGGCTGTCTTTGTTCCCTGCATTTCTCCTGCAACTGTCTAAGGGAAAATATCATGTCAGTAGTGGACCTGTTGGCTCAAAATCTACACTGTGATTCTGGATAGCCTATCTCTGCAAGCACCTGGAGCTTCTTCAGTAAGACACAGGCAAGCAACTTCCCTACAACACTAAGAAGAGAGTTGCCACGGTAGTTGTTACGGTCACCCCTGTCGCCTTTGTTCTTATACAGTGTGATGATATTTGCATCCTTCATATCCTGTGGTGCTCCACCTTCCCTCCAACAAAGACAGAAGATTTCATGCAGTTCAGTGGGGATGTTCTCTTTGCAGCACTTCAGAACTTTGGCAGGGATGTTATCTTTCCCAGGTGCCTTGCTGAAGGCAAGGGAATCCAGGGCCGTGTTTAGTTCTTCTAAAGTTGGTTCACTGTCAAGCTCCTCCAAGACAGGCAGGCACTCAATGTTAGTTAATGCTTCTTCAGTTACCACATTTTCTCTGGAATATAACTCAGAGTAGTGCTGCACCCAATGTGCCATCTGCTGTGCTCAGTCCTGGATAACCTCAGCTGTAGCAGACTTCAGAGGGGCAGATTTCTTCTGCATTGGACCTAAGGCCTGCTTGATGCCATCATATATCCCCTTGATGTTGCCTGTCTCAGCTGCTGTCTGGATCCGAGAGCAAATCTGCAGCCAATAATCGTTAGCACATCTCCTGGCGGTCTGTTGGATTTTGCTATGACCTGTAGGTTGCGCTCACTGGAACAGGCTTTATATGCAATTAGAGCTCTCCTTTTTTCCTCGATGGATGGCATCAGCTCCTCTGAATGGGATTCAAACCAATCTGCTGTCTTTCTGATCCCCTTACCAAATACTGACAAGGCGGTGTTATAAACAGCATTCTTGAAATATTCCCATCATTCAGATGCATTTACTTCAGCTGGGCCTGGGAGAGTTTCCTTGAGTGCTTGTGCAAATTTCTCCACTTTGCCCTGATTATGGACCTTGTTGATGTCGATTCATGGTCTTCCTTCCTTCTTCGAGTGATGCAATCTCTTTGTTTGCAGTTTTGTTCTGCTGCATACCAAGGAGTGGTCTGTATCGCAATCAGCACCCTGATAGCTGTGTGTGATTGTAATATTGGGAATGTTGGAGCACCTGGTAAGAATCAAGTCGAGCTGGTGCCAATGCTTTGATCTTGGATGTCTCCAAGAGACTGTATGTTGAGGCTTTGTTTTAAAGTATGTATTGCTAATGCAAAAACCGCAGTAGCAGCAAAACTCCTGCAGGTGTTGATCATTTTCATTCATCTTCCCAACGCCGAACTGACCTAAACAGGTCAGCCAAGAACTATAATCAGCTCCAACTCTGGCATTATAATCACCAAGGATAAACAATGGTTCTTTTTCAGGGATTTTCTTAATAGTAGCAGCCAGATCGTCATGGATTCTACTGAAGATGATAATGTCGGTGCATATGTGCTAATAAGAGTAACCAGCCCTGCTGATGAGTGGAGCTGCAAGGACAGAATTCTTTCACTTCCTGCAGCAGATGGAGTAATCTTCGTAGGGTGTTCCTGACTGCAAAGCCTATCCCATATTCCCTAGACTTGTTTGATGGTTTTCCCTGCCAGAAGAACAGAAAGTTTCTCTCCTGAACAGATCCCGAATCTGACAGTCTTGTCTCTTGAAGGGCAATGATGTCCATCTGCAGTCTGCTTCACTCCATGTCGATGACAGCTCTCTTATGTATGTCATCTATTTCTTGTATATCATCAGAAAGGCCAGGTATCATTGTCTGAACACTCCAAATGCCCAACTTTAGGGTTAAAGTTTTCTTACATTTGTTGCATGGCACAGAGTTATCAATCTGCTTGTCAGCTTTGACCTAAACCCCACGTACCCTGTGAGGTTAACAGACTGTGGCGGGGCAGCACCTTACTGGCTGGGGGCTGCCCAGTTTAAGGTGGGTGGTAGCTGTCCAATGAGATACAATGACCTCTCCCACTGTCAAAAGTGGCCCCTGGCATCACGCTCCACGCCAATCAAGCAAAGACTTTTAACCAGTAACTGTCACTTCCCGTGTTGTTTCAATGCTGTATGCAAAGCTAGAGTGTCCTCTCCAGAGCACGAGACCTGGGTAGATTAATATGGAGGATAGACTGTTACTCAAGCAGCAGATCCCTCCTCTCCACATTGCTGAAATAGTCCAATGGAACGCCAGAACCGATACGATTAGTTCCAGCTGCATCACAGGAGTTACCAGAATGTGATTGTACATAGTCACGAACTGCTTCCAGGACTCTGGCTCTGGATTTTGCCTCGAGGTTGACTCCTGAAGCCTTTTCCAGTAGTAGATCTATAGCTACAAGGCAGTGGAGGTTTGAAATCAGAGTTTCCTTTCTCCTAGAAGATGGTTCTGTCGTTTTATCTGACGTTGGGGCATAAAGCCCTCTTCCGCCTTCAAAACTGTTGACCATCTTCTCCTGTAACCCTGGAAAGGGGCCCTTATGAGGTGCTACCAACAGGGTCAGCTGGACCAAGATTTGTTTTGTTTTTTTAGGGAGATATTACTCCTCCAGACTCCTCAATCCAGGACTCCTGTTCCAGATTTTGCCTCCTTAAGCCTTTCCCATAGATGGGTATAGCCATAAGGCAGTGGAGGTTTGAGATCAGAGATTTCCGATTTCAAATTAGGAATAGTGTTACATTTTTCCAACTTTTAGTCATTTACATATATACATACTATAGTATGTATATACATATACATACTAATATCCAGATGTCAGAATGTTATTGAACACAGATGTAAAAGTTTTATAAATATTGTTAACAAAATTAGCTGAAGGGTTAATTAAATACAGATTTAAAATATGTTGTACCTTCTTGCATATGTGGTTAAGGAAGGAATTCTCTGGGGTATAAATAGCTCATGTCCATGTGGTACTACAAAATTGCATTCCTTCTTTCTTGTTTAATTTTGAATGCTAAGAGGCTATCCAAAAGCTTACATCCTATTTCTGCATGGCTTCCATAATTGTACCTTTATATACATTTATATATAAAGTGAATAACTAACTAAATAATACATCTATGATATGTTTATTATCTCTAAGTTTGTTCTTATCTTTTATACACCATTACAATCTGCATGGGCTTCTAGACATGTTTATTTAAGACAACAATATAATAATGAGAAATCCATTACAGGCCAAACAGTGGTATATAGTCACCATGCCAAATGCTTTCTGGAAATATTATTTTTACTAGTTTGAAGAAGACCATTAAGATGGGCACTGATTAGACCTCCAGAAGACTGTCACATAATGCAAGGATCACAATGAAAATAACATTGGCTGTAATACACATGGGCCCCATCCCCAACAACTTTGTCATTGGGGCCATTAACTGAGTTTATCAAAGAGCGTACATCAGGTCATTCAACTCCATGTGAAAAAGATCTGACGGTACCTAACAGCCAAGCCATATAAGGCTTTTTAAGATAAAACTAGCAGTTTGAACTGCACTTCAACCAATGCAGAATGGCTGTTTCTCGACTGTTGTGGTTCACCAGCAAGCAGACTACTGTATCTTGCACTTTTCAGCTTCTAGAATAGATGGTCTTTAAAGCCAGTCCTGTTTAGAACAAATTGTTGCAGCCCAATTGCCAGGATCTACTACTTCACGTTAAGTACAGAATACTAAATAATAAAACAAAATTAATTGAAAATACCACTTGTATGGTTTCTTTAATAATACCTTTATGATGTGCTCATTAGAAGCCTTATCATCTGAAGCCACATATAATCGGATGAAAACAGAATTGCTATATTGTCCGCGAAGAGTAGCAAGGGTTTGGAGCATGCTGAACTTCCTTTCTGACCACAGACCTTCGGGCCCAATGTTTGATTCCAGCACAGGCCAGCGAAATGGAGAATGCTTCAGCATATTTAGAAGTGGTTTTGCATCAGCTTTTTCTATCTTATCTGGGAAAATGGGGGGAAAAAATCAGTCAATATAAGGCATCTTGCAAAAAAATCCACTTCTAAAATACCTATGTCTGTATATTGTTGGCAAGAAAAGTCTGCTTTCCTATCATTATGTATATTTCTCTACATCAAGTGAAATGTCACCTAGAACCATAGATTTAGGCTAAACATAAGGCACTTTGAATAGCTTGTCTTGGCAAATAGAGCAGAAAAATGTATGTTTTTGCTATCTGTCTGTTCAAACCTTGACTGCTGTTCAGCCACTGGCAACCTTCAGAGGAAAGTCAAATCATCCAAGTTTTTGACTCAGTATGATGGATGGTCAGATTGTCCTCTAGCTGGCCAGCGTGTATCTGATTATGGCACTTCTGTATGGTTAACCCATCAAAATCTAAACATATGAACACAAATGTAGCCAATGTAGTAAGTGCTTTATGTCCAGTACTTCTCAGATCTCGTAGAAAAAATAATATTTTCCTACTTCTCTGTGGCAAAGCTAAAATTCCTGCTATTCCACAGGAATTTTGCTATTCTGCATTCAGAAAAAAGTGCCCCATTGCACATATCTGAAATGTAAAATTCACTAACATTTCACTATGTTAGTGAAATGTTAGTGATTCACTAACTAAATGTTAAAATTCACTAACATTAAGATTTTCTAGATTATTTTGAATTAATTTTGGTACATCTTTCTTCTCCTAATAGAGACTAACAGTTGTGCACCATATAGTTTTTAACAGTATGGAAATAGTTACTCACTCTCATTCATACATGAAGAATAAAGTATCTTGGCCTTCTGTACAGCTTCATTGTCTCGTCTTTTGCTAAGCGGTTTTTCAAGGAGAGCTGTAAAGAATAGATTTCCCCCCCCCCCCCAAGACATTTATTATTATCAGAAAACAGTTCAGAATCTTCAATGTAGATAAGATGCCTGAATTCATGGGAATATTTGTTTAGATATTTAGATTGGCTGCCATGGACATTTTTTGACTGAGGGACTTAGAAAATGTTAAACAACACATGATGAGAAGTGTTAGAGTTGCATTGAATGTTATACTCTGTTCTGGAATATTATCATTGACATCTGAATGAATATTAAACGCTGAAGAGACAGGCTGAATAGCTCTCTCCTATTCTTGGTCAAAAATGGGAACTCTAATACATTCTTGCATTGTAGAATACTCCTATTCAAAATTCTGGTAGAGCCAGCAACAATTATATAAAATCAGATACATTTTCACCTTTTGTTTTATTGGTAAGAAAGTGATGATATTGGGAACTTTTGGGAAAACTTTATTCTATGATTATTCTACCCAAATTATAATTAAATTGGGTTTCTTAAATATGTTTAAATATGTTCTACCCAAATTATAATTAAATTGGGTTTCTTAAATATGTTTCTTATATTACATCATATATTGCATTTATTATATGAAAAGTTAGGTTGGAATCAAGAATTCTAATTGCATATTTCCTTAAAAAAAGAAATGTCAGATGTTATTTAATACACACATTTGAAAACAGAATGAGCATCAGTGGTGGGTTCCTACTGGTTCGCACTGGTTTAGGCGATCTGGTAGCGATAATTTGCCATCGGTCACCAAACTGGTAAAGATGGCTGGCTGGCCATGCCTCCGAACTGGTCGCCCACTCGCCACTCACCTGCCCCATCTGCTCCCCCCTCCCAGTCACTCCTCACCTCTCGGGCAGCAGAGCACACTGTGTGGCACTTGCACATGTGCACAGTCTGCTCTGCAGCTTGCCTGCCTAAGCTGCCTTCCCACGCGGTGCCTGCCCTATGCCCCTCCTACCTACAGGTAAGCATGCAAGTCACACTAGCCCCCCATCTCTGTCACTTGCCATGGCCCCTCCCACCATCCCCGTCGGGCTCGCATGGCTGGCTAAGCTGCCACGGCCCAGCCCTTCTCCATTTCAGGCTGTGCTGCCTGTGGCCTAGCTTGCCACGCCCCCCGATCCCGCCAGGCTCGTGACCTTACCTTCTTCCTCCCACAGCTGGTGGTAGAAGGGAAGGGAAGTCAGCACCCATGAGGAACTACTCCTCAGCCCCAGCCATGCATTTTCATGCAATAGCTTTTCATTCCAAGCAGCCCGAGCTTGAAAACGCATAGCTGGAGCCTAGGAGTGGTTCCTCGTGGGCGCTGAAAGTACCGGCCTTCAACCTGGCTGTTTCTCTGTGCAAGGCTTTCCAGGTGGATCCGCAAAGCGCAGTGCTGCAAAAAACTCTCTCTCTCTCCCAGCAAGAAAGTAGGGGAGAGAAAACAGGTTGCCAGAGAACATGTGGAGGGCTCCATCATGTGCTCTCCAGGTCAGCAGCTGCTGCTTCTCTCCCCTGCTGCTTGTTGCCTGGGAGAAAAAGTCTTTTGGAGCACTGCACTTTAGTCAGACTACTTTAAGTCCCATCCGGAAAGCCTGTGCTTTCTCAGGGCCCCGAGGGCTGCCCCCCCCCCACCTGCCGCTGCCTGGAGCTGTTGGGAAGGTGATGCTTGTGGCAGATGGAAGGTGACGGCTGCAGCTGACTTGGAATGAAAACATGGAGAAACGTCCAGTGAAGCAAATGCCTTTTTCTCTCCAACTTCTATTAGCAGAGAGAAGGAAGAGGCACAGGCAGTGGCAGTAGAAGGGGCTGATTGCTTCGCAGCTGTTGTGGTTACCCGCTAGGGTCCTTTCACCTCCGCCTGCCCCCCCCACAAACATCTCCTTCGAGAGGCTTCAGAGGCCGAGCCATTTTCCCCCCCTCTCCTGCTGCCGCCTCGAGGGCTTTGTGACATGGAAGCCTTTTCCTCCACAGGCCTTGGGATGGGAAAGAGAAAACATCCCTGAGCAAATGTGGTGTTTCAATGAGGCTTTGCTGGACCTCTGTGTGGTAAGGACAGCAGCAGCAGCAGTCAAGGCAACAGGCGCTGTTTGTTGTTTCTCGCCATACTGTAAAAAGCAACCCTTGCCCCAAAGAGGTAGCAGTCCTATGAAAATAAGAGGCATACCCGGCATCCAGCACTGGAGATGGCCACTTCAGCATCTGTCAGAGGCTGGAGGCTCTTTATTTTCATTCGCTTTGTGTTCCTCCATGCCAAAAAAAAAAAAAAAAAAGCCCGATCTGATCTGGAGATGAATGTCATTAGAAGCAATGCTGTCAGCCTGAAGCATTTCATTTCTGTCTTTAACTGGGCGATGAATTAAACCTCCTCCCCTAAAACAGATGCAACGTGGGTTGTTTGTTTGTTTTAGCAATGTGGATTGTTCCCCTAGGGCAGGGGTCTCCAACCTTGGCAACTTTAAGACTTGTGGACTTCAACTCCCAGAGTTCCTCAGCCAACTTTGGTTTGCTGGCTGAGGAACTCTGGGAGCTTTGCTGGCTGAGGAACTCTTGGAGTCCACAAGTCTAAAAGACACCTCTGCCCTAGACCATTTTAGGAGCAAAGCAGGGGTGAAATCCAGCAGGTTCTGACAGGTTCTGGAGAACTGATAGCAGAAATTTTGAGTAGTTCAGCTGGCCTCAGAGTGGGGTGGGAATGGGGATTTTACAGTATCCTTCCCCTGGAGTGGGGTGGGAATGGGGATTTTGTAGTATCCTTCCCTTGGAGTGGGATGGGAATGGAGATTTTGCAGTATCCTTACCCTGACATGCCCATCAAGCCACACCCACAGAGAACCGGTAGTAAAAAAAATTGGATTTCACCACTGAAGCAAAGTGGTGGGTTTTGCTGGCATTTCAGGAGGAAGGGAAGGGGGGAGAGAGAGAGAGAAAAGAGAGAGAGAGAGAGAAAGAAAGAAAGAAAGAAAGAAAGAAAGAAAGAAAGAAAGAAAGAAAGAAAGAAAGAAAGAGGGAGGGAGGGAGGGAGGGAGGGAGAGAAAAAGAGAGAGAGAGAGAGAAAAGAAAGAAAGAAAGGAGGGAGGGAGGGAGGGAGGGAGGGAAGGAGGACCACAAACCCTGGCACTAGACGTGGCTTCAGAAGACACTTCAAAACAGGAAAGCAATCTAGCGCTGGAAGGGACCTTGGAGGCCATCTAGTCCAACCCCCTGCTCCAGCAGGAAACCTTATATTGTCTGGATTGTTTTGGTGCCTCTAAGAGAGAGGAAAATTGCCAGAAAGAAAAAGGAGTTTACTAGGACAAGGCTGCCATGCAGAGAAAGGCTGAGGTAGTCCTTGACTTACGACCACAATTGAGCCTAAAATTTTGGTTGCTAAGCAAGAGCGTTGTTAAGTGAGTTTCACACATTTTACTCAATCCATGACTTCTCCTGGCTCTAACAGTCATGTGCAAGCTAGGGAAGAATATCTGAATGTGTTTGTAATGTTCTAAATGTACAGAAGTTATAGTTAAATGTGTGACAGAAAGTGGACTCCGGGTGTTCTTTTCCAAATGTAGTAAGTGAAGTTGAATGTGTATAGTTTTAAAAGAGCTCTGTGTGTGTGTGTGTGTATGTCCATACACATAAAGTATATATAGTAGATAATTTATCTTTTTGTGTGCCTATATACATTCTATACTATGTAATATGTATGTACACATATGGCATATATACATGGGATTAAATAGATGTTCAGTAGTAGTAAATAAATAGACAGGGAAATTGTATCTCATTGAAGCCTTTGAAGTGAGGAGAGGCCAGGCACTCTAACCCTAACCCTTGACGTGAGTGAAGTCAAGTTGGCCACACCCACACAGTCACATGACCACCAAGCCACGCCCACCAAACAAGCCACGCCCACAGAACCGGTAGTTTAAAAAATTGGAACCCATCCCTAATGAGCATGTACACATTTATGACAAAACAAAAGGTAGAGGAAATTAGCTGTTATTGTTGTTTTGAAACATAAATAGGGAAAGAACATTTAAGTGTTTTTTCCTTTCCTAAATTATTGAAATATCAAAGGAATTATATAAAATTAACTCTAGAAATGCAGGGCTTAATCTGGCAAAGTTAAAATTGTGCCTGAGAAACAATGAGTTTTTCTCCTCCATTCACAAGGACATTATGTTGTGTTTGGCATGCTGCCCAGACAGCTCAGGGGCAGTTTTCCCTATTGGCCGATGTACACAGTGACTACATGCACAGGAGTTCTCTTGATGTTGATTGGCTGTTCGGTCTGACAGTTCGCTATATAAGAGCTGTCAGACGTTGTAAGTGTTGCCGGTTCTGGAAGTTGCCTGTTAGCCAGTTGTGTTCATTAAAGAACTCTCTTATTAGCATTCTCTCATCACTTCAGTTATTCACCTAGGTCTCCTGACAGATCACTGGTGACGGTGGGATACTCTGAGGCGATCGTGAGCTAAGTCACTATGGAGCGGCTAGCACTGGGATAGTGCTGCCACGAGTCACGGGCGACAAGACGTTGCAAAAGTTGGTAATTCCATTACACTCCTGAGCCGGTCAGCCCAATAGCACCCCCAACCCTTGTCTCTTCCCCTGAGACATGGGAAGCACATGAGGAACGGTTTGAGTGTTTTCTGGAGGCGAATGACTTCACCGATCTTTCGAGCAGCCAGAAATGAGCACATTTCCTAAATGCGTGTGGTCCTGAAGTTTTTGCGACTGCCAGAGCTCTAGTCACCCCCCAGCCAGTGCATACAGTCCCTTGGGACGTTTTGAGGGAAAAGCTGAAGGGCCATTATGTGCCTACTCTGTCCCGAATCACGCCTGCTCCATCCCGAATCACAGTTTCAAATTTAGACAGAGACTGCAGGAGGAGGATGGAGAGACAGTTAACCAATATGTAGCTTCCCTCAGAACCGCTGTGCTCGACTGCGAGTTCAGAGATCTGGAAGACTCCCTGTTGGAGCAGTTGGTCTGCGGAGTTCGGGATATGCGGCTGCAGTGGCAGTTGCTGCCCAAGAAGGACTTGACCCTTTTGAGGTTAGGCTGGTTCAGCTCTTTGGGACTGAGCATCTCTGGCATTCATTCTCTGTCTGAGAAGGGCTATGAGTCTCTGTATACTGAGTTCGCTGATGTTTTTGATGGCTCCTTGAGGAAGTATGTAGGGTCCCCTATCTCGCTTAACTTGGATCCGAATGGCTTCTATTAGGCTTAAACCTCGTCAGGTTCCTTTGGCGCTCCAACCTAAGGTGGATGCTGAGCTGGACAAGCTAATTAGTCAGGGTGTTTTGGAGCCCACGGACCACTCTAGCTGGGAGACTCCCATCATTATTCCAATCAATCCTGATGGCAATATTCGCATCTGTGCGGATTTTAAATGTACCCTGATTAGGGCTTTGCAGGCAAACCCATATGCTGTCCCGGTTGTCCAGCACTTGCTCCATTCTCTGGGCCCAGGCACTGCTTTTGCCAAACTGGATTTGGCTCAGGCTTACCAGCAGCTCCCAGTGGATGATGCTTTGGCTGAAGCCCAGACCATAGCGACCCATCGGGAAGTTTTAAGTGCCAGCGCCTTCAGTTTGGCATCAGCATTACTCTTGGGTTATTGCAAAATCTGATGGAACATTTGCTACATGGGCTGCTGGGTGTCCTGCTCTATTTTGATGATGTTCTAGTATCCACTGGTTGTCGGAAAGAACTCATCGAGCAGGTGTGGGACGTTCTGACACATTTCCAGCAGTCTGGCCTCAAATTGAAGCGGTACAAATGTATGATTGGCATCCCTCAGGTTGAGTTTCTGGGGTATCTGATTGATGCCAATGGCATCCACCCCACCCCAGCCAAGTTGACACCTATTAAAAATGTTCCTGTTCCTTCCTGCTGGTCTGAACTACAGGCCTTTTTGGGTCTTTTAAATGTTTACAGCATGTTTTTGCCGCATAAGGTTTCTGTGACTGAGCCTCTCCACCGGCTGCTCAACAAAAACACACCGTGGTCTTGGGGCCCTTTGGAATCCTCCGCATTCCTCGCTGTTAAGGATCTGCTCACTTCTTTGGTGGTCTTGGTGCAATACTATTCTAACCTCCCCCTTGTCCTGACTGCTGACGCCTCCCCTTAAGGCATTGGGGCCATTTTAAGTCATCAACTCCCCAGTGGGTTGGAGGCTCCTATTGCTTTTTACTCTAAGACTTTGTTTTCTACTGAGTGTAATTACAGCCAGCTCGATAGGCAGGCTTTGGCTGCTGTGGCATCCATGAAGCAGTTCCATGACTATCTCTATGGCCACTGTTTTGAGCTTGTGATGGACCACAAGCCCCTTTTAGGCCTTTTGGTTGGAGACAGGCAAACTCTGCTCATCCTTTCCCCCTGCATGTCCTTTTGGACTGCTTTCCTGGCCACTTATACCTACACATTGACTTACCAGCTGGGCAAACAGATTGTGCATGCTAATGTGCTGAGCTGTTGCCCCTTGCCAGACTCTGTGATCTGGCTCCCACCTCCACGGTCCTCCTGATTGAGGTTGGGAGGCCCCTGTGACTGCCGCTGACATTGCGGCTTGCTCCGCTAAAGACCCTACCCTGTCATGGGTCTTGGATTGGGTGGGTAGGGGATTGCCTTTGGAACTAGTTGCCAAAGCGTTCAGACCCTTCCATTTCAGACAGCATGAGCTGTCTGTCCAGCAGGGGTGTTTGCTGGATGGCAATAGGGTGGTTGTTCCCCCCCCTTATTGCAAACCACTGTGTTGACATGCTTACACAAAAGTCATCTGGGAATCGTCAGAATGAAGGGGCTGGGTAGGAGTTATGTTTGATGGCCCAATATCGATAGGGATATCTCAGACTGGGTTTCCAACTGCCAGAGATGCCAGCAGTCTAGACTGGCTGCACCAGTCGCCCCTCCCAGGGAGTGGGAAAGTCCCAGGGCCCCCTGGTTGCAAATCCATTTAGACTTTGCGGGACCATTTATGGGTCGCACTTTCCTCATCGTGGTGGACTCCTATTCTAAATAGGTTGAGATAGTACTTATGGCCTCCACCACTTCAGAGGCCATCATCCAGGCCCTAACCCAGTTTTTCGCCACCCATGGCCTCCCAGATGTCCTTGTGTCAGACAATTGGCCGCAGCTGACTTCTGCCACCTTTCAAATGTATCTGGCAGTCCAAGGGATCCGACATGCCCCTGTAGCCCCCCCTTTCATCCGGCCAGCAATGGACTGGCCGAAAGGTCCGTTAGATTGGCCAAAGAGGCTTTGGCCAGATTAGAACCGGGGGGGTGGCAGGCAAGAGTAGTGACCTACCTATTAGCCCAGCATACAACGCCCTGCCCCAGCACCAACCGTAGCCTGGCCAAGTTGTTGATGGGCCACCCACTTCGCACCACTCTGGACAGACTCCACCCGTTATTCGGCCAACACCCCCCCAACCACCGCCGCACACCCAGAACATTTATGGAAGGGAAAACCGTCTACGCTTGGAATTACAGGGGTGAACCACGATGGCTACTGGGACAAATAACTTGCATAACCAGTCCCTGCTCTTACAGAGTCCAACTCAAAGACGGCAGAACCCGGCGGTGCCACGTGGACCAATTGAGAGGGAGATTGCTATTCCCCCCACAAGCCGGCGAGAATGGAAAGCCAAAGATCACCCGGTATGCCTATCCATCCATTCCTGACACATTCCTGACACATTCCCCTACAAGCTCCCAAAGCAAGCAGACTGCTGCTGGGCTTACTGGAAATAGCTGATTCTCCACTGATAGTGGTGTCACCAGCAGAATCCCCCACAGCGCTGCCGGACACCCTGCAGGCTGAGCTGGTGCCTATCCCACCACTGGCTGCTCCTGAACTGCGGCAATCTACTCAATTGCACAGGCGTTCTGCTTACTTGTGAAACTACGCATGTGCCATCCAGGGGGAAAGGGGTTTTGTGTTTGGTGTGCCGCCCTGACAGCTCAGGGGCAGTTTTCCCTATTGGCCGATGCGCACAGTGACTACATGCACAGGAGTTCTCTTGATGTTGATTGGCTGTTTGGTCTGACAGTTCGCTATATAAGAGCTGTCAGATGCTGTTCATGTTGCCGGTTCTAGGAGTTGCCTGCTAGCCAATTGTGTTCATTAAAGAACTCTGTTATTATCATTCTCTCATCACCTCAGTTATTCACCTCCGTCTCTCAACAGATCACATTACATATTTTGAAAGAAATGTAAAAGTCAATTATCTTGTTCCCTTTCTTTAGCTGCCACCTTAATTTCCCTGAAACCATTCTAAATATTCTGGGGAGGGGATGGGTTATTTTGACCTAGTTATCTATAACACATTCCAAGTCAATTGACTAAAGCCAGGATTTACACAGAACTGGAAACAGGAAATGGAAACAGCAGGTTCCAAAGTTTGTATTTAAGAGAGCTTCAAAACAGTGAAAGGTCATAATTTGTCTCATGAGTCACCTATGCACTCCAATGTAGGTTCAAGGGATTCATGCTCTCTCACTTAAGCTGTCGAAAATTTTGTACATTCAGAGAATTTACCTAATCCTGCCAGAAAGGCAAATAGACATCTGTCGATGACTTAGAAAGAAAGAGTGTGTGAGACTGTCAGTTTGATCCAGCAGTTAAGGCAGCAGCTAGAAACCAGGAGACTATGAATTCTAGTCCTGCCTTAGAACTGAAAGCTTGCTGGGTGACTTTGGGCCAGTCACTCTTTCAATTTCAGTAACAATGAGTGGATCAACACTTGGTTGATCTGTTAAAATAAAAAGTACACTTGGAAAATGTTAATGAGAGAGAGGGGGGAGGGGGAAGGGAGGGAGAGACAGAGAAACACAAACACATATACACACACAATAAAATATAGTAGATTCCTGTTCTTTTATACTTTATACTTTTTCTCACTCCTGTTTACTTCAAAGGTTTGTTGTAAGACTATTATGGAAAAAACCGTGGTTCCTTGACCATAAAATATATGTAATCAATAATAATCAGGTCAGCTTCTATTTTCCTTCATAATATAGCTGTTTCTCAAAAACAACCGTATTCAGTATAAGAATAGACTTTTTTCCCTGAGTTACTATTTCTCTACTTTAAATTACATTGTTCTTTGAATTTGGATCTCAGATGAATTGGATGGAGCCAGGGAAGGGAAGAGCCCTGTCCTATGCTGCAGATTATTTTACAAAGGTATAGTTAGAATCGACACCATCAGTTTAGGATATAAGCCTAAATAGGATACACTGTTATCCTAAGAGTAAATAGTAATATCCTGTTAAAATGAAGTCTATCCTCCACTAAAAGCTAAATACTCCTACAGGATTATTTTCTCTCAGAAAAAGAACTGTTTTGAAACTAACTATATATTTGTGGTAAAGTGTTACCTCTAATCTTACTTGCTATTTCTAGCCCCTGCCACTTTCCCAGCCTATAAGCAATCATTGTTTCACTCTAGGTTTCATACCCTTCAACTCCCTTCACAAATTAAACTTCTTCCATTTAATTTATGAAGGAAAAAAAAAATTCAAAGTCTGTACTTTGAGGATATTTGCATTGCTTCCACACTGGTTTCTTGATGCATTTTTATTTGAAAGAGGAAGTTGTTTTTGGCATTAACTGTCATTCCATAAGGGTACAACCCTGGAAAGTTATTGACAAACCTCCACTACATCTATGAATCAATATATTTTGAGAAAATGTGGGTTGCCATATATTCATAGTTTGTATAAACAAAGGCATAGAGCCGAGATCACTTTATAAAAACCTAGTAAGACCACACCTGAAATGCTACAACCAATTTTGGTCACCATATTACAAAAAAGATGTTGAGACTTTGGAAAAAGTTCAGAGAAGAGCAACTAAGATGATCAAAGGCCTGGAGACTAAACCGTATGAAGAATGACTTCAGGATTTGGGTTTGGCTAGTCTAAAGAAGAGAAGAATTAGGGGTGACATGATAGCAGTATTTCAATACTTGGAGGGCTGCCACAAAGAAGATGGGGTCAAATTATTCTACAAAGCACCAGAGGGCAGGACAAGAAACAATGGTTTGAAACTACCGTAATCAAAGAGAGAAGCAACCTGGAATCATGGAGAAACTTCCTAACAGTGACCAATGGAACAGCTTGCCTCCAGAATTTGTGGGTGCTCCATCACTGGGTGTTTTTAAGAAGAGTCTAGAGCCCTGGTGGTGAACCTATGGCACAGGTGCCAGAGATGGCACACAGAGCCCACTCTATGGGCACACGCACTGTTGCCCCAGCACATTATGCCATAGAGTAGGTGTTGGCAAGCTTTTTCGTCCCTTCACTGTGGCTCCCTGCTGGGTGATCCCACCACTGGCTGGCCCTGCCCCTTGCCCTCCCCTCCCAGTGACCCAAAAGGAGTCTTTGAGGGCTGAACATTGAGAGGCACAGATTTCCTCCACCTTCTGCATTCCCATCCTAGGCTGAAGCAAACCAAACGGGCCAGGGTCTCCATGCCAAGTGGCCCCACTGAGCCTACTTGCAAATAACACCAAGCACAGCTTCAAATGTTCAGCTCGGCATCCCACCTTGCCAGCACCAGCACTGTGGCTCCGCTCTCGCCGGCCAGAGGTGGGGCTCCATGTCACTGCTTCTCAGCCAGAGTGCCATATTTGTTTGTTTACTGGTCATCTCCAAGGAGGGAGTTGCACTCAGGCTTCCCAGGCTCCCACAGCGGGGGAAGAGAGGGAGAGGGAAGGGGGGGTGTCTCCCCAACAGGATCCAGGTTGGAGTTGCCTTATTTTGCGAGGATCTGCAATGCTTTGGCTTTGCCTTCCAGCCTCCACTCCCCCTCCACAACCCAAGTGGTTGGATTCACATGACACGTGAAGCTGGGCAGGAGAGCAGGGATAGATAGATAGATAGATAGATAGATAGATAGATAGATAGATAGATAGATAGATAGATAGATAGATAGAAGATAGATAGATAGATAGATAGATAGATAGATAGATAGATAGATAGATAGATGAGAAAGAGAAACAGAGAGAGAGAGAGAGAGGGAGACAGAGGGAGAGACAGGGAGGGAGGGAAAGGGAGGGAGGGAAAGAGAGAGAGAAAAACAGAGTTAGAGAGGGGGAAGGGAGAGAAAGAGAGAGAGAGAGACAGAGACAGAGAGACACAGAAAGAGAGAACAAAAGAGCAAAAGAGAGACAGAGAAAGAGAAAGAGAAACAGAGAAGTGGGAGGGAAAGAGAGAGAGAGGGAGGGAAAGAGAGAGAGAGAAAAACAGAGAGAGTTAGAGAGGGGGAAGGGAGAGAAAGAGAGAGAGAGAGAGAGAGAGAGAGCAAAAGAGCAAAAGAGAGACAGACAGAAAGAGAAAGAGAGAAAGAGAAGTGGGAGGGAAAGAGAGAGAGAGGGAGGGAAAGAGAGAGGGAGAAAGAGAGGGAGGGAAAGAGAAATAAAATTACAAAAGTTTTTCTTTTTTATTGTTGCTAAACGTAATATTTCAAAAGCAGGGGGGAAATGAATGGGCATAAAATGCATTATCACGTTTTTCTTAGAACAAGTAGCTGAACTCTGCCTTGTTTATCATTATTTTAGGTAGTAAAACCTCATTATTCGAGTTAACTTGCCCTGTTGGCACTTTGCAATAAACAAATGGGTTTGGGGTTGCAGTTTGGGCACCCAGTCTCTAAAAGGTTCGCCATTACTGGTCTAGATAGTCACATATCTGAAATACTATAGGTTATCCTGCTTGAGCAGGGGGCTGGACTAGAAGACCTCCAAGGACCCTTCAAGCTCATTCATTCTATTCATAGGAGTAAAATGGTCACAGAAAACAGGCAAAGAAGATAGAAACTGATGCAGAAAGCTGGGAAACAATTGTTTAGTAAGATTTGAATGTTTGATACACATTCAAATCTTACTAAAGGCCAAGTACTCTTCAACATCTTCATCAATGACTTGGACGAGGGGATAGATAGGGAACTCATCAAATTTGCAGATGACACCAAGCTGGCAGGAATAGCCAACACTCCAGAAGATAGGCTCAAGTTACAGAAAGATCTTGACAGACTTGAACATTGGGCGCTATCTAACAAAATGAAATTCAACAGTGAAAAAAGTAAGGTTCTACATTTAGGCAAAAAAAACAAAATACACCGGTACCGTATATGTGGCACCTTGCTCAATAGTAGTACCTGTGAGAGGGATCTTGGAGTCCTAGTGGATAACCATTTAGATATGAGCCAGCAGTGTGCAGCAGCTGCTAAAAAAGCCAACACAGTTTTGGGCTGCATAAACAGAGGGATAGAATCAAGATCACGTGAAGTGTTAGTGCCACTTTATAATGCCTTGGTAAGGCCACACTTGGAATATTGCATCCAGTTTTGGTCGCCACGATGTAAAAAAGATGTTGAGACTCTAGAAAGAGTGCAGAGAAGAGCAACAAAGATGATTAGGGGACTGGAGGCTAAAACATATGAAGAACGATTGCAGGAACTGGGTATGTCTAGTTTAATAAAAAGAAGGACTAGAGGAGACATGATAGCAGTGTTCCAATATCTCAGGGGTTGCCACAAAGAAGAGGGAGTCGGGCTGTTCTCCAAAGCACCTGAGGGTAGAACAAGAAGCAATGGGTGGAAACTGATCAAAGAAAGAAGCAACTTAGAACTAAGGAGAAATTTCCTGACAGTTAGAACAATTAATAAGTGGAACGACTTGCCTTCAGAAATTGTGAATGCTCCAACACTGGAAATTTTTAAGAAAATGTTGGATAACCATCTGACTGAGATGGTGTAGGGTTTCCTGCCTGGGCAGGGGGTTGGACTAGAAGGTGTAATGTATTTTGAACTTTGAGAGGGAATTTTGGGCGGGAAAATTGCACGTTGCTGATTGGTTGAAGCCTCAGCCAAAAGAGTATTTAAAGAGGGATTTTTGCCGGTTGTGTTTGCTGGGGTCACAATAAACTAAAGAGCTGTTGTCACTCACTGGTCTCCTGCCTCTTCATTGCCCGAACTTAACATTGGCGACGAGGGTGGGATGTTGAGGCAGTGAGATCGTTAAAGAGCTGAAGGAACCAGGAATTCGCGAACCCAGCCAGTTCTCGAAGGCGGAAAATAGCGATGTCCAGCTACACGCCGCCAGCGTTATTTGACCCGGCCAAGGAGAAATGGGGGTCGTACATGGCTCGCTTCGAGTGTTTCCTCGAAGCAAACGAACTACAGGGAGTCTCGGATAATCGGAAGCGAGCATACTTCCTGAGCCACTGCGGTCCAGAGGTCTTCGATACGATGGAGTCACTCTCAGAGCCAACGCCGGTACAATCGGTACCGTGGCAGACACTACAAACAACACTTCGAGCGCACTACGCACCGGTACCCTCAAAGTTCGTCCAACGGTTCGAGTTGAGGCAACGGGTACAGCGAGAGGGCGAATCGATAAGCGTGTACATGGCCGCGTTGAGGAAAGCCGCAAACCACTGTGAGTACAGAGATTTGGAGGATTCCTTACTCGAACAACTCATTTGTGGGGTCAGGGACATCAGACTACAGAGGCGGCTGCTGTCTAAAAGCAACCTGACTTTAGCAATAGCCCTGGACGAAGCCAGAGCTCACGAGATGTCCACCAAGGCGGCGGAGACCTTGCAAAAGCCAAACGCGCAGGGTGCCGGGACAAAGACTACACCAGTCCACAGCGAGGAAGTCCAGGCCGAATCGGAAGGTGAGGAAGAGGAAGAGGTGTTCCACACCAGGAGGCTGGAGAGAGGTGACCGGGACGAATGTGTGAGTTGTGGGGGCCAACACCAACGGCAAAACTGCAGATTCAAGGATGCGGTTTGTTGGCGGTGTGAAAAAAAAGGACACATAGCTCGGGCCTGCCGAGCCCCCCAACCTTCCCGCCAAAAATTCAAACCAACCAATCAGAGCGCGGGAGCAGCGAAGTGGCCCGGGATTGGTCCATTTAAAAAGGGCGCAAAGTTAAACCAGACCACTGTGAGAGTGGGCCACGCATCGACACGACTAGAGAAGAAAATATTTACCCAAGTCTACATTGAAGGGGTGCAGTGCCAAATGGAAGTAGATACTGGGTCGTCAATGACAATTATGTCCTGGGACACCATCGTGAGAGACTTGCCAGCCATCGCAAAACGTCAGCTACAAACCCAGAAGCTGAGAGTGCAGGACTACCAAGGGAATAGGATCCCTGTTCAAGGAGTCACATCCGTCCAAGTCAAATATGGACAATTCAAAAAGACCCTGCCAATCACCATAGTAAACGGAACTCTACCGAGCTTGCTAGGGCTGGACTGGTTCCGAGCTTTGGGCATGGGAGTGACCGGGGTCCACAGGAGCGACGTCATCCTCAAAGACAAACTACTGAAGGAGTTCGAGGACGTTTTCAAGGATTGCCTGGGCAAGTACGTGGGGACCCCTATTTCTTTCAACCTTGACCCCCAAGTCGCCCCCATCCGGTTAAAAGCTAGGAGGGTTCCATTCGCCCTAAAGCCCAAAATTGACCGAGAATTAGACAAGCTAGTAAGCCAGGGAATACTAGTCCCCGTCGATCATGCAAAATGGGAGACACCCATAGTAACCCCAGTCAAACCGGACGGATCGGTCCGGATTTGCGCTGACTACAAAGCAACGCTTAACAAAGCATTGCAGAAAAGTGCATACCCCGTTCCAGTGGTGCAACATTTGCTGCACTCATTAGGGCAAGGGCAGGTCTTCGCCAAACTCGATTTGGCCCAAGCCTATCAACAGCTACCAGTAGATAGCAGCACAGCTGAGGCGCAGACAATTGTCACGCACCGCGGGGCTTTCAAATGTACGCGACTCCAGTTCGGAGTTAGCGTGGCCCCGGGGCTCTTCCAGAACCTAATGGAGCGATTATTACAGGGCCTAACAGGAGTGGTACCATACTTCGACGATGTATTGGTATCAGCTGAAAACTTAGAGGAACTCGGGGTAAAACTAAGGAAGGTGTTGGGCATTTTTAGGTCTGCTGGGCTTAAAGTTAAGCTCAACAAATGCCAAATTGGGGTGAAATCTGTAGAATTCCTAGGATACCGAATAGACAGGGAAGGGATCCACCCCACGGAGAGCAAGGTACGGGCCATTAGAAAGGCCCCAGCCCCCAAAAATAAAACAGAATTACAGGCATTCTTGAGGCTTGTTAATTTCTATGCGGTATTCTTAAAGAATAAAGCAACAGAAGCTGAACCGCTACATAAGTTGCTAGCAAAGAAAGCTGTGTGGTCCTGGGGCAGAGAAGAGG
The DNA here is from genome assembly GCF_028640845.1 of Ahaetulla prasina. Taxonomy (NCBI): domain Eukaryota; kingdom Metazoa; phylum Chordata; class Lepidosauria; order Squamata; family Colubridae; genus Ahaetulla; species Ahaetulla prasina. The sequence goes on along the minus strand of NC_080543.1, from coordinate 74,191,862 downwards.
CTAGGGCATTTGAGGGGGTAAAAAACCTTTTGTCCAGCGATAGCCTCCTCATCCAGTACAATGGCACGTTGCCACTAGTACTAGTTTGCGATGCTTCACCATATGGGGTGGGGGCTGTGCTCAGCCATAGGTTACCGAATGGAACAGAAGCCCCTATAGCATATTATTCCCAGACAATGTCCTCTGCGGAAAGGAACTACAGCCAGCTAGATAGGGAGGCATTGGCCATAGTCTCCGGGGTTAAGAAATTCCACGAATACTTGTTCGGGCGAGATTTCGAGATAGTCACGGACCACAGACCCCTTCTAGGACTCTTAGCGGGTGACCGCCCAACCCCCGTGGCACTTTCTCCCAGGCTGACCCGATGGACTATTTTCCTAGCGGCATACTCCTACAAATTGCTCCACCGCCCAGGAAAAGACTTAGGGCATGCGGACACTCTGAGCAGATGCCCTTTACCAGAGACAATTGAAGACCCCACCCCGGGGACACCCGTCTTGCTAATTGACTCTTTGGACTCTGGCCCAGTCACATCCAAACAGGTGGCTAGGGCATCTTACAGGGAAATTACAATACGGACTGTAATCGGTTGGGTGCAAAGGGGTTGGCCTGCTGCGCCGGGCGAGCGTTTCAAAGACTTTGCGAAAAAACGATCAGAACTGTCGGTTCAAGGAGGGTGTCTGTTATGGGGGGATAGGGTAGTTATCCCAGAAAAATTGCGCGAAAATGTGTTGGAACTGTTGCATGTGGGCCATCCAGGGATTGTGAGGATGAAGAGTTTAGCGAGGAGTTATGTATGGTGGCCCTTAATGGATAAGGACATCAGCGACAGGGAAATGCCAATCCTGCCAAGAGTCGAGGTCGCTACCCCCTACAGCCCCGGTTAGAGAGTGGGAGAAACCCCAGGGGCCATTCACATAGATTTTGCGGGGCCGTTCCATGGGCAGACCTTTTTAATTGTAGTAGATGCCTACTCAAAATGGTTAGAAATCATCCTCATGAAAAGCACAACGGCCAAGGCAGTAATCACAGTCCTAAGGCATCTATTCGTTACACACGGCCTGCCCGACACCCTAGTCTCTGACAACGGCCCGCAATTCACGGCAAACCAGTTTGAGGGGTATTTAGCGGGAGAGGGCATCAGACATGTCCTCTTGGCGCCTTTCCACCCGGCGACGAACGGACTTGCAGAACGTTTCGTTCGGAGCACCAAGGAAGCGCTATCTAGGATAAGTCCAGGCGACTGGCAAATGAAAATAGACACTTTCCTGACCGTCCAACATAGGACCCCTTGTGTAACAACTGGCCGCAGCCCAGCGGAACTCTTAATGGGCAGGAAACTCAGGTGTCCACTAGACTGACTAAACCCAACTTATACCCCAGACGGGTACAAGGGTATTCAAGGAAAAACCAGGGAAATGACAGTGGGTGACCCAGTATGGGCACACAACTATAGCGAGGGCCCAACATGGTTAAAGGGGGAAATTCTGGGCATAACCGGACCCAAATCATACGTAGTAGACATGGAGGACGGCCGGGTATGGAAACGCCACATAGACCAGTTAAGAAAACGTATACCAAACAAACTAGAAACCAAACAATCAGGCCCTGACTACCAATTGTTTGAATCTGCAGCTGACTCAAACCCGAGGCAAGCGGAGGACTTATCTGATTCCGATGAAGTCCAGCGACGCCAACCGGTTCCTCCTGAAGGCAACAGGGACGACTCAGCCAATAATCCAGGGCCGGACGGCCCAGAGGAGGAGCTGGGAGGAACAAACAGTCCCTCCGACCAGCTCGACTCTCTCCCAGAGAATGAACTGCGCAGGTCAGAAAGGGTTAGGAGACGCCCTGTCTACCTGCGTGACTACGTAGAGAAATAGCAGGCAAATATTATGTAAATAGAGGTACAAAGCGTTCTGGGAGGGAAGGAGTGTAATGTATTTTGAACTTTGAGAGGGAATTTTGGGCGGGAAAATTGCACATTGCTGATTGGTTGAAGCCTCAACCAAAAGAGTATTTAAAGAGGGGTTTTTGCTGGTTGTGTTTGCTGGGGTCACAATAAACTAAAGAGCTGTTGTCACTCACTGGTCTCCTGCCTTTTCATTGCCCGAACTTAACAGAAGGCCTCCAAGGTCCCTTCCAACTCTGTTGTTATATATTTATATACATCTTTTACCTTAAAAGCTAAATATACAACCTTGGAACAAAACACAGAATTTTAATTTATAATGTATTCATAAGGTGGCAAATTCATGTCAAATCTCATCTCCAGAGTTTATTGACAGATTTTATGTAAAATGCTCCAGAACAGCTCCTTACATACATTGCATATTGTCTGCTGCTTTGTCCTAGATATATCCTTTTGTTGATAAATTTGAAAGTATGAAAAAAAAACAAGAATAATACTTAGAAGCTGCAAAACAATTTTTTTTCTGAATTCAGGAGAAGACTTAAAAATAACAGCAATTGAAATGGTCCTACTTCTGATGTCAAAACATTTTGAACATCTTTGGCAGCACATGGTCAATCTTGTTGTAGCTCAGACATTAAGGAGGCCAAGCCTGGCTAACACCAGTTGAGGAGCAGTCAGGGATTATCAAAACAGTACATTAGCCTGAAAACTTGAAGAGCCCTCTCAAAAAAGTCAACAGCAAACTTTACATAACATTATGAAGAAAAACAAATCTACAAAGTCACTGGAAGTCTTTCTCTGCTTAAAAATTTTATTTTTTAAATACTGAGCAACTTTACATTTTATGTATCTATTCTACATAGATCAAATGCAAGACACTTGGTGAATGCAATTTTTCTAGAGTGAAATGACTTTTTACTTTGTCTGTAATAAGGCTTGGCATCAAATTCCATTAAAAATCCAATCTAAGAAAAGGTTGGGCAGATTTTTCTGAGTTGGGACTTTATTGTAGAACTCTACTGCATTCAGAAAGGTCCATACTTTGGTGCCAGGATCTTAAGAGTCAAGATTTACATGTTGAGAGAGGGAGGGCGGGAGGGAGGGAGGAAAATTTGCCTTTTTGATACCTCAAAGAATAGTTAATGTAGATAATACTGAGATCAATGGACTAATAATCTGTTCCCCTTTCAAGCAAGTTCTCATGACCCTTGTTTTTTTCAGTGATGAGTTGCTAAAGTAGGACCTACATTTTTCAGAAAACCTCAAACTTAGGGTTGCGGCTCCCCCTCCCCAGGAACTCATGGCTTGACAAACACAGAGACTTTAATTATAACATTCCAAGAGTACATTAGTGCATTCCAGAAAGGATTATAGTCCAAGCTCCAGAAATAAGGAGATGCTGAAGACAGACATCTGGAGTATTTAGGAACACAGAAAATGCTAAGTATATACTTTGCTTGCTGAAAATAAAAATGGAACCGCAACTCTCTAAAATTAGGCTCAACATTTTTATTCTTGTGCTGGTCCCTTCTCCACAGCTATAGGGAGGGAGGGAGGGAGGGAGGGAGGGAGGGAGAAAGGAAGGAAGGAAGGAAGGAAGGAAGGAAGGAAGGAAGGAAGGAAGGAAGGAAGGGATCTTAAACCCTGAAAAGTCTTACATTCTATTCTAGTCTTACAACCTATTTTCTTTTTTTTTTTAATTAAAAAAAGTTTTACAAAATTTTTCCCCATACATCCCCTCCATCCCTCCCACCCTAACCCTCTTCCCTCCCCCTTCCCCCCTTCCCCCCCCTCCCTCCCCCCACCAGACTTCCCAGAGCAAATACAGGGTATAATGCCAACAATCACAAACTAAAATATACTAATCATCCAAAAACTCCCACCCCTCTCTAAGCCGTTAACTCCCCTTTTCCATAGAAATGAAGAAAAGATTGTAGCATAAACTATTTAACTTTTTAGTCTTTCAGTCCAATTTTTAAGTATCAGTCTATCTTCTCCATTCCTGTGTATATCTTGCATAAGCAGTCCTTCATATATGATATTTCCATGTTGCCATCTAAGTTCATAAATTTTACTGTCCATTCTTCAGCAATAAGAGGTATTCCAACTTCCGATATTACACCATCAAAAGTTATTCTTCAATATACCTTATAATCAGTGATGGGATTCAAATAATTTAACAACCGGTTCCCTGCCCTAATGATTTCTTCCAACAACCAGTTCACCAAACTGCTCAGAAAATTAACAACTGGTTCTCTCAAAGTGGTGCGAACTGGCTGAATCCCACCACTGCTTATAATCCATGTTTGCTTTCTAAAATGTATTTGGCAATCAGAAATCAATTAGGAAATAGACTTATAGTCCATATTTGTATGTCCATCAAATAAACATCATCCTTTTAATTTGTTTAAATCTAACATTTAACTCCAGTTCATTCCCATATTCCCAACATTGTATTCTAAGCATTTTCTAAATAATCTCGACATATATAATTCCAACATTTAAATTAATAAGTATCCTCTGGTTAGGGAGTTAGAATTTCCTTACAAATAACTGGCAGTACTCCTGTTTTGCTCCGTCTGCATTAAAAATCCATTCACAGGTCCATATCGATCGCAGAAGTGGATGCAGCATTTGTTGCCATTAGGGCAGAGGCACTCTGGATCCAGAGCTTTTCCGAGCTTACGAAGGAGCGCTCACCCTCAAGCCTCCAGAAACTTTCCTGGGGCTTTCCGGGGGGCTCTACTTCAGCCCCAATGCTCACCTTTTCCTCTTTACCCAAAGGAAAGGTTTCCGAGCTGCCAGACAGCTGATTTGTGCTGTCTGAGCGGCTCTACGCAATCATGGAGCTAGCGATCTAAAAAAGACCGCCATCAACACAGCGGAGCCACCGGAAGTCAAAAGAATCTTACATTTTACATTTTCATTTGTAAAATGGGTTTGAAGATGAGATAACATGGTCTAGTCCCAAATGACATTTAACTACAATTATTTGATGCCTTCAAGTGAGATTTTGATACCTGGCAACAAAATCTTTGTAGTGTTTTGGCAAGGTTTTTGGATGTAGTTTGCCATTGCCTCCTTTCTAGGGCAGAGAGAGAATCATTGGCCCAAGGTCACCCACCTGACTTTGTGCCCAGGCTAGAACTAGAAACTATGTCTAGACCCATTATCCCAGTTTATAGTTTGAGTTTCTTTTGTTGTTGTTGTCGTTGTTGTTAGTTGCAAAATCATGTCCGACCCATTGCAACCCCATGGACAACATTCCTCCAGGCTTTCCTGTCCTCTACCATCCTCTGGAGTCTATTTAAGCTCACACCTACTGCTTCAGTGACTCCAGCCAGCCACCTCATTCTCTGTCGTCCCTTTCTTTTTTTGGCTTAAATCTTTCCCAGCATTAGGCACTTCTCCAGTGAGTCCTTCCTTCTCATTAGGTGGCCAAAGTATTTGAGTTTCATCTTCAGGACCTGGCCTTCTAAAGAGAAGTCAGGGTTGATCTCCTCTGACTGACTGATTTGATCACCTTGCAGTCCAAGGGATTCACAGGAGTCTTCTCCAGCACCATAGTTCAAAGGCCTCAATTCTTCAGTGCTCAGCCTTTCTTATGGTCCAACTTTCACAGCCATACATTGCAACTGGGAAAACCATAGCCTTGATTATGCACACTTTTGTTGGCAGGGTGATGTCTCTGATTTTTAGTATGCTGTCTAGATTTGCCATAGCTTTCCTCCCCAGGAGCAAGTGTCTTTTAATTTCTTGGCTGCAATCCCCATCTGTGGTGATCTTGAAGCCCAGGAAAATAAAATCTGTCACTACCTCTATTTCTTCCCCATCTATTTGCCAGGAATTGAGAGGGCTGGATGCCATGAGGTTAGTTTTCTTAATGTTGAGTTTCAAGCCAACTTTTGCACTCTCCTTCTTCACCCACATCAGGAGACTCTTTAGTTCCTCCTCACTTTCTGCCATTAGAGTGGTATCATCTGCATATCTGAGGTTTTTGAATTTCTCCCGGCAATCTTAATTTCAACTTTTAATATATCTAGCCCCGCCTTTCTTATGATGTGCTCTGCATATAAGTTAAATAGGCAGGGCAACAGTGTATATAGCCTTGCTGGACTCCTTTCCCAATTTTGAACCAATCAGTGGTTCCATGTCCAGTTCTCACTGTTGCTTCTTGACCCATATATAGGTTTCTCAAGAGACAAATAGGATGGTCTGATACTCCCTTCTCTTTAAGAACTTGCCATAATTCGTTGTGATCCACGCAATCAAAGGCTTTAGCATAATCAATAAAACAGATGTAGATGTTTTTCTGGAACTCCATAGCTATCTCCATGATCCAGCGTATGTTGGCAATTTGATTTCTAGTTCCTCTGCCTCTTCAAAATCCTGCCTGTACTTTTGGTAGTTCTCGATCCACATACTGCTGGAACCTAGCTTCTAAGATTTTAAGCATAACTTTACTAGCTGTGAAATGAGTGCAATGGTGCAATAGTTTGAACGTTGCCTTTCTTTGGAATTGGAATGTAAACTGACCTTTTCCAATCCTGTGGCCACTGTTGAGCTCCCTACAAGGTCAAATTTATCACTTGGACAAATGCAGAAACCTTGCACTTTATTGGTGTAATTAACTCATTTCTTGAGACATTTATACCTTTTATGCAAAATTATTTTTTGACAGTTGGATCATTATAATTAATATGCTTAGCATTTGTGTCAATCAATCAGTATGCAGTTATAAGCAATTAATGAGGATTTAATTAATATGCATTTCCACGGAGATTTAATGAACCTTTAACCATACATCAAATGATAACATAGGAAATCATAATCAGCTTCATAAGAGTTAAATTGATCAAGAAAAATATTACCACTATATTTTCGCTCTTCATAAGGATCAAAGTTGATGTGCACCTTTGAAAATAGTATGGAACATTTTCAAGAAAATCAGATGTAGATAAGAAGGGCTACATTTCTAAAACATGGTTCAATTTATTAAATCATATTATGACTAGCCCCCAAAGGCAATGTGATAATAGTTCTATTCATTACAAGACTAGGATTATGCATGCATTATATGTATATTTTATAGTGCATTATGCATGCACTATGTATGTTTATTTTAATAATATTTAAAAACATAGGTTGTGCTGAATTTTCCCAAAGGTGATTTTTCAAGTGGCAACTGGACTTTCTGGTTTTTTTTAAAAAGACGTTTTGCTTCTCAGATGAAAAGCGAACTGTCTTCAAAGAAAACCCAGAAAGTCCAGTTGTCTCTTGAAAAAGACAACCATGACCTGGATGACTGACAATCTCCATAGACATTGTGCTGAATTAAAATCCAGGTGAATACATGAAGAAAGAAAACATAATCACTTCTTTTGGTATTTAGAATGATGGGTTTTGGAGAGCACAAAGACTAAAAAAACTGAGATGCACGTTTCTGCTCTTGACAAGAAGGATGGATGATCAGTATTGCCTTGACCCTTCTCTGAGAGCATTTTGTAATTTTTAAGACCGGGGCACATAAAAGGGTCCTGATGTAGTTATCATTGATATACTACAAAGTTAGACAGCGATTTCCATTGCAATGATATGTGTCTTTCTAAAGTACATTTTTCTAAGGAATAAAAAACTGTTTGTAATCTACTATTCCCTTCAAATCTGGAGTCCTATACACTTTCTGCAAATCTACTTTGTAGTTTGATGATTTTTGAATGCCACATTTTTTTTGCAAAATTCTTAGGAGAGAACTCAGTAGAACTCAAATATCTTCTGATATATTTTACAGATATTTCATTTCCTTGCTGCCATCAAAGTATTTCCCTTATCCATTCCTATAATAAAAAATCTGTTTTGTCATGAAATAACCATCATTGTGTATAAGGAGACCATAGAAAAATCTAAGAAGTTTTTTGTTATCTTTCTTAATGTGAACTAATCAGTTATATTGTGGTTATTGTAATGTAATGTCACAATAGCCAATGGCCTATTGACAAGCTAGACTAATGAAGAAGTTATCAAAGGACCACATGTTTCTTACTATAACCTCGGTAGCTTCAGGAAAGTAAGGGATGTGGCCCACCCCGGTGCCAGCCACACAATAATGTAGAAATTCGTTCACATTCTAAAATGTTGCACAATATAATATAGTATAATATAGCAGAACCCCTAAGCATAATCTTTGATAAAGCTTTCACTACCAGTTCCCTTCCCAAACTTTGGTCACTAGCCACAGTCATCCCTATCTTCAAAAAAGGAGAGCCCAGCTTAGTTGAAAATTACAGACCGATCTCTCTGTGCTGCGTCACCTGCAAAGTCATGGAATCAATCATCAACCAATCCATTACCTCACACTTAGAAACTAACAACCTACTCTCCAATAAACAATTTGGTTTCAGGAAAAAATTATCAACTTCTTACAACTTCTCCACTGTAAAAACATATGGACTACAAATCTTGATCAAGGCAAAACAATAGATGCAATCTACATAGACTTCTGTAAAGCTTTTAGAATAGAATAGAATAAAATAGAATAGAATAGAATAGAATAGAATAGAATAGAATAGAATAGAATTTATTGGCCAAGTGTGATTGGACACACAAGGAATTTGTCTTGGTGCATATGCTCTCAGTGTACATAAAAGAAAAGATACGTTCATCAAGGTACAACATTTACAACACAATTTTGACTCAGTAGTACACGATAAACTTCTCCTAAAACTAAAATCCTATGGCATTTCAGGACCCCTTCACAAATGGATATCTGCTTTTCTGTCTAACAGACAACAAGTGGTCAAAATTAGCAATGCTCTATCAAATTCTGTTCCTGTCAAGAGTGGCGTTCCTCAAGGCAGCGTCCTTGGACCAACACTCTTCATACTATACATTAATGATCTTTGTGACCATATCGCAAGTAATTGTGTTCTCTTTGCTGACGATGTCAAACTATTTAACACCACAGACAATACATCTATCATCCAAAAAGACCTTGATCATCTAACCGCTTGGTCTAAAACTTGGCAACTCCAAATCTCAACCAGCAAATGCTCAGTCTTACATATTGGAAAAAAGAACCCAAACACTAAGTACATACTTGATGGACATTACCTTACAGATGACCCCCACCCCGTTACGGACCTTGGAGTTTTCATGTCGAATGATTTGGGTGCCAAAGCCCACTGTAACTGCATAGCAAAAAAGGCTCTAAGAGTTGTAAACTTAATCTTTTTTTTTTAATTTCTTTTGTCACAACAGTATACACAAACAATTGTCATAGATAAAACAACATGTCTTGAAGAAAATATATAAGTAAAAAATATGCATCAACTATATTAATTTGATATAATGAAGGGAACAATAGGACAGGAATGGTAGGCACTATTGTGCTCTTATGCACGCCCCTTATAGTCCTCTTAGGAATGGGGTGAGGTCAATAGTAGACAGTTTTTGGTTGAAGATTTTGGGATTTTGAGTAGAGACTATGGAGTCAGGTAATGAGTTCCAAGCATTAACAACTCTGTTACAGAAGTCATATTTTCTGCAATCAAGTTTGAAGCGGTTGACATTTAGCTTGAATCTATTTTTTGCTCTTGTAATATTGCGATTGAAGCTGAAGTAGTCTTTTATAGGAAGGATATTGCAATAGATGATTTTGTGTGTTAAACACAGGTCATGTCGAAGTCGACGGAGTTGTAAGTTTTCTAATCCCAGGATTTCAAGTCTGTTGGTATAAGGTATTTTGTTGTTTTCAGAGGAGTGAAGAACTCTTCTAGTAAAAAATTTCTGGACTCGTTCTATTGTATTTATGTCAGAGATGTGGTATGGGTTCCAGATGGATGAGCTGTATTCAAGAATAGGTCTGGCAAATGTTTTGTATGCTCTAGTTAGTAGTGTAGAGTTTTTAGAAAAGAAGCTGCGTAAAATTAGGTTTACAACTCTTAGGGCCTTTTTTGCTATGTAGTTGCAGTGGGCTTTGGCATTAAGGTCATTTGATATGAGAACTCCAAGATCTTTGACAGGGTGGGGGTCGTCAGTTAGGTAATGTCCATTAAGTTTGTACTTGATGTTAGGGTTCTTTTTTCCAATATGTAAGACTGAGCATTTGCTAGTTGAGATTTGGAGTTGCCAAGTTTTAGACCAATCGGAAATTAAGTCGAGATCTTCTTGAAGGGTAGAAGTATTATTAGTGGTATTAAATAGTTTGACATCATCAGCAAAGAGAACACAATAACTTGAGATGAGGTCACAGAGGTCATTTATGTATAGTATGAAGAGTGTTGGTCCAAGAACACTCCTTGGGGAACGCCACTTTTGACAGGAACAGGATTTGATATAGCGTTGCCAATTTTGACCACTTGTTGTCTATTTGACAGGAAGGCATTTATCCAATTGTGAAGAGGTCCCGAAATGCCGTAGGATTTTAGTTTGAGGAGAAGTTTATCATGTACTACTGAGTCAAAAGCTTTGCAGAAGTCTATGTAGATTGCATCTATTGTTTTTCCTTGATCAAGGTTGGTAGTCCATATGTTTTTGCAGTGGAGGAGTTGTAGGTTACAAGACAATTTTTTTCTGAAACCAAATTGTTTATTAGAGAGAAGGTTGTTTGTTTCGAGATGGAGTGTAATGGATTGGTTTATGATGGATTCCATTACTTTGCATGAGACACAACATAGAGAAATAGGTCTGTAATTTTCAACAAGGCTTGGATCTCCTTTTTTGAAGATAGGGATGACTGTGGCTAGAGACCAGAGTTTTGGAAGGGAACTAGTTTTGAAGGCTTTATTGAAGATTATGTTTAGGGGTTCAGCTATATTAATTGAGAGTTTTTTTAAAAAGTATGCACATAGTCCATCTGGACCAATAGATAATGATGGTTTCAGGTTGCGAAGGGCTTTTTCAACATTATCTTCTGTGAAGTCTATATGTGATAGGTCGTTGTTATCTTCTGTTGAGTCTATTTGAGTTAAGTCATTGTTAACATTTTTGATACGATTGACGAATGTTGGATGTGAGCCATCACTGTTTACAAAGACTGAGCCGAAAAATGTGTTAAAAAGGTTTGCTTCAACTGTTTCGTCAGTACATTCTTTGCCGTTAGGTTCTTTTAGTGGTGGAATGGATCTTGTTTCTTTAAGTTTATTGTTCACAAAATTATAAAAAGCACGACTGGAATTGGTGCATAGAAGGTCTTCTTCTTGTTTAGTGTGGTAAGTGTTACATTCTGTTTTTATTTTGTTGCAAATATTTTTGTAGCGGTTTTTGAAGTTTGCTACATAACCCTTTTTGTTTTTTTTCCAGAGGGATTTTTTTTTTGGATTGCAGCTTTTTTATTGATATGGAAAATTTGCTTTTCCTTTTAATTTTGGTGATGAATTGTGGAACGTATAGTTTGATGATTTTATTGATTTCGAGTAGGAATACTTTATAGTGGTCTTCTGCAGTGATACAGGTTGAGAATAGATTTTGCCAGTCAAGAAATGAGAGATCATTGTTTATAAGGTCATAGTTGGCTTTTTTAAAATTGTAGTTTGGAGTACTATTGTTGAGACGATTTATGCGAGGACGAATGTTTAGATAAAAGTGTATCATGCAGTGGTCACTGTTGGAAAAGGGTTCTCTTACTTGTAGTCCATAAATTGAGTTTGAGTTATTACAAAAGATGAGGTCAAGGCAGTTCAGGAGTCTAGTATTGTTAGTTACTAGTTGTTCAAGGCCAAGGTTTGTAACTGTGTTGTATAGTGTAGTATGGATTGGTTCGGTTGTACATTCATTTGTTATCCAGTTTATAGAAGGTAGATTTAGGTCTCCCAGAAAGATGAGAGGATATGGGCAAGAGGTAGCTCATGTTAGTAGTGAGGTTAACATATTTGCATGAGCGATGTCGTAGTCAGGGGCTCTGTAGCATAGTATGAATCTTAGTGTGGTATTGGTGGATAGGTCACATACAATAGTTTCAGACAGAGAGAGTTTATGTGCAACTTGAACACTACACTACTAACCAGAGCATATAAAACATTTGCTAGACCAATTCTAGAATACAGCTCGCCTGTTTGGAACCCTCACCACATCTCTGACATCAATACAATTGAACGTGTCCACAAATATTTTACAAGAAGAGTTCTCCATTCCCCTGAAAACAACAAAATACCTTATCCCACCAGACTTGAAATCCTAGGCTTAGAAAACTTGGAACTCCGTCGCCTTCGACAAGACCTAAGTTTAACTCATAGAATCATCTATTGTAATGTCCTTCCTGTCAAAAACTACTTCAGCTTTAATTGCAATAATACAAGAGCAACCAATAGATTTAAACTTAATGTTAACCGCTTTAATCTAGATTGCAGAAAATATGACTTCTGTAACAGAATCATCAGTGCTTGGAACACTTTACCTGACTCTGTGGTCTCTTCCCATAATCCTAAAAGCTTTAACCAAAAACTTTCTACTATTGACCTCACCCCATTCCTAAGAGGACCATAAGGGGCGTGCATAAGTGCACAAACGTGCCTACCGTTCCTGTCCTATTGTTTTTCTTTTCTTCTTCCTATATATATATATGCTTATACCTCCTAATATTTACTCATATATATGTTTATATACTATATAATCTTTTTGTATGATGTTGTGACAAAATAAATAAATAAAAATAAACAAAATAAGCAATAATATGATATTACAGTATAATCAGTGCATTTATTACTACTGCTATGCTAAATATTCCTTAGATGGAGATGATTTTTACTAGAAATAAGGCAAGCCCTCCTTTCTGTTTACATTGGGTGCATGAACTTACTTGTATCTTCTAAAGCAGCTGTTATTTCTCCCTCTATTTTTAAAATCATCACATTAAATGCAACAACATATTTAAGGTAACATGTAGTTTGGCCCTGATCCCTAAATTCAGAACTCAGGACTTCAAATTTTGCTAAATTACAATTCTGAGTATTCTGTGCATTGATCCTGCACTGTTCAATAGACATAGAACGCTTATGAGCTTCCATTTCAGTTAATTGGAGCTGCAAAAACTAAATCAGGGAGCTTGATTTACACTCTGTGTAAGTTTTGCTTCCTGGTATCTTACATTTTATTTTTTCAGTGGTAATTACAATAACTGGAAAAATTATGAAATGCAGAGATAACACTGAATGTAATTTATATACATACTTTGTAAATTTTGGAATTCGAGGAAAAGATAATGAATCATTTTGATGGAAAATGAAGGTCAGTTAAAAACTGTATTACACAATACATGCAACCCCAAAGCTAAATAAAACTGTTCACCTGATCCAACAACATAAACTCCCAAAACTCAGAGGTGGTGTCTCTCTCCTAATCAAAAGAAGTCTGAGGAAATTCTGTGGCTCACATCATAAAGAGCCATAAAAACCTCATTGGGGAAACAAATTATCTCTTTTCCTCATTCCAGGTTTCCCACATAGCCTTTATGAAGACAGCTTACCTAGCTAACCTACCACAATTTCTGACTTTTCTACCATTTAATTCAATACATTTGGTTAAAAATGAATTAATACATAATTATTTTATTTATTTTTATTTTTATTTATTTTATTTTATTCAATTTTTATACCGCCCTTCTCCCGAAGGACTCAGGGCGGTGTACAGCCAAGTAAAAAATCACAATATCAATATTAAAAGAAATTAAAACAAGCATATTATAAAATGGCCAGATTTAAAACGAATTAAAATATTAAAATATAAATAACCCAATAAAATTTTAACCCAATAAAATTTTAGGCCAGTCCCGCTTGAATAAATAAGTGCGTTTTCAGCTCACGGCGAAAGGTCCGAAGATCAGGTACTTGACGTAAACCAGGGGGAAGCTCATTCCAGAGCGTGGGAGCTCCCACAGAGAAGGCCCTGCCCCTGGGGGCCGCCAGCCGACATTGTTTGGCGGACGGCACCCTGAGAAGGCCCTCTCTGTGAGAGCGTACGGGTCGGTGGGAGGCGAACGGTAACAGCAGACGGTCTCGTAAGTACCCGGGTCCTAAGCCATGGAGCGCTTTAAAGGTGGTGACCAAAATCTTAAAGCGCACCCGGAAGACCACAGGAAGCCAGTGCAGACTGCGCAGGAGTGGTGTTACATGGGAGCAACGAGTTGCTCCCACTATTACCCGCGCAGCTGCATTCTGGACTAACTGCAGCCTCCGGGTGCACTTCAAGGGCAGCCCCATGTAGAGAGCATTGCAATAATCCAGGCGGGAAGTTACGAGGGCATGAGTGATTATTAAGAGAATTCAAGGGTTGTGAAAAAGGACGAATGCTATTAACTCTCTTATGTAAAATATATTAGTTATTCAGCTTACAGGAGAGCCAATGTACATTTATCATATATTAAATCATCAGTTATAATCCATTATAATCCATTAACCATTCAGGAATTGTTAATTCTCATATATCTTACTTTTAAAAGCCACAACTACAACATACAAAAATATATTAGCATGAAATTTATGATTTAAATTCATTCATGATGTTCTCTTTAGTCCAAACACATGCTACTGTGCTATTATTTGGATTCTCCGTCCACCCATGTTTCTTAAAACTGGCAAGCTTAAAATATTTTAATCAACAATTCAGAATGTAATTGTTATATAGTTATATTATGATAGTTAATAGTTATATTGCCTTGTACAAAATATGGGCTCAAGACTGGAATAAAGTGCTCTCATTATCACTAGAATGGAAGGTGCATAGTGATTACTTGTAGGAAGTGCTTGATATTGCACAGGCAATATTGTTCACCTCACTAGTGTGGGACAGTGACAGAAGTCATCTTTTTCAGGCTCTTGGGGTGATTTCTGTGTTCTCTACTACTAATTCTAGATTCTTCTTATTCTGCACTGCTGCAAAGCTTCCATAGCCGCAAGTCACCATTTCTCTGAGAGTTCTAAGAGACGTAGGGGCAGCTTTGCCACCTTTGTACAGTAGCAATCAGGCTTTTTAAAAATCAACTGAAACACAATTATGGATCAGCAACAGTGGAATTATAATGTGATTTGCAACCAGCTTTTGTACTTCTCATTGGACAAGGAGAGGACAATTTGTCAGCTTCAGTAATTTGCTCAAAATGATTAATAGTGTTTTTAGCATCATCCAACCATTGTGCTGATATAGTAGTATCATTAATGATAACTAGATGATGCTATAAGTCTTAGCATCTGAAAATCTATCTGTGGTTAATTGTGGCCTTTCCAAAATTGTTTCTAAGGATGAAGGAAGTGTTACAGCTGCTTTTGGTATAGAACATCTCATAGATTTACAAGGAGGGAGAATTAAGAATTTTCTTCTAATCGAGGTCCCGCTAGATAAAAATAATTTTAATAGTTATTCAACTATTAATTTGTGGGTAAAGCTTACACACAGTATAGCAAAAGTTTTTTACTTTCCAAGAAATAAACTTATCTTTACTATTTAACAGGCAGTGCAGATAAAAGCTATTAGAGTAGCCCGGAAGTTTAAATAAAAGAAGTGTCATCAACTTGTGGCAAACATGCCTATAAAACAGGCAATAAAGAAGAATATGGGCTATGGATTCTATGGTACCCAGGTCACCCATATTCTCAACTTAGACTAGGATCTTAAATTCAGGGTTGATTATTATCCAGATGTTCATCTAAGGTGGGATCAAAACCTCGGTATTTAATTTTCATTTTGGGGAAGAGATTGTTCAATGTTTACACAATATCACAATATGTAAGAACCACAAATTAAAATATATTACAAGTCAAATATAAACATTGCTCTAACAATTGTTCACAGTGTAATCCTACACATACTTATTCAGAAAAATGTCTAGTCAGTAGGCTCTTTTTCAAATAAGTTTTCATTGAATTGCAGCCTCAATTAATCCAAGTAAGACTAGGCTGTCAGCTCAATTAAAGTATTTTATTAGACCAAAAACTTTGTATGTCAAAATCTTAGTATTTCTATTTTACATTGTTTAAGATCACTTGGTTTACATGCCTTCAAATTGTAATGCAGTACCTTGTAAACAGTAAAATACAACGGTTTACTGCAAATCAATTGTGGTGCTTATTTTTAATGCAAGAGGGATTTGACATTAAAACACTTCAAGGGCCTCTGGTGGCTCAGCAGACTAAGTCTGTCTGTTATTAACACAGCTGCTTGCAATTACTGCAAGTTCAAGTCCCACCAGGCCCAAGGTTGACTCAGACTTCCATCCTTTATAAGGTAGGTAAAATGAGGACCCAGATTGTTGGGGGCAATAAAAGTTGACTTTGTATATAATATACAAATGGATGAAGACTATTGCTTAACACATTGTAAGCCACCCTGAGTCTTCGGAGAAGGGCGGGATATAAATTCAAATAAAAAAATAAATAAAGACCACTGCTGGATTCTGCATGATTACATGGCAGTTGCTTTCTATCTGCTGTCTTCCAACAAGGCTGAAAGCTAACCGTTAGAGAACAGAAATCTAATGCATCTGGAAGATGGTAGAGCAAGGCTGTGTGCTCTCCCCACTTCTCCCCACGCCGCTTACACTTCTTTTCTCTCTGTGTACCAATGACTGCATCTGTAATGATCCATCTGTTAAATTACTGAATTTCGCAGATGACACAACAGTGATCGGTTTCATTTGACACAATGATGAATCCGCATACAGACGGGAGGTTGAACGACTAGCCTCGTGGTGTGACCGGAACAATCTGGAACTGAACACACTCAAAACCATAGAAATGGTGGTAGACTTTAGGAGAAACCCTTCCATACTTCCACCTCTTAAAATACTAGACAACACAGTATCAACAGTAGAGACCTTCAAATTTCTAGGTTCTACCATATCGCAAGTCATCAAAAAAGCACAACAAAGAATGTTCTTTCTGCACCAACTCAGAAAGCTCAAACTGCCTAAGGATCTGCTGATAAAGTTCTACAGAGGAATTATTGAGTCTGTCATCTGCACCTCTATAACTGTCTGGTTTGGTTCTGCAACCCAACAAGACAGATACAGACTTCAGAGGATAATTAGAACTGCAGAAAAAACAATTGCTACCAACCTGCCTTCCATTGAAGACCTGTATACTGCACGAGTCAAAAAGAGGGCTGTGAAAATATTTACAGACCCCTCACATCCTGGACGTAAACTGTTTCAACTCCTACCCTCAAAATGACGCTATAGAGCACTGCACACCAGAACAACTAGACACCAGAACAGTTTCTTCCCGAATGCCATCACTCCGCTAAACAAATAATTCCCTCAACACTGTCAAACTATTGACTAAATCTGCACGACTATTAATCTTCTCATTGTTCCCATCACCCATCTCCTTCCACTTATGACTGTATGACTATAACTTTGTTGCTTGTATCCTTACGATTTATATCAATATTGTTTCCTGATTGCTTATTTGTACCCTATGACTATCATTAAGTGTTGAACCTTAGAATTCTTGATGAACGTATCTTTTCTTTTATGTACACTGAGAGCATATGCACCAAGACAATCACACTTGGCCAATAAAAAAAATCTATTCTATTCTATTCTATTCTATTCTATTCTATTCTATTCTATTCTATTCTATTCTATGAACATAGAAGGGGACTGGGTTCAATTGTGAAATTGCAGCTATCCTCTTTACATTTTTGAACAACGTTATGGATGTTCTTGCCTGAAAGCCAGGTTCAAAAGTGAACTTTTTTTTTAATTTATGAAAATGGAAGCATACTAATCTCTAATATAAGTTTAATGAACTTCAATTGATTTCTGAAATTCAGGAATGGAACATAATCAAACAATGAATATATATATTTCCCACAAATCTCTGAATCTACACTTGAATAATATACAGATGTTAGAATTACCAGGTCAATAATTATTAGGTCACTATCACATCTGGTTTAACAGTCAAAATATACTGCTATCCAATAATTTATTGCTACATTTTTATAATATTTGAGGAAGAAAACATCTTGACATTAGAATCCTGTTGATGTCAACAGAATGATCTCCCATATAAACAGATGTCTAACACTTTCTATATCAAACACAAACATCAGAAAAATATAAAACATTTTTTTAAAATGTTGATATTGGAAGATATGCATAAGAGTATCAGCATATGGTATTTTGTTCTGTAATTAGAGCAAAATGGTTGAAGTTGCTTAAAAACAAGACTTCTATTTTTTTCTGTGTATATATCAGCCCACTGAGGTTTTTTTTTAAAAAATCCAACATAAAGAGAAAACTTTCAAATTAAAATATCTCACTTCCTACACATTTCCACCGCAAACTATATTTTTCTTCTAGGCACAAATAACATTTCCCAAGACCTATCCTTTAGTGGTACATAATTTTAGAAGAACCACATGCAGCTAAGCAAAAATGTCAGTCTTCATCTGCCTCTCAAATTTAAGAAAACATATATATGCAGAATGTAATCCTTAAAATAATTTTCTGATACTTATGTTTTTATTATATTTTCAATCTGCCCAATATTCTTTCTTTGAATAAAATGAAAATCCAGGTTTTTTAAAAACAGCAGCAAAATAAAGTTTATAGAATTTATCAATTTAAAAATACAGTAAACATTGCTAATTAAATTAAATTTATGTCACTTTAAAAATTTGTGACCTAAACTTAAAATGCCAGGTATAATAAGAATGCAACTGTACTACTATCTCAGTTAAAGTATACTAAAGTATACTATAACCCTAACCCTACAACATTTCAGACAAGTGGCTGTCCAGTCTCTTCTTAAAAACCTCCAGTGATGAAGCGCCCACAATTTCTGAAGGCAAGCCATTCCAATGGTTATTGTCCTCACTGTTAGGAAGTTTCTCCTTAATTCCAGTTTGCTTCTTATTTTTATTAGTTTCCAACCATTCTTTCTTGTCCTACCCTCTGGTGCTTTGGAGAATAATTAGTTCCGCTCTTCTTTGTAGCAGCCCCTCAAATATTGGAATACTGCTATCATGTCACGACTAATTCTTCTTTTCTCTGGACTAGCCAAACCCAAATCCTACAACCATTGTTCATATGTTTTAGTCTCCAGGCCTTTGATCATCTTAGTTGCTCTTCTCTGAATTTTTTCCAAAGTCTCAACAACTTTTTTGTAGTGTGGTGACCAAAATTGGTTGCAGTATTCCAGGTGTAGTCTTTATTTATTTATTTATTTATTTATTTTGTCACAACAATATATGTAACTATCATACAGAAAGGTTATATAGTATATAAAGGTATAAGCATATATATATATATATATATATATATATATATATATATATATATATATATATATATATATGAAGAAGAAAAGAAAAACAATAGGACAGGAACGGTAGGCACGTTTGTGCGCTTATGCACGCCCCTTATGGTCCTCTTAGGAATGGGGTGAGGTCAATAGTAGAAAGTTTTTGGTTAAAGCTTTTAGGATTATGAGAAGAGACCACAGAGTCAGGTAAAGTATTCCAAGCACTGATGATTCTGTTACAGAAGTCATATTTTCTGCAATCTAGATTAAAGCGGTTGACATTAAGTTTAAATCTATTGGTTGCTCTTGTATTATTGCAATTAAAGCTGAAGTAGTCTTTGACAGGAAGGACATTACAATAGATGATTCTATGAGTTAAACTTAGGTCTTGTCGAAGGCGACGGAGTTCCAAATTTTCCAAGCCCAGGATTTCAAGTCTAGTGGGATAAGGTATTTTGTTGTTTACAGAGGAATGGAGAACTCTTCTTGTAAAATATTTCTGGACACGTTCAATTGTATTGATGTCAGAGATATGGTGAGGGTTCCAAACAGGTGAGCTGTATTCTAGAATTGGTCTAGCAAATGTTTTATATGCTCTGGTTAGTAGTGTAGTGTTTTTGGAAAAGAAGCTACGCAAGATTAGGTTTACAACTCTTAGAGCCTTTTTTGCTATGTATTTGCAGTGGGCTTTGGCACTGAGATCATTTGACATGAAAACTCCAAGGTCTTTAACGGGATGGGGGTCATCTGTGAGGTAATGTCCATCAAACGAGTACTTAGTGTTTGGGTTCTTTTTTCCTATATGTAAGACTGAGCATTTGCTGGTTGAGATTTGAAGTTGCCAAGTTTTAGACCAAGTGGTTAGATGATCAAGGTCTTTTTGAATGATAGATGTATTATCAGTGGTGTTAAATAGTTTGACATCGTCAGCAAAGAGAACACAATTACTTGAGATATGGTCACAAAGATCATTAATGTATAGTATGAAGAGTGTTGGTCCAAGGACGCTGCCTTGAGGAACGCCACTCTTGACAGGAACAGGATTTGATAGAGCATTGCCAATTTTGACCACTTGTTGTCTATTTGACAGGAAGGCATTTATCCAATTGTGAAGAGGTCCCGAAATGCCATAGGATGTTAGTTTAAGGAGAAGTTTATCGTGTACTACTGAGTCAAAAGCTTTGCAGAAGTCTATGTAGATTGCATCTATTGATTTGCCTTGATCTAGATTTGAAGTCCATATGTTTTTGCAGTGGAGAAGTTGTAAGTTACATGATAACTTTTTCCTGAAACCAAATTGTTTGTTGGAGAGTAGGTTGTTAGTTTCTAAGTGTGAGGTAATGGATTGATTGATGATTGATTCCATGACTTTGCAGGTGATGCAGCATAGAGAGATTGGTCTGTAATTTTCGACTAAGCTGTGGTCACCTTTTTTGAAGATAGGGATGACTGTGGCTAGTGACCAAAGTTTGGGAAGGGAACTGGTAGTGAAAGCTTTATCAAAGATTATGCTTAGGGGTTCTGCTATATTAGTGGAAAGTTTTTTTAAGAAGTAGGCACATAGTCCATCGGGTCCAATAGATAGCGATGGTTTTATGTTATGAAGAGCTTTTCCAACATTTTCTTCTGTGAAATCTATATGAGTTAAGTCATCATGTTCATTGCTGGTACGTTTGTGGAATGTCGGATATGTGTCATCGCTGTTAACAAAAACTGAGCCAAAGAATATGTTGAAGAGGTTGGCTTTAACTGTTTCGTCATTGCATTCTTTGTTGTTAGAATCTTTTAGTGGTGGGATGGATCTTGTGTCTTTAAGTTTATTGTTAACAAAATTATAAAAGGCACGATTGGAATTTGTGCGCAGAAGGTCCTCTTCTTGTTTGGTGTGGTAATTTGTGCATTCAATTTTTATTTGGTTGCATATATTTCTGTAGCAGTTTTTGAAATTTGCTACAAAGCCTTTTTTGTTTCTTTTCCAGAGGGATTTTTTTTTGATTGAAGCTTTTTTATTGATATGTGTAGTTTGCTTTTCCTGATCATGGTTGTCATTTGTGGTACATATAGTTTAATGACTCTATTGATTTCAAGTAGGAAAACTCTATAGTGGTCTTCAGCAGTTATGCAGTTTGCAAACAGATTTTGCCAGTCCAGAAATGAAAGATCATTGTTTACAAGGTCGTAGTTGGCTTTTTTGAAGTTGTAGATGGGGATACTATTGTTATGACGATTTGAGTATGGATGTATATTGAGACAAAAATCAATTGTGCAGTGGTCACTGTTGGAAAAAGGTTCTTTAATTTGTAGTCCATAAATTGAGTTTGGGTTGTTGCAGAAGATGAGATCAAGGCAGTTGTTGAGTCTTGTATTGTTAGTTACAAGTTGTTCAAGACCTAGGTTTGTAACAGCGTTGTATAGTGTAGTATGGATTGGATCAGTTGTACATTCATTAGTTATCCAGTTAATGAGAGATAGATTTAGGTCACCCAGGAAGATGAGAGGGTATGGGCAAGAGGTAGCCCATGTTAGCAGTGAGGTTAGCATATTTGCATGGGTAATGTCATAGTCAGGGGCTCTGTAGGATAGTAAGAATCTAAGAGTGGTGTTAAGGGATAGGTCGCATACAATAGTTTCAGGGAGAGAAAGTTTGTGTGAGACTTGAATATTTTTTAGATTCAGTGACTTTTTGTAAAAGATAGCCACTCCACCACCTCTTCAGATTTCACGATCTGATCGATGAACTTGATATTCTTTGTTTGAGATAATGGAGTCAGGAAGGGATGAGTTCAGCCATGTTTCACAAACAAAAATGATATCGAATGTACCACTGTTTAACAAGAGGATAAATTCAGGTAATTTGTTAACAATACTTCTCGCATTTATCAATTTGCATTTGAGATCTGTAGTAATTGGTGTTGAAGAGGTAAGGGGCGTGCATACCTAGTTTTGGATGTTGGTAGGTTGGGGGTTGTGTACAACAGTTGGTTGTATAGATGGTTGGATGGGTGGATGGATGTTTTGGGAGGTGAGTGTTTGGATGTTGGGTACTTGATTGTTTATTGAGATGTTTGGTTGAATGGTTGGTTGGGTGGTTGGTTGGATGATAGTTTGGCTGGTTGGTTGGTTGGATGGCTGTTTGGATGGCTGGTTGGGTGAATTGTTGGGTGGCTGTTTGGATGGCTGTTTGGATGGCTGGATGGATGGTTGTTTGGATGGCTGTTTGGATGGCTGATTGGATGGCTGGCTGAATGGCTGTTTGAATGGCTGGTTGGGTGGTTGGTTGGATGGATGGTAGGGTGATGGGTACTTGATTGAATGTTGGGATGGCTGGTTGATTGTTATGGGTGATGGGGGGTTTGGAGGTGATTTTTTGATTGTAGGTCTTATTTTTTATGCAATCAGCCCAATAGTCAATGTATAGGTTGGATTCACCGTTGTCTTGTCTTCGTTTAAGTTCTGTGCGAAGTTCACGAGAACGTATCCATTGTAGAAATGATAGGTCAGGACGTGATCTAAGTTTACTGTAGGCAGGGTTAGTTTTAGCAATAGAGTTTATAGTATAAATGAATTTACGTTTGCTGTCCTCATTTATACATGTGACTCTACAAAATCTTGGTGCTGTTGATCCATCACTGTTTTTATATTCTGGTCCATCTCTGGAGACAGAAATTATTTCATTTGGGGAGATGGTTGATGAGATATAATCTCCAATGATGTTGTGAATCTTATTGATATCAGGTTCATTGGTGTTTTCTAGTCCAAATAATATTGCATTATTTATTTTTTGTCCTCTCTCCATGGCATCTCTGATTAGTTGGTTAGTAGTTATTTGTTGCTTAGGTTGTGTTGTATTTATTTGTTGTTTAGGTTGAGTTGTAGGTTGTGTAATATGTAATGATAGATGAGTTGGGAGGAGATTTGGATCATTTGAATTTTCATTTTTTAGTGTTGAAATTTGTTTTATCAAGTTTGTGAAACTTTGTTCAATAACTGTTAGAATTTTTTTCTAAGTTTAGTTCAATATCTTGTATTCTTTTTTCTAGGTTTTGTTCAATAGCTAGTAATCTTTTATCTAAGTTTTGTTCAATAGTTATTAATCTTGTTTCTAAAATTTTATCAGTGTTGGTTTTTCTGGCTGGCATAATGATATTTTGTCTTACTAGGGCTTTATAGAGTCTTACTAGGGCTTTATAGCCCTAGTCTTACTATTTTATTTTATTACTTACTATTACTATTTTATTATTTTATTTTATTTTATTTTATAAAATATTTTATAAATAAATATAAAATATTATATTTATAATATAATATAATATATAATATATATTATAATAATATAATAAAATATTATATATATATATATATATATGTGTATATATATATATATATATATATGTGTGTGTGTGTGTGTGTGTGTGTGTATGTATATGTATACATATATACATATACATACATACATGCATACATATATATATATATATATATATATATATATATGTTTTCTGAGGTTTTCACGGGTGTTTGTATATAGGTCTTTGGTTGTTCGGGTTTTCTCCCGGGTAAAATTGGAAATGTCTTGGCGACGTTTCGACGAAGTCTCATTCGTCATCTTCAGGCTTCAGCTTCGTGCTTCTGGGAGCAATGTGTGATCGCAGCTGTTTCTTCCTTTTAACTGCTAGTGGGGGTTTGAACTGATTGGGTGGGAGCTTGGCTGTGCTGTGATTGGATGGGGGGTTTTCTGTGCTCTGGTTGGCTGGGGGTGTGTCATGTGTTGGTGGGGGCTTGGTTGTGCTCAGTCTAGTCTATGCTGCAGGGGGATTTGAGCTGGTGAGCTGCATAGCTGTTGTTTGGCTTTGTGGTCGTGCTACATCTTCATAGTGGGTGTCAGTCTGCTGCATGAATGGATTGGAGGGGTTTGAAATGGCTAATGTTGCAGCTGCGGTCTGGCTTCTGGTCCTTGGTCGTGCTTCATGATCAGTGTGGGTTTGGGTCTGCTTTCTGGGTGGATGTGCAGTGGTGACATCCTGTGTGGACCTTGTGAGTGTGGGTCTGGTGTCATTCCTCGTGTTAGGGACTCGTTTGTCAATAAGGGCGGGTTTCCAAATGGCTGGTAGGCGGGAGGTGTCATCTCATTTGTTCATGCTGTGTGGGCGTTTTTCTATCTCAATGGCTTCTCTGATTATTCTGTTGTTAAAGTGTTCAGTTTTGGCAATAGTTCTGGTCTTTTTAAAGTCAATATCATGTCCTGTGACTTTAAAGTGTTGGACCAGGGAAGAAGTTGGTTCCTCTTTTTTGAATGAGTTCTTGTGTTCTTCAATGTGTGCACTTATTCTTCTGTTGGTTTGTCCAATGTATGTGGTGGGGCAGGCGGTGCATGGGATTTCATATACTCCTTGATTTTCTAACTCAGTTAGAAAATTTATATTTTCAGTGATTTATATTTGTCAAGGTCAGATAGGTGTTCTCTTACTGTTTTCTTGCTTATTTTAATTTTCATTTCTAGTATGTCTTTTACAGTAGTTGTTTTGGTAGGTTGGGCTATAGTTTCTTTTTGCCTGAAGACTGATGCAAAGAATAAATTAAGTAGCTCTGCTTTCTCCCTACTGCCTGTTACGTCGTTGCCATCTTCTCTCTTTAGTGAACCAACTGTTTCCTTGAATTTTTTCTTGTTATTAATATGTTGAAAGAAACTTCTTTATCATTATCTTTGATTTTTGTTGCAAGTCTGTTCATTCTGAGCCTTTGCTTTTCTGACTTCATCTTTGCAATTTCTGGCTATCTGCCTTAAATATCTGTCCCTCTTTCCATTTTTTGTACTTATCCTTTTTGTCTTTCAGTCTGTTAGAGAGATCTTTGTGCAGCCATGATGGATTTCTTGGATTTCTTGTTTTTCTTTTTCAGTGGTATTGTGCTGAACTGGACTTTTTATGATCACATTTTCAGAGTTTGAGTTGTTTTCCTCTTAAGGATTTTCATCCAAGGAATCTTTCCCAAGTAAACAAACAAATCACCAAACAAAACAATTCAGAGTTCATTTCAGAGTAGAAATGACGAGGCACAGATTTTCCTACTCTGAACACATTACGAGAAGATCCAACTCTGTAAAGAAAGCTTTGATATTGAGAAAAGTAGAGGGAAGTGGGGTGGGAGGAATGACCAACACCAAGGCAAATAGATTCAGTTACAGTGGTAGTGGATGCATCATTGGAAGACCTGAACGACCAGGTATGGGATAGATGGTCATGGAGAACATTTGTGTGATTGCTAAGAATTGGTACCTATTTGACACATAATCAATCCAAAACAAAATTTATACATTAACAGTATCACCTTAAGTGATAGCCACCCAGGCTCATTTAGAGTTAGGTGGCATACAAGTTTAATGAATTATTTTACCAGAATTATCCAATACACTATTGTTTGTTCTTAATAAGCAGAAACAAATGAGGGCAACAGCAAAAAGCTATATGAAGCAAATTAGTTAGCTAAAGTCCTTTAGCAAGGATCCACTTACCTTTCAATTTTAGATCTACATTATGTCTCAGCCAAGGATAGATTCCATAATTTGAATGATCTTCTGGTATTGGATTATCTTGTAACCATCCTTCACAGGCAAATCGGAAAAAGTTATCACAAGGGTCCACAGACAGATTTAGCTTGCTTTTGATGGAGGCGGCTGGAAAAAGTTATATAATTTCATGGATCATCAGTTGATAATATTAATTGCTTTACAAGACATACAAATCACTTCCAGATTTATGATTACTATTTTCTGGCTTTATTTATTCCCTTTACTTCTACATAATTAATCTCACTATTTAACCAACCCCTTTTGACTTTGTTCAGATAGGCTAAGATTTCAAAAGGAAATGAAGAGGAAAGGAAAGAAATATTTCTTAAGTATTGGCCACTTTCCTTGATTTTCAACTTATGGATTTGGGGGTATTCACTAACATTTTGGCTTTTATTTTTCTGGGTGCATCTGGATTTTCACAATCTGTTACTGCAACTGACTTGCTAAAATCTCAGGGGATCTTTTGGTTGCCACCTCTCTTCTCTTCATCTTCCTTTAGCTTCTGGTTATTGAGGTGGACAGGGCCCTTGAGGAGCACCACCACCTGTCACTTAGATTGTTGTCCCTCCTGGATTGTGAAAGCCTCCAGGATGGTGAGTGGTGGGCAGGTCCAGGAAGTGATTAATATGTCACTGGAGGAGGGGACATTTCAGGATGCTTTTAAGAAAGCCCTGGTTTTTCCCCTCCTTAAAAACCATCATTGGATCCCATCTGCCTGGACAATTCTTGTCCAGTTTCCAACCTTCTATTGGATTATTGTCATGAGCTCTATATGGGGCTACCCTTGAAAAGTTTTAAAGGCTACAGCTGGTGCATAGCATGGTGGCTTGGGCAGTTTTGAGGACCCCAAGAATGTCCCTGTAACACCACTGATCTGTGAGCTGCATGGTTGTTGGTCTGCTTCCGGATGCAATTCAGGGTGTTGGTGAATTGCACCAACTGCATGTTTAAAGTCCTTTGTGAATTATTCCAGCTGGCAGCATCTAGGAGAAGTGCCTTCTCTGCTATTGCTCCTGTCCTCTGGAACATCTTGCCCCCAATGTGAGATTGGACCCAAGAATCTAAAAACCTAGCTCTGCCAATTGGCCTAGGGCCCCAATGGAGGAACAGCACAGTGGAAGTAGTTGATTAATAGATCCTACCTCTCCCCCTATTCCACCCGCACAGAGACTTAAAAGAAGCACCCAATTGGGCATTCCCTGGGCAATGGTGGTATCATCATTCAATTCTTTCAACCTGAAAGTGCTTCAGCACTCCCAACACAACATTATAGTGGTATTTCAAAGGATAAGGCCCCAATTATGTCCATTAGCACTGTCAAAATCTACTGTATCACCTCCTGATCTGAGACCTTTGTACATCAAATGCTATAAGAATTCTTCCCAGCAGCCTATCAGATGGTTTGGGTGAACAAAATCATCTCTAGAAG
Source organism: Ahaetulla prasina (assembly GCF_028640845.1). Taxonomy (NCBI): domain Eukaryota; kingdom Metazoa; phylum Chordata; class Lepidosauria; order Squamata; family Colubridae; genus Ahaetulla; species Ahaetulla prasina. The sequence goes on along the minus strand of NC_080543.1, from coordinate 74,164,710 downwards.
GAAGTAACCTACCTTTAAAAGAATTGCCTTTTCTTCACCTAACCCAAGATCTCCTGATGCCTTAACCACTATTCTAAACTGGCTCTCCCTGAACTGACAGAACTATTTAAAAAAAAAAATTAAAAAATATTTTTTAAAAAAATAATAATTACTATTAAGTTATCCTCTACAACCCCCTGAAACCATTTAAGCTCCCGCCGACTGCTTCAGTGACTCCATCCAGCCACATCATTCTCTGCTGTCCCCTTCTTCTTTTGCCCTCAATCGTTCCCAGCATTAGGCTCTTCTCCAGTGAGTCCTTCCTTCTCATTAAGTGGCCAAAGTATTTCAGGGGGATGGTAGAAGACAGGAAGGCCTGGGTTGTGATGGTGGGACATGACTTTGCAACTAACAACAATAACATTAAGTTATCAATGGTTAAAATGGTTTTCAATCTATTGCAGGTTCCTGAGATCCAAAAGGAAAAAAAGTTTACATCTCTTTGTACCAATATGCTTCATCTAAATTAAAGGAAAAGTAATACCTTACTTACCAGCTTCAATGCATTCAGCAGTCAAGCAATATTGTTGCTTTGCATGAAATTTGATGTGTCCTTGACTAACTGCAAAAGGAAAAGAACAACATTGTGGCCATCTTTGTCTCAACAAATATTTTTCATGAATCTAAAGACATTAGTTGGGTGATTTTGGCAATGCTGGTACAGAAGGAAAAGATGTTCATCTGTTGACACAATACCTTCCTCAAAACAGAAAATATTTTTGTATATTATTAACACTTGTTCATTCACCACACCAGTTTGATTCAGAAGCAACACCTGTGAACGTTTTTATTACTAAATGGGGAGATAGGTTAAGGTGAGACAGAGAAACTATGGTTGATAGGGTTTTGAACCTGATCTCCATCCTGATCCAATCATTGTATGAGACTGGAGTCAGTCCAGAATTAATTTGCTAATGAGCACAGCACTGAAATGTTTACTTGTAATTTGTATCCTATTTCCACAAAAAAAGAAGGCAATTAAGACCCCAGGAAGAAACAGAAGCAGTTGTATTTAATATTCTTGTTAACTGTAGGTAAAAATAGAACTGGAAAATCTGGGTATGTTAATCTTAGTCCCCACCAGTTATCATATGCATTAGAATGGTCATTTTGTGAGATTTCCAAAATCCAAATGACCCAAACTCAATATTTGGGGACACTTATACTTGCCTAAACTGTAAAATGCTAAAAGTGCTATCTGTGTCAACAAAAACATCATAGGGAAGAATAAACAGGATGAAGGGGAAGAAGAAGGCAGTAAAGAGATTAACCTTTCCAGTTCAACAAACCCTTTTGGAAGACCTTAAGAACCTCTTTCATCTTTTTTTTAATTTGCATTTATATCCCGCCCTTCTCCAAAGACTCAGGGCGGCTTACACTATGTTAGCAATAGTCTTCATCCTATTTGTATATTTATATACAAAGTCAACTTATTGCCCCCAACACTCTGGGTCCTCATTTTACCTATCTTATAAAGGATGGAAGGCTGAGTCAACCTTGGGCCTGGTGGGACTAGAACCTGCAGTAATTGCAAGCAGCTGCTGTTAATAACAGACTGCATTAGCAGTCTGAGCCACAGAGGCCACAGATAGCCAATGCTCCAGATTTTTAAAAATGTTTCCTGTTTCTATAATTTCACAATTGCTTTCCTCATCTTGTATTCTTCCAAATATTTTAGTGTGACACATGGTCAGGAATCATAAGAAATAGCTTCATGACACATAGAAAAAAAGATTGTCATTTCTTGCTCTAATAGCTAACTGTAAAAATTTTATCTAAACCTTACTCTGTACATTTGCCAGCATTCTTCATCCAGAAGGACAGGTGACATATTGTCATGATGCAAATTTCTACTTCTTGCCTGTGTATCATGACAATGTGCTTGGACAACAGATCCTCAGCCAACAGGTCTGTCACATTTGGAGTAATCATTTGGGAAAACTAATGTGTACGTATTTCCCAAAAAGTTACTTGATGAGGAAGAATTTTTTCTCTATTAAGTGGCTAGATCTCTTATTCAAATTTTTCAGTCCTACAATTCTATGATAATGTAAAAACAATATTTTCTACAACTAGGAATAGCGGTCACACACACACAATTTGGTGTTCTTATCGGAGCAGTGCCTATCTGACCTGGAATTGGTGGGCTTGTCTTTGGTACCCCTGTCATGTCAGATCATCACAGTCTGGTGGCAATGAGTTTCTTAAGAAAGGTATCCCTCCTCAGAGAAGCAAGGATCTATTAGGTTGGTCCACCCCGGCAACTAATGGAACCGGATAGGTTTCAGAAAGAAGTGGGTTTAAACCTGCAGATCTGTTGCATAGTACTGCTCAATTTTTAGTGATTGCTTAGAATAGGAAGGTGATTGAGGCTCCAGGTAAGATTGTGTCCATGTGAGCTCTCCTAACCCATAGGTCCCCCATGGTATGCAGAGGAATTGAAAAGGATGAAATTAATGAAGAGACATCTAGAGTGCTACTGGCAGAAGCAAGGGACCAACTCAATCAAACATAGCTGAGAGCTGCTATTAAGGCTATCTTGTAGCAATTTGAGTGGCTGAAGCATAAGTACTTCTCTGCATTAATAGCACCTGCAGATAATCAGCCAGCAACTCTCTTTAAGGTGAGCTATCTCCTTCTGGGGAAGGAGGATATAAAGGTCCATCTAATGGGACATGCTGAGAATTTGCTGATTTTCTGGAAGACAATGTCACTCGTTTTCATTCTCAGACGCCAGCATGGTTGCTGGTCTGGTGAAGGCACATAGGGCAGGTTGTTGCCCAGTTATCTGGGAACAGTTTGACCCCACTGCTCCTGAAGAAGTGGACAGGATCCTAAGGACTATGCATGCAAGCATCTATGTTTGGATAGAGGGATTCAAGCCCCTCCTGGCTTGTGAAAAGTTCTTGGGAGGTGACATGAAGTGAGTTTTGGCAGTGATTAATGCTTCCTTTTGTGAAGGGATTGTACCTCAGCATTTTAAGAAGACCGTGATCCACCCTCTTCTTAAGAAGCTCTGGCTAGATTTCACCCTGTTGTATAATTTTTGATCTGTCTTCAATTCTCCCTTTGGGGGAAAAGTTGTTGAGAAGGTGGCATGACCATTCCAGAGGTTCCTGGATTAAATGGATTATCTAGACCGGGTGTCAGGAACCTGTGGCCCCAAAGCCACATGCAGCTCTTTGACCCCTCTCCTATGGCTCCCTGCTGACCCAGTAACGTGTCATGCTCTCTGCCCCAAGAAGGCACAAGCCTCTCCGCAGAACCACGCGGCTGAAGTGTTGCTAGCATTTTCTCCACACTGCTTACGACGGGCTGCTTTTTGTGATTCTGTGTCTTTTGGGGGAAGCTCAGCACCAGCCACGGTCTCCTTCATGTCGGCTCAGGAAGGAGGAGAACGGGGAGGAGCAGCTGCCATCACCAAAAGAACTGGAGCTCCTCCCTTTTTGCATCCGGCGGTGGCAGCTGCTCCTCACCGTTCCCCTCCTTCCTGAGCCGACACGAAGGGGATCGTGGCTGGTGCTGAGCTGCCTGCGCAGGACACTGTACCCCCTGCACAGAGTGGACTGTCCTGCGCAGCACAGCCTGCTACTCACCTCACTGCGCAGTGGCGGCAGTGGGAGTAGGAGTCGTCATCCCCTTCGCCACCATTATCCCAGCCCAAGAGGGTATCCCACTTGGGTGCATGTGCACGCACGCACATGCGCAAGAGAGAGATGAGAGACAGAAAAGGAGAGAAAAAGAGAAGCAGAGCCAGCCACAAGTGGAGGTGAGGGGCAAAGAGGATCACCTCTCTCTATGATTTCTGTCGTTCATTTGAAATCTGACAGAGTTGGTACTATCTGGTTCCTGTTGCTTCAGCAACGCAAGTAGTAGAACTCAGAAAGCAGTATTTATTTATTTAACAGAGGAAGGAAGGAAGGGAGAGAAAGAAGAGGGAGGAAGGAAGGAAGAGAAAGGGAGGGAGGGAAGAGAGAAAGAGGAGGGAGGGAGGAGGAAAGGAGGGAGGGAGGAAAGAGAAGGGAGGGAGGTAAAATCAGGAGGGAGGAAGGAAGAAAGGTGAACTCAGAGGAGGGGGAAGGAAGGTGAATTCAAGAGGGGGAAAGGAAGGAAGGTAAAATCAGAGGAGGGAAGATGGAAGGAAGGAAGGAATAAGGATGTGAAGGGAGGATCATGTGACTGGGTGGAAGTTCATGACATTGAATTGGCCATGCCTACCCAGGTTTTGTGGCTCCTGGTGTTTTGTTTTCTGTGGAAAATGAGTCCAAATGTCTCTTTGAGTATTTAAAGTTGCTGACCCCTGATCTAGACCCTTCCTAGTCAGGGTACAGATCTGGATATGGGATGAAAATGGCATTGTCATGCTTTTTGATGATCTCTGACATGGGCAGGTTGGAGTGGTACATCCATCGTTGCTTTACTTGACCCTTTGTCAACCTTTGATACCATTGACCATGGTATCTTTCTAGAGCAACTTCAGGGGTTGGGAGTGGTGGGGTTCTGTGTTGTTCTGATTCACTTCCTTTCTCTATCGCCACTCTAGTTGGTGTTGATAGGAAGCAAGAGGTCCAGCCCTTGTCCCCTAATTTGTGGGATACCTTAGGGCTCGGTACTCTCTCTGTTTCGGTTTAACATCTACATGAAGCTGCTGGGTGAGATCATCACCATCATGGATTGAGATAATAATATGTTGATGACACCCTGCTATATATCTTGGTCCATGGTGAGTTAGGTGATGCTTCAAGTGATGTTAAGGGCTGGATGGGCAGCAAGGACTAAAATTGAACTTTGACAAGATCAGGTGGCTCTGGGTTTGGGGTTCTTTGGTCCACAGACAATTGCCATCTCTGGTCTTGGATGGGATGGCACTGCCTGGCCAGACTCCAGTGTGTAATCTGGGGTTCTCCTGAACTCATGACTCCTGCTGGAAATCAGATTGTGTGCCAGTTACACCCTTTCCTGGACCAACAATCCCTGCTCACAATCACTCACACCCTAGTCACTTCCCATCTTAACTATTGCAACATGCTCTACATGGGTCTACCCTTGAAAAGCATCCAGAAGCTCCAGTTCGTTCAAAATGCAGCAGCTGGCATGGTTCTTTGCAGACCCAGTGTTGTGACCCAGGTTCCTGGACCCGGACTCCTGGACTCGGATGATTCAGAAAGTGAGGGAGAAGACCTGGCCAGCCCTGCTTCTCTTGAGCCCTTTCCCTCCCTGGCACCCACTCAAAGGGAGGAGGAGGGGCCGGCAAAGCCTGATTCCATGGAGCCTCCTTCTGATTTGGCGACGCCCCAAGAACAGTTTTGGAGTGATGCAAGGTTACGTAGGCGTGATCGGCGTGCGCAGCAGCGGAAGAGTTGGGACAAAGCCAAGTCATAATTGTCATGCAGTGACATCTGCAGAGACTATAAATAGGAGGCGGGACTTCCTGGTTTTTTGTCTTGGACAAAGTAATGAATTTGGGCGGGCAATCTGTATCAACGGAGGGAAGAATATATTCGTGAGTAATTCTGGCCTTATCTGTAATTTCCTTGTTATCTCCAGAAACTTGGCAGGCCCGTGGGTAGACGTAGCCAGGACATTTATATATATGTAAATAAATCAGAAAAGGAGGCCTCTGACTGACTCTTTGCTGGGAGTATTGGGGGAAGGGAAACAGAACATTTTGTCCAAGACCTGACTAAAACATCTTCTACCAAAGATGGACCAGCAGCAGGTACAACAGCAGTTACAGCAGCTACAAGCAGCTAATCAACAGCTCCAGCAGCAAGTGGCTCACTTGGCAGGCCAACTTGCTGCCGGGAATGTGCCTGCAGCCGCCCCCGGCCTCCCACTCCTCCTCCTCGTCGCAAGTGCCCGATAACCGTGCCGGATAAGTTTTCTGGGCAGCCTGAGATGTTCCCGACCTTCTTGGGACAGTGCCAGCTCTACATGGCTATGCGGCCAGAGGATTTCCCAGACGACCGGGCTAAGGTGGCCTTCGTGATTAACCTTCTTTCCGGCTCGGCTGCTCGATGGGCCACACCCCTCTTGCTCCAGGACAGCCCCCTGCTGGCGGACCAACAGCGTTTTTGGCAGCACCTGCGCACCATGTACGAGGACCCCGTTCGAATGCTGACGGCAACCAGGCGCCTTAAGGAACTCTGTCAAGGGAAACGCCCCCTGCAGGAGTACATCGCCGAATTTCGTCTTTTGTGCCAGGACTCTGACTGGAATGATGCAGCGCCAGGACGTTCCAGGAGGGACTCTCAGAGAATTGCAAGATGAGTTGGCCCGGTGGAGGCGCCGCGGACCTCGACAACTTGGTCCCCTTGTCTCAGACTCGATGCCCGTCTGCAACGGGCGACCGTCCGCCGCACCCCCCGGGTCCCGCCGTCAACATCTGCACCCCCACTTCCTGCACCACCAGCACCCAGGGTCGCCCCACGTTTTGTAACCGCTGCGGAAGAGCCCATGGAGTTGGGAGCGGTCAGACCTCGCCTGACAGCCCAGGAGCGGATCCGGAGGCGCCAAGGGGATTGTGCCTGTACTGTGGGAGCCCGCCACTACCGCTTCTTGCCCCAGAAAGCGGCGGGCACGACGCCGTCCCCGAATCACAACGTGACCAATCGGGAACGGAGCAGGCCCGACCTCGGGAAACCCTAGGTCGGGCACGCATTAAGCCCCCACTGGACGCTATGGAAGTAGACTCTGGGCCCCTCGGCATCTGATTCTGGACACACGGATATGGTTGGGGAACCAGTCGGACGGGCTCCAGGCGCATGCGCTGGTGGACTCAGGGCCACAACAAACTTTATGGACCAGGCCTTTGTGACCCAGTTTGCGGTCCCGTGGTTCCGTGGACCCTCCGATGCGGGTAGAGACAATTGATGGACGAGAACTGGTGTCCGGCCCCATTAAATTCGCCACCCAGCCTTTGCGCCTGGCTATTGGGGACCATGAGGAGGCGATCCAGTTTTATGTCACAGCGGACCTTCATTTTCCCTTGGTCCTTGGGATGGCCTGGCTTCGGACCCACGATCCTCAGGTGGCCTGGTCGCGGAACACCATCCCTTTCCCGAGTCTGCAGTGCGTCGACCACATCCGCCACACCTGTGCCGGCCAGAACGTCCCCACTGCTGCCATCACCTTGCCTCCTGAGCTGACGGACTTCGCCGACGTGTTCAGCGAGAAGGAGGCGGACCGACTACCCCCGCATCGGCCCTACGATTGCCCCGTGGACCTTCTGCCCAACGCACCACTGCCTGTGGGACGCCTGTATTCCATGTCGGAGCCCAAGTTGGCCGCCTCAGGGACTTCCTGGACAAAAACCTGGCCCGAGGGTTCATCCGCCTTCAAAGTCCCTCTCTCGGCCCCGGTCCTCTTCGTGAAGAAGAAGACAGGGGACTTGCGCCTGTGCTGTGATTACCGCCGGCTAAATGCCATTACGGTACAAAATCGCTACCCCCTGCCGCTCATCCCGGAGCTACTGGAGAGGTTGCGGGAGGCCACGATCTTCACCAAGCTCGATCTCCGGGGGGCCTACAACCTGGTGCGGATGCGAGAAGGAGACGAATGGAAGACGGCATTCGGCACCCGATACGGACACTACGAATACACTGTCATGCCATTTGGGTTGACCAACGCTCCCGCCGTTTTCCAGCACTTCATGAACGACGTGTTCCGAGACATGTTGGATCGGTTCGTGGTTATCTACCTGGCCGACATCCTGATTTACTCCTGGTCCAGGGAAAGCCACCTTCGACACGTCGGTCTGGTTCTGCAACGCTTGCGGGAGCAACAACTCAATGCAAAGCTGGAGAAATGCGTCTTCTTCCAGACTTCCATAGAATTCCTCGGGCATATCATCTCGCCCGAGGGCATAGCCATGGACCCATGTAAAGTAGAAGCTTTGTGTAGTTGGGAAGCCCCTCGTCGGGTAAAGGATGTTCAGCGCCTGCTGGGCTTCGCCAACTACTACCGGACCTTCATCCCGGGCTTCGCCACACTGACGGCTCCACTTATCCAGCTCCTCAGGAAGAAGGTTGCATTCCGGTGGGGTCCCCCGCAGCAAGAAGCATTCACAGCCCTCAAGAAAGCCTTCGTCACGGAACCCGTCCTGAGGCATCCCGACCCGCTCCGGCCTTTTGTGGTGGAAACGGACGCGTCCAATGTGGCTCTGGGAGCGGTGCTGCTACAGGCTCCGACGAATGGTGGCACACTTTTTCCCTGCGCTTACTACTCCCGGAAACTCAATCCTTCCGAGCGCAACTACACTATCTGGGAAAAAGAGTTGCTGGCTATCAAGGCTGCATTCGAGGCTTGGCGACACCATCTGGAGGAGGCCTGCCATCAGGTGGAGGTCCGAACGGACCATCGGAATCTCGAGCACCTCACCACAGCTCGGAAGTTGAACCAGCGGCAGATCCGGTGGTCATTGTTTTTTGCCCGGTTCAACTTCCGCGTGACCTACATTCCCAGCGGTCACAACCGGAGGGCGGATGCCCTGTCCCGCAAGCCAGAGTACCTCTGCGCCAAGGACCCCCTTCCTCCACGGACAGTGCTGCCGGCAGAAGCCTTGGCCGCAGCACGGGAGCCAGTGGACTTGCGGGCCCAGGTGCGAGAGGCACAGCGCCAGGACGCCTGGTCGCAGCAAAGGAGAGCGGAGGTGGGCCCCGCGTCTCCTTGGACCTTGGAGGAGGACTTACTCAAGTTTCGGGGGCGATTATATGTGCCCACAGGACCACTCCGAGCCCTCGTCATGACCCAGTGCCATGACAACCCTGCAGCAGGACATTTTGGGTTCTTCAAGACCCTCCACCTGGTGACACGGACCTTTTGGTGGCCCCGAGTGCGGCATGATATACATGCCTACGTGACATCCTGCGTACCGTGCCGGCAAGCCAAGACCGCCACGGGGGCACCTCCCAGGCTCCTCCAGCCCTTGCCGACACCCGACAGACCCTGGGGGGCGATCTCTATGGACTTCCTGACAGACCTGCCGCCGTCCTCTGGGTTCACCACGGTGCTGGTGGTGGTGGACATGCTCACCAAGATGGCACACTTCATCCCATGCCGCGGACTGCCCACAGCCGCAAAAACGGCCCGTCTCTTTCTGCAGCACATCTTCCGCCTCCATGGTCTACGCGACAGGGTGGTTTCGGACCGTGGAGTTCAGTTCACAGCCCGCTTCTGGAAGAGCCTGATGGCCGCGTTGGAGGTGCAGGTGTGTCTGTCGTCATCGCACCATCCGGAGACCGACGGGGGTACAGAGAAGGTCATCGGTATACTGGAACAGTATCTCCGTTGCTTCATCAACCAGCAACAGGACAACTGGGCCGACTACCTGTCCCTGGCGGAGTTTGCTTTTAACAACTCTCAGCACACCTCTACTCAGATGACCCCGTTCTTTGCCAATGTGGGTACCATCCATGGCTCTTCCTCTGGCACCACCGACTCTCCTGTTCCCGAACGCAGACCTTCCTGACGGAATTGCATGCGGTCCAACAGTTGGTACGCCAGCAGCTGAATCGGGCAAAGGAGGACTACAAACGGTCCGCCGACCGCTCCCGACGGGCAACGCCCCGCTGGCAGTTGGAGACCGGTGTGGCTCTCCACCAAACACCTCCCGTCCTGACCGCCCGGTAAAGAAGTTGGACCACCGATTCATCGGCCTGTTCCCTGTCGAGGCAGTCATCAACCCGGTAGCTCACCGACTGACCCTGCCACGATCCATGCGGATCCACCCGTTTTCACCGGTCCCTTCTGGTTCCTGAGGCCACACCGAGTCCCTTCGGTGCCCAACAGCACCCGTCACTGTCGCCGAGGACGGATCGGAGGAATACTGAAGTCCACAGCGTCTGAGACTCCCGCTGGCTGAAGGTCGTTTCCAATATTTGATCGCGTGGAAGGGATACGGGACTGATTTCTCCTGGGTAGATGCCTCCGACGTTCATGCCCCTGACCTGGTGCAGGCCTTCCATGAGCAGAACCCAGCCCGACCGCATCCCGATCGTCAGCCCCGGGGGAAGGGCCCTGCGGTGAGGGATAGTGTTGTGACCCAGGTTCCTGGACCCGGACTCCTGGACTCGGATGATTCAGAAAGTGAGGGAGAAGACCTGGCCAGCCCTGCTTCTCTTGAGCCCTTTCCCTCCCTGGCACCCACTCAAAGGGAGGAGGAGGGGCCGGCAAAGCCTGATTCCATGGAGCCTCCTTCTGATTTGGCAACGCCCCAAGAACAGTTTTGGAGTGATGCAAGGTTACGTAGGCGTGATCGGCGTGCGCAGCAGCGGAAGAGTTGGGACAAAGCCAAGTCATAATTGTCATGCAGTGACATCTGCAGAGACTATAAATAGGAGGCGGGACTTCCTGGTTTTTTGTCTTGGACAAAGTAATGAATTTGGGCGGGCAATCTGTATCAACGGAGGGAAGAATATATTCGTGAGTAATTCTGGCCTTATCTGTAATTTCCTTGTTATCTCCAGAAACTTGGCAGGCCCGTGGGTAGACGTAGCCAGGACATTTATATATATGTAAATAAATCAGAAAAGGAGGCCTCTGACTGACTCTTTGCTGGGAGTATTGGGGGAAGGGAAACAGAACACCCAGGTGTGCACATGATTCACTTCTGATGTTGGAACTGCACTGGCTGCCAATTTTCTTCCTGATGCAATTCAAGATGTTGGTTGTCGGGGGCGGAGCTGGAGTCGCAGCGAAACGGCAGCAGGTTCAATCTTCAGACCTGCAGCCGATGTTTTTTCCAGCACGACGGTCCGGATTTTCAGACCTCACTGTCCTGGAGGAACAGTGATTGGATAGGGCACTTCCTGCTGGTCTCGGGGATACCACCAAATCCCCGACTGACCCAGGAGAAGTCCTTTTTCGTGTTGTTTTAAACCAGCCCAGGCTGACAAAGCTGGGACAGCTCCTAGATGGAAGAGCGGAAGGAAACGTGCTGGCTGGGTGAGAGACTTTCAATTAACAAGAACTTTTAAAACCATCCTAAGACTTGGAAGGAAGAAAATAGTTAAGACTATAAGTAATTGAATGGCGGCTTAAAAATATTTAAGAAAGAATATCTTTTTAAATGTTGGCTTTTTTGGATTCTTTTCTGGGAATGTTTTCATTTTGCATTTAAACTGTGAGGATTGATTTTTTTCCCCCTCTTTCTTTTTTCCTGTTGTGTTGGAATTGAGAATGTTTTATTGGAGTTTTTCTAGGGGAAGTTTTAAATTTTATTATATTTCCTTATTAATTTTATACCTAATTATTCAGCCAATTTTTCTAATTTCTTTTTTCTTTTCCTCTTTCTCTTTCTTCTTTTTTTATTTTTAGTTTGAAGGAGGAGGCAGATAGGAAGAGGGAAAGAGAAGGATTCAACCAGACTACTATCTACTGACTGTACTTTTATTGTAACAAAGGACTGATACATTGTTATACTTTCCCCAGAGCTTTAACCTTGAGATACATTGTTGCCTCTTGAGATACTGAGATAGAGCACTGAATTGTTTATGCAGGTGTTCTATTTTATATTGTAAATTGGAAAAGCTTGTAAGGGAAGGGAAGAAGACAAGGGGAAAGTTTCTTTTGTTTTTATATCCCTTGTTAAATGAAATTTTAAGGAAAGAACTTAAAGAAAAATCCTTTTTATTTCTCTGTTTTTTTATATATCCTCCCTCCAATATTTTTTACTTTTTATTTTTGCATCCTACCTTCACCCTTTAAGAACATTTTTGTATATTATTATTATTATTATTATTATTATTATTATTATTATTATTATTATTATTATTATTATTATTATTATTATTATTATTTTCCTACACATTTGGGCCTTTTTTTTCCTTCTTTTTCTTTCTTTCTTTCTTTTTTTTAAGATTAATTTGAGTTGGATTAAGACATCGAACAGTCTGAAGACTTTTTTCTTTTTTCCCCTTTCTTGCTGCACAACTTTGGCAATTTGGATTATAATTTGGAGTTTCAGAGTTGGCACTTTTATATACAAAAATGAGCAGAAAAGCAACAGCGATCCCTGCCCCCTCTTCCTCACCAGCAGGATCTCAAAGAACAATACCATCGTTACTTATACAGGAAAAGGAAAGGGAAAGGGAAAGGGACAAAGATAAAGAATCTTCTCTTCAGCTTATTTTGCAGGGGATAGAAGAGATTAAGCAAAAGATGGAAAAAACAGATGAAAAAGTAGAAGTTATCCAACAGATGCTGAAAAATTATGAGGATAGACTTCAGAAAGTAGAGGAAAGAGAAGAACAAAGAGACCAAAAAATTCAAAACATCGACAGTAGATTGGAAGTGATAGAAAAGGAGCAAGGTGGAGCCTTAGGTTGGGAGATTGATAAAGCAGATTTTTTTTTTGAGATTTCAAAATATAGAAGAAGAGAAGGGTGAAAATTTGGCTGATAAAATGGTAGAAATATTGGCTGGACTTTTGGAAATTAGTAAGGAAAAGGCATTCGATGGAATTAATGAGATTTTTAGAGTGCATACAAGATATGCAGCAAGAAACAATCTTCCAAGGGAAGTCCATATAAGATTTACTAAAAAATCATTTAAAGCACAAATTCTATAAGCAGCAAGAGAAAAGACAATGCAATACAACGGCCAAGAAATCATTGTTTTGAAACGAGTTCCCAGAAGTGTAAGAGAATTAAGAAGAGAATACCAATTTTTGTCTAAGGTTTTATTGCAGAAAGGTGTGAATTATAGATGGTTGGTGCCAGAGGGTCTGTCTTTTACATGGCAACAGCAAAAATGTAGAATTGATACAATAGATAAAGCCAAGGATTTTTACGCAGAATTCTTCAACAACAAAGGAAAGACAAGGACTTCCGGTGGCGTCGCTTTCTTTGCTGGATGCCTGTAAAGGCGCCCCATGCTGAGGTATTGTAAAAGCCAGCAAAAACAGCTAAAATCAGCTGCTTGCCAGCTTGAAGAACCTTCCCTGGGAGAAAGGGAAGGGAAAGAGCAGTGGAAAAGCGGTAGAACTCCCCAGAGGCTTTGCTTTGTGAAAGTGAAGCCTCGGAGGGTCGAGTCCCGCATAACTCTGCTGAGCTCCGAATCCAGCACGCTCCTGCAGTAGCAGGAAAAGAAGAAAGCGTCCACCTCTGCTCAAGTGATTTTTCTTTGGATTTCTGGATGCAGACAGAACAAACACAAGTGATCGATCATTGGGATTGCAAGTATTAAACCTGACTTCTACCCTTTAAGAAAAGAAAAGGTAAAGCGAGATATCAACAGGATAAAATTAAAAAAGCTTTTTTAAAATATTATACAAATTTATATGCTAAAGATACAATCTTGAACACGGATATTGATAAATATTTGAAAGAGTACAAGATTAAAGGTTTAACCTTAGAACAAAGGGAAGAATTGAATCGGCCTATAACTTTTGAAGAAATGATTTTGACAATAAAACAATTAAAAATGGGGAAAAACAGATGGACTTACAGCAATTTATTATAAAAATTTACAGAATGAGATAGTAGGTCCACTTAAGGAATTATTTAATCAGATACAATTAGAAGGGGGAATACCCCCATCATGGAGAACTACTTTCATTTCATTGATACCAAAAGAAGAACAGGATTGTTCTAAACCTTGGAATTATAGGTTAATTTCACTTTTAAATAATGATTATAAGATTTTTGCTAAAATAATAGCGAATAGATTAATGTTAGTTCTGCAACAAAGAATTCATACTGATCAATCGGGATTTATAAAGGGGAGGCAGATGAGGAATAATGTTAGACAGATTGTAAATTTATTGGAATATTTAGAAAAGAACAATCAGATTTCTGCAGCATTTATTTTTTTGGATGCAGAGAAAACCTTTGATCACCTGCATTGGGAATTTTTATTTAAATTAATAGATAAAATGCAATTTAGAGATTGTTTTATGAGAATAATTAGAACGATTTATGGAGAGCAAACAGCACAGATAATAGTTTTTTTGTTTTGTTTTTTAATTCAAAACGTTTTACAAAAAAAAAATCCCCCCCCTTTCCCCCCAACCCTCCTCCCTTCACTAATCCCTCCCCCCTCCCCCCTGACTTCCCGGATGAAGCACAAGGTATAGTTAAAAATAAAACAAACATATGCTAAGAAGATTTTTCCCCAAAACTATTATACCAATTTTCCCTCTCTAGCTCTGACTTCCTCCTAACATAACCAAAATCCTTCAAGAAAAAATAAAAAAATAAAAAAATAAACAATTAAGAGTAACAAAATATGTAAATCAATAAAACAAATTAATCCTAAAATATTTAAAACCAACTAAAGCATAAAAATCCAATCCAATTCAAAGAATATCTCCCTTATAGCTTCTATAACCATATAATTTTTCCCCCAGGTCTTTCTTACATAAACTCTTTCAAAAATATTCTATTCAAAATACAATACAACACATTATAAAATTTCAATACCAAGAATTACAGTAGCTATTCAAATTTAGTCCATCCTCGTCAAAATCCAGTATAAATCCAAATACCTAGTCTTTTATGATAGATATAAAACATATAATCAACCCATTTCTTCCAGATCTTCCTCACATATTGTCTTTCAGGGACAGTAATATTTTTGTCTGTTAATAATTCAAAGGATAATACTTTTGTCTCTTGCCATTTTTTTTGATGCATTAATCTCTGTCTTTCCTTCATTTCTTCTTTTGAAAAGTCAGTCACAATATTGCCTAATAGATCCTTATGTTCAAAAATCCACAAATTACTACCATATATTCCATCAATCCAAAGAGAGAATTCTTGAAAAGCATTAAGCCTGTAAATTTTTTCGGTTCGGGAGACAGCCTCCTGTAGCACAAATTCTGACATTTCATCCAAACTATTTAAAGGAAATTTCTTTACATCAACTTGTTTATTCACGATCATATCTTCATATTTATCCATTTTTATTTGTATCTCCTCCATTGCATTTAAGTCCTGATCACACTGGTTAATTTCCTCCAAGCCTTGATCCAAAAAGTCCCCATTTTTTTTCAGTTCGTATTTTTGAATAATTAAATACATTCTTTCTGTGTAATCCTGTATAAAGTCACGAATCCATTCTTCTGAAAGAACCTTCATGGCAAAGTTCTTGCTGAAAATCCTCTTATGAAATACTTAAACAACGTAATATAAAACAACAATCCAGAATCCAACACAATAAAATGAAGTCTCCATTCAGTTTCAATTTCACAGCAAGGCTATCGGTCTATTTGCAGTTAGTCTGAAACGCCATTTTAAGAGAAGGAAAAAAAATTTTTTTCTCTCTTTAAACAAGGAGGAAGTCAGGAAATCAACAATACTTGCAAACCAATAATTGTTCACTCATGCTTCTTCCGCCTGCTTATAGGAATCCACAAAAAGAAATCAATTGTTAGCAGAACTTGGACACCTTCCTCTTTTCCTGCTGTTGCAGGAGACGCGCTGGATAATGGAGATAGGAGGAATTCAATGGGATTCAACCTTTCGGGACTTTGCATAACAAAAACAAAGCCCCTAGGGGAATCTACTACTCTCCCCCCTGCTCTTTCCCCTGCTCTCTCAACCAGAGAGGGAAAATTAAGTCGGGAACAGCTGTTCGTAGCTATTTACACCGACTTTTACAATATCCAGTGCGGAGTGCCATAAATTAGCACCCAGCGAGAAAGGTGGCGCCAAGCGGAAGCTTGCACAGATAATAGTTAATGGTAGTTTGACAGAAATTTTTAAGATTGCGAAAGGAACAAGACAGGGGTGCCCCCTATCACCATTATTGTTTATTTTAACTCTGGAGCCATTACTGGATAAAATAAGAGAGGTAAAGGAGATAGAGGGAATTAAAATTAGACAACATGAGTATAAAGTGAGAGCATTTGCTGATGATTTGGTGATTATTTTGTCAAATCCTATAAACCCAAGTGTATGTTTGTTGGAAATAATTGATCAATATGGAAAAGTTTCAGGGTTTAAAGTAAATCAGAATAAAACAAAAGTGATAACAAAAAATATGACTAGACAACAGAAAGAAAAATTAGAGGAAACAACAGGATTTGAAATTGTAAAAAAGGTCAAATACCTAGGGGTTTATATTACTTCTTCAAATGTGAAATTGTATAAGAATAACTTTGAGATATTATGGCAAAAAGTTAAGAAGGAAATGCTTGGTTGGAAAAAATTACAATTATCATTATTGGGGAGAATAGCAGCCATTAAAATGAATGTTTTACCTAGATTTTTATTTTTGTTTCAGATGATACCAATAATTAAGAAAGATAAAAATTTGGAAGAATGGCAGACTGGAATAAATAAATTTATATGGGAAGGTAAAAAAGCGAGAGTTAAAATGAAAGTAATTCAAGACATATGGGGAAAGGGAGGTTTAAAAATGCCCAATTTTAAATTATACTATGAAGCAGCTGCTCTTTCGGTAATAAGTGATTGGTTTACTTAACATAACATAACAACAGAGTTGGAAGGGCCCTTGAGGCCTTCTAGTCCAACCCCCTGCCCAGGCAGGAAACCCTACACCATCTCAGTCAGATGGTTATCCAACATTTTCTTAAACATTTCCAGTGTTGGAGGATTCACAACTTCTGAAGGCAAGTCATTCCACTTATTAATTATTCTAACTGTCAGGAAATTTCTCCTTAGTTCTAAATTGCTTCTTTCTTTGATCAGTTTCCACCCATTGCTTCTTGTTCTACCCTCAGGTGCTTTGGAGAACAGCCCGACTCCCTCTTCTTTGTGGCAACCCCTGAGATATTGGAACACAGCTATCATGTCTCCTCTAGTCCTTCTTTTTATTAAACTAGTCATACCCAGTTCCTGCAATCATTCTTCATATGTTTTAGCCTCCAGTCCCCTAATCATCTTTGTTGCTCTTCTCTGCACTCTTTCTAGAGTCTCAACATCTACATCGTGGACCAAAACTGGATGCAATATTCCAAGTGTGGCCTTACCAAGGCATTATAAAGTGGCACTAACACTTCACGTGATCTTGATTCTATCCTCTGTTTATGCAGCCCAAAACTGTGTTGGCTTTTTAGCAGCTGCACACTGCTGGCTCATATCTAAATGGTTGTCCACTAGGACTCCAAGATCCCTCTCACAGGTACTACTATTGAGCAAGGTACCACATAAGTACTGGTGCATTTTGTTTTTTTGGCCTAAATGTAGAACCTTACTTTTTTCACTGTTGAATTTCATTTTGTTAGATAGCGCCCAATGTTCAAGTCTGTCAAGATCTTTCTGTAACTTGAGCCTATCTTCTGGAGTGTTGGCTATTCCTGCCAGCTTGGTGTCATCTGCAAATTTGATGAGTTCCCCATCTATCCCCTTGTCCTAGTCATTGATGAAGATGTTGAAGAATACTGGGCCTAAAACAGAGCCTTGGGGTACTCCACTGCATACTTCCCTCCATGTGGATGTAGTTCCATTGAGGACTACACATTGAGTGCAGTTGGTCAGCCAGTTACGAATCCATCTGGTGGTGGTGCTGTCTAACCCACATTTTTCTACTTTATCTAGTAGTAGGTTATGGTCTACTTTATCAAATGCTTTACTGAAGTCCAAGTAAATTATATCGACCGCATTCCTCTGGTCTACTAATTTTGTCATTTTGTCAAAGAATGCGATAAGATTAGTCTGGCATGATCTGTTTTTGACAAACCCATGTTGGCTTTTGGTTATTACTTTGTTTGCTTCTAGGTGTTCAGTGATTCGTTGCTTGATTATCTTTTCCAGAATCTTGAGGTCAGGCTGATAGGTCTGTAGTTTCCTGGATCTGTTTTTTTTCCTTTTTTGAAGATGGGAACTACATCAGCTCTTTTCCAGTCTTCTGGCAGCTCCCCTGTGCTCCAGGATCTTTGAAAGATATAGTTCAGTGGTTTTGAGATCACGTCTGCCAGTTCCTTCAGAACCTTGGGGTGTTAAGTTCCTTCAGAACTTAATGGAGGAAAGGATTTTGAATATAGAAGGTTATTATTTATTATATGGATGGCATGCATATTTATTGTATGATAAAAAACTGGATAGAGCCTTTAAGAATCATGTGTTAAGAATTGCTTTTCTGCGTGTCTGGAAGAAATACTATTACAAGTTGAATTATAAAATTCCTATTTGGGCAAATCCCAGGCATGCAATAGAGAATATAAATATAGAACAGAAACAGGAAATGATTACTTATAAAGAACTTTTATATTTTGAGAGAGGTAATTTACAATTAAAATCCTTGCAACAATTAAAAGAAGAAGGGAGAAACTATACTTGGTTCCAATATGGGCAATTACGAGCTAGGTGGAAAGAAGATCAGAAAATTGGTATCATGCAGAATGAAGAAAACTTGGTAAAACAAATCATAAATCAAACTCAGGCGCATATAAAGAGATTGTATAATGTGTTGATAGAAATAGACTCTGAAAGGGATTTAATAAAGGATTGTATGATAAAATGGGCACAAAATATTCAAGAACCAATATATTTGGAAACTTTGGAAAAATTTGGGTTAGAAATGTTAAATTTACGCAAGCACAGAACTTGAGGGAAAATTTTTATAAAATGTTTTATAGGTGGCACTTAGACCCTAAGAAATTATCATGTATGTATCCAGATATGCAAGCGAAATGTTGGAGATGTAATTGTGATGATGCTACATATTTTCATATTTGGTGGACTTGTAAGAAGATTAAGGCTTTTTGGATAAGGATCTGGTGGATTATACAAAATGTTTTGAAAAAGAAGATAAAGTTCCTACCGCAATTTTTCTTATTGGGAATTATAACGGACTGTACAGTAATTGAGACTAAGTTGATTTTAAATTTAATAACAGCGGCAAGACTACTGATAGGAAAATACTGGAAGAAAAAAGAGTTACCTACAATAGAAGAATGGATATTGAAAGTTGCTAATTTGGCTGAGATGGCTAAAATCTCAGCCTTTTTGAAAGACACTACACAGGAAAAATATCTAACTGAATGGAAAAAATGGATTGAGTATACGCAAAATAGATATCAGATTAAGAGATTTCAGATTGCTTTTGAATGATTAGGATGTATTTATCTTTGATTTCTATGGGGGAAGTTAGGATTTGAGAAGAAGGGGGGGATTATAATTTGTGTTAGGGAAAATTTAGCGAATGATTGTTTTTTCTTTTGAACTATACCTTGTGTTTGTTCTGGGAAGTTGGGGGGAGGGAAGAGGGTGGTTTTGGAGGGAGGGGGAGGGGATGGAGTGGGGGGAGGGGAAAAAAAGGGGGGTGAAATTTTTTGTAAAAACTTTTTCAATAAAAAAAACAAAGGAAAGGAAAGACAAGCGCTGAAGTTTCACTGATTGAACTTCAAGAGTCAGAGTTAGCGGCTTTATTACAAAAAGAAGAAGGAGGTGTAGGTGGCACGATTTTAGTTAAGCCTCATCGTGAACCAAGATCGACAAGAGCGATAAACCCTAAGTATAAAACATAGAAATGGAGGAGAGGAAATTGATATCAATAAACATTAATGGATTAAATTCGGCAATTAAGAGGAGGAAAATATTTCATAAATTAGAAAACTTGAAATTGGATATAATATGCTTGCAAGAAGTTCATATTATAAAACAACATGAACAAATATTAACACAACCAAAATTGGGAAAATTATATACATCATTACCACAATGTAAGAAAAGAGGTATAGCCATATATATAAAAGAGCCTATTAGGGCAAATTTAGTATATTCTGATGAGAGTAGTAGAATTTTGATACTGGAAACAATTGATGACAATAAAAAAAATACTTTTAGTAGCAATATATGCTCCAAATGACAATCAAGAAGAGTTCTACAGGAAACTCCACAGAAAGATTGTTGAATTGGATTATGAAAATATATGTATCCTTGGTGATTGGAATGGTGTTGTTGATTTAAAGATGGATTATAAAACTCAGAAACAACTAGGCAAAATAGAAAGACCCTCCCAAAGTCCCTTTTTAAAAAGGTGGAGGAAATGAATTTAAAAGATGTATGGAGAGAAAGGAATCAGTAGAGTAGACAATATACCTTTTACTCAAGTAGACATTTATCTTGGTCTAGAATAGATATGATATGGATGACAACAGAAATGAGCTGCAATATAAGAAAAATTGATATAGAAGCCAATACCTGGGCAGACCACTATGATGTTGATATGGAAAGGCCAAAGGAAAAGATCTAGATGGACTTTAAATACGATGATTCTAAAAGATAGAGAACTTACACAAAAATTAGAGAAGGAACTTACCTTTTTCTTCAAAGAAAACAAAAAAGAAGATACCTCAATACAAAACCATTGGGATGCAGTGAAAGCATATGTAAGAGGTTTGTTCATAGACTATGTAGGGAAAAGGAACCGTAAGAAAAAACAAACTTTTAAAATATTAGAAAATGACTTTAAAAAATGGGAACAAGAATTACAAAGATTTCCAGAGAAGATAGATATTAAGATGAGAATGGATTTAATTAAACACAAAATGGCTTTGCTTGAAAAGGAAGAGTTAGCACAAAAAATCAAAGGGGCAAAACAGAATTATTTTGAAAATGCTAACCAGGTAGATGGCTAGTTTATAAACTTAAAAAAGAGAAAGAAAAACATAGAATTTCACATTTAGAAGATTGCAACAGCCAGATTCAATTTATGAACGAAGAGAAGAAAAGAATTGTTCAGAACTTTTATACGCATTTATATAAAGAAGAGGGAATCAATAAGGAAAATGTGAAACTATATTTCAATAAAGCAAATTTACCTCAGATTCCTAAAGATATTGAAGGGAGGGAAATATAACAATGATGGAATTAATGCAAGCGCTGAAAAAACAAAAAAAAGGGAAAGCTCCAGGCCCAGATGGATTGCCAGTTGAATACTATGTGACATTTCAAGAACTGGGTCTCCCATTTTTAGAGATTATGAATGAAGTGATGCAGAAAGGGAAAATACCCGAGACCTGGACAGAGGCTTATATTACTTTGATTCCAAAAAAGGACTCTGACTTAAATCAAGTTAAAAATTACAGACCTATATCCCTGTTGAACTGAGACTATAAAATATTTGCTTTAATACTTGCAGAACGTCTTAAAAGATATTTGAATGAATTTATACATTTGGATCAAAATGGATTTCTGCCTAAAAGACAAATTAGGAATAATATGAGAGTAGTCTTGGATACTTTAGAATATTATGAGGCTCATCCCGAAAAACAGATGGTGTTGATCTTTTTAGATGCACAAAGAGCATTTGACAACATTAATTGGCATTTTATCTTCCTACAATTTAAGCAAATGGTGGGCTTTGGTGAAAGATTTATTAAAGCAATAGAAACTATATACTATAAACAATCAGCTAAGATAAACGGTGAATTGACGGATGCGATTCAAATTGGAAAAGGTACAAGACAAGACTGTCCACTGTCACCACTGCTGTTTGTGTTGACCTTGGAAGTATTGAATAGAAATATTAGAGAGGAAAGGGGAATAAAAGGCATGAAAATTCAGAAGGAAGAATACAAAGTGTAATGTATTTTGAACTTTGAGAGGGAATTTTGGGTGGGAAAATTGCACGTTGCTGATTGGTTGAAGCCTCAACCAAAAGAGTATTTAAAGAGAGTTTTTTTCCGGTTGTGTTTGCTGGGGTCACAATAAACTAAAGAGCTGTTGTCACTCACTGGTCTCCTGCCTCTTCATTGCCCGAACTTAACATTGGCGACGAAGGTGGGATGTTGAGGCAGTGAGATCGTGAAAGAGTTGAAGGAACCAGGAATTCGCGAACCCAGCCAGTTCTCGAAGGCGGAAAATAGCGATGTCCAGCTACACGCCGCCAGCGCCATTTGACCCAGCAAAGGAGAAATGGGGGTCGTACATGGCTCGTTTCGAGTGTTTCCTCGAAGCAAACGAACTACAGGGAATCTCGGATAATCGGAAGCGAGCATACTTCCTGAGCCACTGCAGTCCAGAGGTCTTCGATACGGCGGAGTCACTCTCAGAGCCAACGCCGGTACAATCGGTACCATGGCAGACACTACAAACAACACTTCGAGCGCACTACGCACCGGTACCCTCAAAGTTCGTCCAGCGGTTCGAGTTGAGGCAACGGGTACAGCGAGAGGGCGAATCGATAAGCGTGTACATGGCCGCGTTGAGGAAAGCCGCAAACCACTGTGAGTAGAGATTTGGAGGATTCCTTACTCGAACAACTCATTTGTGGGGTCAGGGACATCAGACTACAAAGGCGGCTGCTGTCTAAAAGCAACCTGACTTTAGCGATAGCCCTGGACGAAGCCAGAGCTCACGAGATGTCCACCAAGGCGGCGGAGACCTTACAAAAGCCAAACACGCAGGGTGCCGGGACAAAGACTACACCGGTCCACAGCGAGGAAGTCCAGGCCGAATCGGAAGGTGAGGAAGAGGAAGAGGTGTTCCACACCAGGAGGCTGGAGAGAGGTGACCGGGACGAATATGTGAGTTGTGGGGGCCAACACCAACGGCAAAACTGCAGATTCAAGGACACGGTTTGTCGGCGGTGTGAAAAAAAAGGACACATAGCTCGGGCCTGCCGAGCCCCCCAACCTTCCCGCCAAAAATTCAAACCGACCAATCAGAGCGCGGGAGCAGCGAAGCGGCCCGGGATTGGTCCATTTAAAAAGGGCGCAAAGTTAAACCAGACCACTGTGAGAGTGGGCCACGCATCGACATGACTAGAGAAGAAAATATTTACCCAAGTCTACATTGAAGGGGTGCAGTGCCAAATGGAAGTAGACACTGGGTCGTCAATCACAATTATGTCCTGGGACACCATCGTGAGAGACTTGCCAGCGATCGCTAAACGTCAGCTACAAACCCAGAAGCTGAGAGTGCAGGACTACCAAGGGAATCGGATCCCTGTTCGAGGAGCACATCCGTCCAAGTCAAATATGGACAATTCAAAAAGATCCTGCCAGTCACCATAGTAAACGGAACTCTACCGAGCTTGCTAGGGCTGGACTGGTTCCGAGCTTTGGGCATGGGAGTGACCGGGGTCCACAGGAGCGACGTCATCCTCAGAGACGAACTACTGAAGGAGTTCGAGGACGTTTTCAAGGATTGCCTGGGCAAGTACGTGGGGACCCCTATTTCTTTCAACCTTGACCCCCAAGTCGCCCCCATCCGGTTAAAGGCTAGGAGGGTTCCATTCGCCCTAAAGCCCAAAATTGACCGAGAATTAGACAAGCTAGTAAGCCAGGGAATACTAGTCCCCGTCGATCATGCAAAATGGGAGACACCCATAGTAACCCCAGTCAAACCGGACGGATCGGTCCGGATTTGCGCTGACTACAAAGCAACGCTTAACAAAGCATTGCAGAAAAGTGCATACCCCGTTCCAGTGGTACAACATTTGCTGCACTCATTAGGGCAAGGGCAGGTCTTCGCCAAACTCGATTTGGCCCAAGCCTACCAGCAGCTACCAGTAGATAGCAGCACAGCTGAGGCGCAGACAATTGTCACGCACCGCGGGGCTTTCAAATGTATGCGACTCCAGTTCGGAGTTAGCGTGGCCCCGGGGTTCTTCCAGAACCTAATGGAGCGATTATTACAGGGCCTACCAGGAGTGGTACCATACTTCGACGATGTATTGGTATCAGCTGAAAACTTAGAGGAACTCGGGGTAAAACTAAGGAAGGTGTTGGGCATTTTTAGGTCTGCTGGGCTTAAAGTTAAGCTCAACAAATGCCAAATTGGGGTGAAATCTGTAGAATTCCTAGGATACCGAATAGACAGGGAAGGGATCCACCCCACGGAGAGCAAGGTACGGGCCATTAGAAAGGCCCCAGCCCCCCAAAATAAAACGGAATTACAGGCATTCTTGGGGCTTGTTAATTTCTATGCGGTATTCTTGAAGAATAAAGCAACAGTAGCCGAACCGCTACATAAGTTGCTAGCAAAGAAAGCTGTGTGGTCCTGGGGCAGAGAAGAGGCTAGGGCATTTGAGGGGGTAAAAAACCTTTTGTCCAGCGATAGCCTCCTCACCCAGTACAATGGCACGTTGCCACTAGTACTAGTTTGCGATGCTTCACCATATGGGGTGGGGGCTGTGCTCAGCCATAGGTTACCGAATGGAACAGAAGCCCCTATAGCGTATTATTCCCGGACGATGTCCTCTGTGGAAAGGAACTACAGCCAGCTAGATAGGGAGGCGTTGGCCATAGTCTCCGGGGTTAAGAAATTCCACGAATACTTGTTCGGGCGACATTTCGAGATAGTCACGGACCACAGACCCCTTCTAGAACTCTTAGCGGGTGACCGCCCAACCCCCGTGGCACTTTCTCCCAGGCTGACCCGATGGACTATTTTCCTAGCGGCATACTCCTACAAATTGCTCCACCACCCAGGAAAAGACTTAGGGCATGCGGACGCTCTGAGCAGATGCCCTTTACCAGAGACAATTGAAGACCCCACCCCGGGGACACCCGTCTTGCTAATTGACTCTTTGGACTCTGGCCCAGTCACATCCAAACAGGTGGCTAGGGCATCTTACAGGGAAATTACAATACGGACTGTAATCGGTTGGGTGCAAAGGGGTTGGCCCGCTGCGCCGGGCGAGTGTTTCAAAGACTTTGCGAAAAAACGATCAGAACTGTCGGTTCAAGGGGGGTGTCTGTTATGGGGGGATAGGGTAGTTATCCCAGAAAAATTGCGCGAAAATGTGTTGGAACTGTTGCATGTGGGCCATCCAGGGATTGTGAGGATGAAGAATTTAGCGAGGAGTTATGTATGGTGGCCCTTAATGGATAAGGACATCAGCAACAGGGTAGGGAAATGCCAATCCTGCCAAGAGTCGAGGTCGCTACCCGCTACAGCCCCAGTTAGAGAGTGGGAGAAACCCCAGGGGCCATGGTCCAGGATTCACATAGATTTTGCGGGGCCGTTCCATGGGCAGACCTTTTTAATTGTAGTAGATGCGTACTCAAAATGGTTAGAAATCATCCTCATGAAAAGCACAACAGCCGAAGCAGTAATCACAGTCCTAAGGCATCTATTCGTAACACACGGCCTGCCCGACACCCTAGTCTCTGACAACGGCCCGCAATTCACGGCAAACCAGTTTGAGGGGTATTTAGCGGGAGAGGGCATCAGACATGTCCTCTCGGCGCCTTTCCCCCCGGTGACGAACGGACTTGCAGAACGTTTCGTTCGGAGCACCAAGGAAGCGCTATCTAGGATAAGTCCAGGCGACTGGCAAACGAAAATAGACACTTTCCTGGCCGTCCAACATAGGACCCCTTGTGTAACAACTGGCCGCAGCCCAGCGGAACTCTTAATGGGCAGAAAACTCAGGTGCCCACTAGACCGACTAAACCCAACTTACTAAACCCAGACGGGTACAAGGGTATTCAAGGAAAAACCAGGGAAATGACAGTGGGTGACCCAGTATGGGCACACAACTATAGCGAGGGCCCAACATGGTTAAAGGGGGAAATTCTGGGCATAACCGGACCCAAATCATACGTAGTAGACATGGAGGACGGCCGGGTATGGAAACGCCACATAGACCAGTTAAGAAAACGTATACCAAACAAACTAGAAACCAAACAACCAGGCCCTGACTACCAATTGTTTGAATCTGCAGCTGACTCAAACCCGAGGCAAGCGGAGGACTTATCTGATTCCGATGAAGTCCAGCGACGCCAACCGGTTCCTCCTGAAGGCAACAGGGACGACTCAGCCAATAATCCAGGGCCGGACGGCCCAGAGGAGGAGCTGGGAGGAACAAACAGTCCCTCCGACCAGCTCGACTCTCTCCCAGAGAATGAACTGCGCAGGTCAGAAAGGGTTAGGAGACGCCCTGTCTACCTGCGTGATTACGTAGAGAAATAGCATGCAAATATTATATAAATAGAGGTACAAAGCATTCTGGGAGGGAAGGAGTGTAATGTATTTTGAACTTTGAGAGGGAATTTTGGGCGGGAAAATTGCACGTTGCTGATTGGTTGAAGCCTCAACCAAAAGAGTATTTAAAGAGGGTTTTTTTCCGGTTGTGTTTGCTGGGGTCACAATAAACTAAAGAGCTGTTGTCACTCACTGGTCTCCTGCCTCTTCATTGCCCGAACTTAACACAAACTTCAAGTTTTTGCTGATGATTTGGTTTTTATTATTGAGGATCCTTTGGAATCTATAATTTGTTTGTTAGAATTGATGAATATGGGAAAGTGGCAGGCTTGAAAATTAATAGAGATAAAATGAAAATTTTGACAAAAACTATCTTGATGAAGCAAAAAAATGAGTTGGTAGAATATTCTGGGATGCAGATTGTAAATAAGGTTAAATATTTGGGATATATCTTACTCCAAGGTGTAGCACTTTAAAAGAAAATAACTATGGTAAACTCAAATAGCAGATTGTGGCGGATTTGATTAAGTGGGAACATCTATAATTGTCTTTGTTGGGAAGAATATCAACAATTAAGATAAATATATTACCTAGAATTCTGTATTTGTTTCAGACTATACCTATTAAATTGACCAGAGGGTACTTTGAGGAGCTGAATAAAGCGATGCTGAAATATATTTGGCAAGGGAAAAAAGCAAGGATAAAAATAAAATTATTACAAGATAAGAGAGTTAGAGGCAGTTTTGGGCAACCAAATTGGGAACTATATTATCAAGCAGCAAATATGATGTGGATTAAAGAATGGATAACCCTAAAAAATAATAGAATATTAACTCTGGAAGGCCATGATTTGTTGTTGGGATGGCACGCCTTTTTATGGTATGGACAAGCTAAATCACAGGGCTATTTTAGAAGACATATAGTCAGAGAAATGTTATTAAATTGGGAAAGGATTAAGAAAAGTCACTTCTTAAAAATTCCAATGTGGGTTTCACCCGTTGAGGCATTCTCTTACTCAATAACATTTAAAAAGGAACATATTGTTAGATATAATGAATTGTTGAATGAAAAAGTGAATTAAAATCCAAATTAGAATTAGAGGCAGAGGCTATAACAATGAATTGGTTTGCATACTTGCAAATACAATCCAGATATGATAATGATGTTAAAACAGAAGGCTTTTATAATAACCTAACGAATTTTGATGAGATTTTAACAGATTCAGATGACAACCTGATAAAGAAACTATGTCAGGCTGCCTCTGATTATAACTAGGAAAGAATACACCTTGACTTCATTTACAATAAAGAAAAGTACTTTTACTAATTACAATCTGGATTGCAGCAGTATAAAGTTGGATCTGAGACAAAATATGGCTAACATATCATATCTCCCCATTTGTCCCTCCTCCTTCAGGAGGTCAGGCTGGTCTGGTCCAATGCCAGCTCCTTCTCGGCCCCCCGTGGTAATCTTCCTCCGCCGGTCTCTAGTTGTCAATCATCTTAGGAATGCAGTATCTGTTGGAAAAGCCCGTGCTCTTAACATTCAGCCATTAATCACCCCTCCCCCACTGTTATGTCAGCTGACACTCTTAATAGGCCCCTTTCCCTTACCCTGTATGGTGCAATGATACATCTCATTTCCTTAACTATTTTACATTACAGAAAGAAGCATTTTACATTCTATCTACTGAATATAAATTGTACAAAAATTATGCAAAGATTGGAGTGGAGGCTGACATTCGGCCCTCCTGCAACAAGGACGTCAGTCCTAGAAAGAAAAGAGAAAAGTTAGGGTTTGTTAGGATGTTTTTTATAGAATTGTGCTATTTTTTCCGAAGCACGAACATCTTCTTTGTTTACCCATTCAGCTTGGGACAAAGGGAAGTGCTTCCAAGCAATGAGATATTGAATTTTATTTCTATGTTTTCTTGAATCTAATATCTCTTTTATCTCAAAATGTTGTTCACCCTCTATGAGAATTGGTATAGGAGGGGGTGTATGGTTCGCACGGAAAGTAGACGTGTGTTCTGGTTTCAGCAAGACTACATGGAAAACGGGGTGAATTTTCCTAAGTGTTTTTGGTAATTCTAACTGTACAGTCACGGGGTTGATAATCTTCACTATGGAAAAAGGCCCCACATATTTAGGTCCTAGTTTCTTAGATTTCTGAGTAGTTTGTAAATATTTGGTGGAGAGATAAACTTTATCTCCCACTTGGTATTTGTTCTCAGGGGATCTTTTTTTATCTGCTTGTTTTTTATGTGCACGGTGAGCGTCGTCGATCGCCTTGCGAGTCATCTTCCATGTGCTTTGTATTTGATCTATCCATTCTGACAAAGAGGAAACAGTGGTTTCTTCCTTTGGAAGTTCAGAGATAGGAACAAAATCTTGGCCTGAAGCTATTTTAAAAGGAGTAAATCCCGTGCTACTATGAATTGAGTTGTTGTAGGCTACTTCAGCAAAAGGTAGTAGGTCTGTCCAATTGTCTTGTTGGTAGTTAATATAACAACGTAGATATTGTTCTAGTACAGAGTTCGAACGTTCACAACTTGATGGGAGGAGCTTAATCCTTGGGTGGAGCCAAGCAGTCGCAAAAATTCTTTCCAAAATTGAGAAGTGAATTGAACTCCTCGATCTGAGATAATGCGTACAGGAACTCCGTGGAGTCTATAAATGTGTTGTACAAAAAGCTTCGCTAAAGTCTTTGAGGAGGGTATTTTTGAACATGGAATAAAATGAATTTGTTTGGAGAAAAGGTCAGTGACCACCCATATCACAGTATTGCCTGAACTTTCAGGTAGTTCAACTATGAAATCCATGGATATTTCTTTCCATGGGGCTCCCGGCTTGGCTACTGTTTGAAGTAAGCCAGGAGGTTTACCTGGAGGCCTTTTAGATGATGCGCAAACAGGGCAACTTGCTATATATGATTGAATGTCCTTTTTAAGACTTGGCCACCAAAATTGTCTTTTAAGAAGATGCAAGGTTTTCACAAATCCAAAATGTCCTGCCATTTTGGCATCATGGCATCGTTGTAGGATGGTTTCTCTGAGTGACAGAGGAACATATAGTTTCACTCCAATCCAAGACAGTCCATCACGGAGTGTGCATTCATGGCAATGCACCAAGTACCAGTCATCAGAGTTTAAAGCTTCTTTAAACAACTTGGTTAGTTCATCTGGGAGTGATGTTTCGGTTTTGGTGTGGCTTCGAGTTATAGCCGGAGCTGCCAACTGCTGAACAGGAAGTATTGGGCGAACCACCTCGGAGCGAGTGCTGTTGTATTGGGGCAAATGTGAGAGAGCATCTGCTAAAAAAATGTTTCCTCCAGGAATATAATGTAAGGTGAAATTAAAGCAGTTAAAATATTGAGCCCAACATGCTTGTTTAGGCGAAAGTTTTCTAGGAGTTTTTAGGGCTTCTAAATTTTTGTGATCAGTCCACACTTCAAAAGGATGATTCGAACCTTCCAAGAATTGTCTCCATGTGCGAAGGGCCCAATGAACTGCAAATGCTTCTTTTTCCCAAATCGCCCACCGTCTTTCAGTTTCAGTCAATTTTCGAGAAGTGAAAGCACAAGGTTGTAGTTTATCATCAGCATTGTTTTGGAGTAAAATGGCTCCGACTGCTACATCACTGGCATCCGCTTGTATCACAAAAGGAACATCCATGTCGGGGTGTTTTAAAATAGGTTCAGCGGCAAACAGTCATTTCAACTTTTCAAACGCTGCTTGACATTCCATTGTCCATTCGAGAGGTAACGATGGTTTGGGTTTTGTATCTCCTTTAGTTTTCAAGAGGTTGGTTATTGGCAACGCAATTTGAGCAAAGGAGGGGATGAATTGACGATAAAAATTCGCAAATCCTGGAGGCTCCAGTGACGTCACCGCTCCTACTGGGTGCTCTAACAGGGCACTCCGCGTTAGAAGATTGTAAAAGTCAGTGAAACAGTATAAATCACTGTTCACTGACCTTAGCATACCCTCTGGGCAAAAGAGGATTATGCAGAGCTGTGGAAAAGTGGTAGATATAGACAGGGGGTTTGCTCTTAAGAGCGAATTTTCCTGGATTTATTATCCCGCCGAACTCCACTACCTCCAATTTCAAACGCGCTCCTGTTTTTTTTTTTCAGGAAAAAAGAGTAGGAGAGTCGCTTCTGCTCAAAAGGACTTATTAAATTGATTGATTTTCTAAGCAGACGGGAATTTCACAAGCGTTCGATCTTTGATGTAGAATCAACACGGCAAGTACCGACTCCCTTTTTGAAACCTGAAACCTTTCTTTGTCTCTGATTAATTGACTTTTAAAATGGTGTCTGAAAGTGAAAGTAAACATTTTTAGTACAACAAAGTAGCGTTATTTGTGGATTGTTACAAACGGAGTTCTCTTATACTGAATGGAGTAAAGGAAAGTTGTTAAGTTTAAATTCCTGATCTTTTTGAAGACAGAATGGCAGCTAAACCTTTAAAGCCTTCTGGAAGAAGGGGATCTGAACCAAGTCTTGAGGAAATATTGAAAGAACAATTAAAACTTTCTGAAGATAGGCAAAAAGAGATGATGGAGAATTTTAATGCAAAAATAAGAGAAGATATTCTCATGGCAGTTCAAAGACTGAGTAAAAAAATTGAGGGATTGGAAGAGGAAATGCAACAGATCTCTCAGTCAAATAAGCATTTAGAAGATAAAATGCAAGGTGTTCAGAAAAAAGTGGATCAAAATGAAGATCAGGTTGTGATATTACAATATAAACTTATGGAAGGAGCTCTTAGAATTCGTGGTATGCAAGAACAGCGAGGAGAAGACTTAAGAAAAATTATATCAGAAGCGCTATTGAATTTATTGAAGTGGAACCCCAAGAGGTAGCTTACCAAATTGATAAAATATATAGAGTTAATTCCTGGATCGCAAGACAGAGAAAGCTTCCTCGGGACATTGTGGTTTATTTTGTGAAAAGGACTATGAGAAATCAGATTTTGCAAGTTTCATATCAGACAACTTTAAAAATTGGAGAACAGGAGCTGAAGGTGTTGAAAGAGATTCCTTCCAAGATGTTAAGAGATAGGAAGGAATTTGTTTTTTTTACACAAGAACTTAAAAAACACCAGATTCAATTCAGATGGGAGGTGCCAGTTGGACTGACAGTATTTTATCAAGGAAGGAGATACAGAATTGACACTGTTTTAAAGGCAAAGGATTTTCTTTCTACAGTCTTGAAAGTTGAAACAGAAGTGATAGAAAAACTTCAAGAGATTCAAGAAGGCGTGGTGATCCAAGAGCCAGTATTAGAGGAACCACAAGAGCAAAGGGTGACAAGAGGAGCTCTTAAGCGTAAAGAAGAGCAATAGTCTCAAGACTAAATTGATTCTGAATTTAATAACAGCAGCAAGACTGTTGATTGGACAATACTGGAAGAAAGAAGAGATACCTATAATAGAAGAATGGATACTGAAAGTTATTAATTTGGCTGAGATGGCTAAAATCTCAGCTTTTTTAAAAGACAATACGCAGGAAAGATATTTAATTGAATGGAAAAAATGGATTGATTATCTACAAAATAGATATCAGATTAAGAAATATCAGATTGCCTTTGAATAATTAGAAAGTTATTTTATGTAATGGGGAGGGGGTTGGGAGATGAAAAGCTTTGGATGTGGTTATTTGGATTGGAAGGGAAAATTTTATTCTATGTTTGGTTTATGTATAACAATACCAGGATTGACCCGGAAGCCGGGGAGGAGGGGAAGGGTTTTTGGGAGGGAGGGAGGAAAAAAGGGGGAAAAATGTTTTTGTTTTTTAAAACTCTTTCAATAAAAAAAAAATTCGCAAATCCTAAAAAACTTTGCAGCTGTTTGCGTGTGCGGGGGGGGCCCCATTCCAAGACAGCTTTCACTTTCTCTGGGTCCATTTCTAATCCATCCGCCGATATGCGGTACCCTATGTAGTCTATTTTTGTTTGATGGAAATCACATTTGGATAGCTTGCAATACAGTTCTGCAGATAATAACTTTTTGAGAACAGCTCTTACTAGTTTAATATGTTCTTCCATTGTTTCTGTGTAGATAAGTATGTCGTCAAGGTAGACAAGAACTCCTTTAAACAAATGCTGATGGAGTATTTCATTTATCAGTTGCATGAAAACTGCGGGCGCCCCCTGCAGTCCAAAGGGCAGTACTTGAAACTGGAAACATCCTAGTGGACAGTTGAAAGCGGTTTTCCATTCATCCCCCTCCTTTATACGAACTCTGTAGTAAGCCTCTTGTAGGTCTAATTTGGTGAAAAACTTTCCTTTCGCTAGGTGCGCTAACATATCTTTCATGAGCGGCATGGGGTATATGTTTTCGGCGCACACCGCGTTAAGGTTTCTATAGTCAACTATCAGACGAAAAGAGCCATCCTTCTTTTCTCGGAACATCACTGGCGCAGCCAAACGAGGCCTCGCCGGTTGGATAAACCCCCGCTCTAAGTTTTTGTCTATGAATTTGCGTAGCTCCCCCAATTCCTTTTGGGTCATGGGGTAAGCTTTTGGTTTTGGAAGCTTTACCCCCGGAAGGATGTCTATGGCACAGTCAATAGGCCTATGGGGAGGTAGAACGTCTGATGCTTTCTCACTAAAGACTTCTCGCAAGTCCCAGTATTCCTTAGGTATCCTCTCCTCCCTGTCTATCCGTTCGATCATTGCCCCCATCGTATCTTGGAACATGGCCACGGTAGATCCCTCCTTGGTTTCTCTTTTTTTTCTTTTAGTGTTCTAGAGCGGAAACGTAAGACTCCCGTCCTCCAGTTAATATGGGGGATCCACTTCCGCAGCCATGACAACCCTAGCAACAGGGGTTGGTCCATCCCTGGGGCTACTATGAAGTTTAGGATCTCGCGATGGTCTCCTATTATCATTTCTCTGGGTTCTGTTACGAAATGGGCGGGTCCTCCCCCTGCCACAGAGCCATCCAACTGGGCAGTAATAAAATGCTCGTAGTTTTGCAGTAAGGGGGAGTGGTTGGTATATAGTGACACAAACCATGCAGCTGCTCTTCCGGTCAAGTTGTGGGTCACAGCTCTAACTTGTGCCGCCTGTGACCAATAATCTTCCCCCCAGTCTATCATGTGGTCATTCACTATCGCCAGGAACAGTACCAGCTCCTTAGCATTTCCATCAAATTTCTCTGATATGGGGGGAATTTTTGGCTTTTTCCTTCCCCTGCGCAGCCTTGCTTGATCAGTAGGTGGCGTGCGACCCCCATCCAATTCAGCTGCCTCTGGGAAGAGGTTTCCCGGCTCTGGGCCTTCAGAAATCTCTCCGCCCTGGGAATCTCCTCCAGCTGGCCCCTTTGTATTATCTTCCTCCTCTTCTCCCTCCCACCTGGAGGACCGAATAGGGGATTCATACCTTTGGCGAGCTGCTTGCCTTACTTTCACTTCACGGAAAAGACGCAATGCCTCCTCCAACTGGAGCTTGTCCCTTATCTCTTGTTCTGCTTCCGAAAGTCTTTCTTTTTCCTTTTTTTTTTCTTTTAGTTACTCCAGATGGAAGCTCTTTGGTGTTTGGTTTCCACCCTTTCTCTTCCAGCTTTAATTGCTCTATCCACCAAGCTCTGCAATCTTCCAGCTCAGGGTTAAAAGTGTCAGCAGAAATTCCTCCGGACGCCTCCCTCGGCTCAGCAGGCGGCTGGCCTTCCATCAAATTTTTCCTGTCGGCCCCCTCGGTATTTTGGTTAAAATCCTGGTTGGTCGACATGCTGTGTGAGATCCAACTTAATGTCAAGCTGCCTCTGATTATAACTAGGAAAGAATACACCTTGACTTCATTTGCAATAAAGAAAAGTACTTTTACTAATTACAATCTGGATTGCAGCAGTATAAAGTTGGATCTGAGACAAAATATGGCTAACATATCATATTCCCCCATTTGTCCCTCCTCCTTCAGGAGGTCAGGCTGGTCTGGTCCAATGCCAGCTCCTTCTCGGCCCCCCGTGGTAATCTTCCTCCGCCGGTCTCTAGCTGTCAATCATCTTAGGAATGCAGTATCTGTTGGAAAAGCCCGCGCTCTTAACATTCAGCCGTTAATCACCCCTCCCCCACTGTTATGTCAGCTGACACTCTTAATAGGCCCCTTTCCCTTACCCTGTATGGTGCAATGATACATCTCATTTCCTTAACTATTTTACATTACAGAAAGAAGCATTTTACATTCTATCTACTGAATATAAATTGTACAAAAATTATGCGAAGATTGGAGTGGAGGCTGACAAACTGTATGGATACTTACTAGAGGTGAAGTTAGAGGAAGAACAGGTTAAAGAGACAATGATTGATTGGGGGAGAAATTTTGGTCATGAGATAGATCTAGATGATTGGCAGAAATTGTGGATGTATAATTATAAAATGACAATGTCGACAGTATTTAAAGAGAATTTGTATAAGATGTTTTACGGGTGGCATCTACCCCCCGACAAGAATTGCTAGAATGTCTAAGAACAAATCTGAAAAATGTTGGAAATGTCATCAGATACCTAGATCATATTACCACATATGGTGGACATGCATTGAAGCTAAATGATATTCGACTAAAATACACACGTAGTTGGAAAAAATGATTAAAAAGCATATTGACTTTAAGCCAGAAATCTTTCTGTTGGGAATTATTCCGGAGATATATACTAGAGATATAAAATATTTGATTGTGAATATTATTACAGCAGCTAGGATTGTATTTGCAAAAAATTGGAAAAATGAAAAGTTACCTTTGCAAGATGAAATAATTAGAAAAATGCTGGAATGTGCAGAGATGAGTAAGTTAACATTTGAAATTACAGAACAAGAAGATAAACAATATTATAAAATATGGGATTTATTCTATAATTGGTTAAATGGAAAGATGTTAGGAAAAATGAGTATAAGATATATGTATGGAAGAGATGATTATTTTGTGAATGTACAGGAAGATATGTTAACACCCTTACAGCACGTTGTAATGGAATTGATTTGATGAAGTTTTTTTATTTTATGTTTAAAAATAAATGAAAATTTTCAAAAAAAAAAAAAGATGTTGGTTGTCACCATTAAAGCCCTATACAGTGTCAGGGTTCCAAGGAACACCTCCAATAAAATAAAGTTCTGAGGCTTGAGGTTCCTCAAAGTTCCAATTTATTAGAGATGTCATCTTGGCATATCTGGGAATACCCAAATCGGAAAGTTTCCAGGTTTTCCACACCCAGCTGACAGTTCACAGCCCTGCCCCACATCCACAAGTTCATCACATTGTTCAATCAACTCTTCACACTCAACTGGATACAATCTTCCGGCAGTCTCCATCAGATGCAGGCAAAAGTCCTTGAATATGGAATGTTGTTATGACTAACTTTCTACCGCTCCAACAACAACCCCCTCCCAACTTCCCCAGCTAAAATATGTGGCAGTTAAGAAGCAAAAAAGAAAATTGTCTTCCAAAACTGACAGGCTTCCCCCGCTCAGGAAAGGAACGTATCCTGGAACAAGACTGAAGTCAGGGGTTAACACAATTGGCACAATTGTGTTAACCACCTCTCCCCCTCAAGAAGGATTCTCAGGCATATCAGGGCATTTATCATGAAATTGCCTAACTAAGGTGTCTGCTTGAACATCCCAACTCTTCACTCACATGGCTTCAGACAAGGGGTATCCCTTCCAATGAACCAAATATTGCAAACATCCCCTCTGCAATCTGGAATCCAAAATCTTCTTCACCTCATAATGAATCTCATCCTGCACCACAATCGGCTTGGGGGGAGCAGCAGGTTGAGGTCTCAATTTAGATCCCACAGCAGGCTTTAACAGGCTGCAATGGAAAACAGGATGAATTTTTCCCAGTATGTGGGGAAGATTTAACTGTACAGTCACTGGGTTAATCACTTTCACTATGTGGAAGGGGCCTAAATATTTCAATCCTAACTTCTTCCTTTTCTAACTCAAATGTATGTATTTGGTGGAAAGATACACACAATCTCCCACCTGAAAGGGGGTTTGGAGAGATTGGTGTTTGTCTGCTTGCTTTTTGTATGCTTTGGCTGCTTCAATCACAGCCTTTTTGGTGTTCTCCCAGCCTTTCTTTAATGACTCCATCCATTTATTCAGAGTTATGGAAGAAGACTGTTCTCTCGGCAGTTCTGGCATAGGGACAAATTCTATGCAGCTCGTAATCTGAAAAGGTGTCAGTCCCATACTACTATGCACCGCATTATTGTATGCCACTTCTGTAAAAGGAAGCAAGTCAGCCCAGTTATCTTGCTGGTAATCTGCATAATATCTGATGTATTGTTCCACCATGGCATTAGTACGTTCCGCGGCTCCGTTTGTACTCAGATGGAAAGCTGAGCTAAGCCCCTAAGATGACCCAATGAACCTCAGGAACTCCCTCCAGAACTTAGCGGTGAACTGAACTCCTCAATCGGAGATCACCCATTGTGGAACTCCATGCAGCCGGTAGATCTGCTTGACAAACATCTTGACTAATCTCTTAGCCGAGGGAAGTCCAGAACAAGGAATAAAATGGGCCTGTTTGGAGAACAGGTCTATCACAGTCCATATTACAGTATTTCCACCACTTTCTGGGAGCTCTACTATAAAGTCCATAGCTATTTCTTCCCACGGGCAGCTGGGCTCAGCTACCTTTTGAAGCAAACTGGGAGGCTTCCCCGGTCTTGTCTTATTGCTGGCATATATGGCACAATTTTTTACATAGTCCTCCACATCAGCTTTCATCTTTGGCCACCAAAACTGCTGTCTAATCAGATGAAGGGTCTTTAGAAATCCAAAGTGACCAGCCTATCGAGAATTATGGCTACGCTGGAGCACCAGGAGTCTCATGCTGTTGGGGACATAAATTTTCGAACCTTTCCAAGCTAGTCTATCATAGGTCATCAAAGTGTCTCGATTGTCGGCTAGCCATGGATCAGTAGATAGTGCTGCCTTCAAGTCAGCAGTTAGCTTCCCATCGATGGGAACAGTCTGCCTGCTGGCCTGACTTTGGGTAGTGACTTGCGCCACACTCTGCATGTCTGGGATGATGGCATGGATGACGTCCTCCCTTTGGCTGTCATATTGGGTTTCCTTGAGAGAGCATCTGCAAGCAAATTCTTCGCGCCTGGAATGTATTTCAGCTTGAAATCAAACTGCTTGAAGTACTGCGCCCAGCGGACCTGTTTGGGGGAGAGACTTCATGGGGTCTTTAAGGCTTCAAGGTTTTTATGGTCTGACCATACCTCAAAGGGGATCTTGGCTCCCTCTAGGAAGTGCCGCCATGAAACAAGAGCCCAATGAACAGCAAAGACTTCCTTCTCCCATACAGCCTATCTCCACTCAGTGTCTGTGAGTTTTTTGGACACATATGCGCAAGAAAGCAGCCATCCCTGGAGGTCTTTCTGGAAGAGCACTGCTGCCACTGCAATGTTACTGGCATCAGCCTGGACAAAGAACTGCCTATCTGTGTCCAGGTGCTGAAGGATGGGCTCCTCTGCAAACAGTCGTTTCAAGCTTTGAAATGCTTTTTGACAGCTTAGATCCAGGCTAATGGCTGTGTTGGCTGCGGCTTTGTGAGGGAGGGTCCTGCCTTTAGTAGTTTGGTAAGCAGCAGAGCCACTTCCGCAAAGGTTGGGATGAATTGCCGGTAGAAGTTAGCAAACCCCAGGAAACTTTGCATCTGTTTTCTGGTGTGAGGGGGCTGCCAGTCAAGTATAGCTCACACTTTCCCAGGATCCATCTCAATGCCTTCGTTCGACACTCAGTGGCCCAGGTAGTTCAGAGAAGTTTTGTGAAACTCACATTTGGACAGCTTCGCATAAAGTTTTGTGGCTAACAGTTTCTTTAGTACTTGTTGGACTAGTTTTATATGTTCTTCTAATGTCTCACTGAATATGAGAATGTTGCCAAGTAGACTAGAACCCCCTTGTATAAATGTTCATGCAGCACTTCATTAATCAATTGCATGAATACAACAGGGGCTCCTTTGAGACCAAAGGGCATGACTTTGAATTGGAAGCTACCTAATGGGCAATTGAAAGCAGTCTTCCATTCATCCCCTTCCTTTATGCACACCCTGTAGTAGGCTTCTCTCAAGTCAAGGTTGGTAAACACTTTGCCTTTTGAAAAGTAGTTCAGTAGGTCTTTCATGAGGAGAAAGAGGGTAGGTGTTTTCCACACATACCGCAATTATTCCACAAAAATCCATGCAGAGCCTCATTCCCCAATCTTTTTTTTCTTTACACAGCACCAGGGTGGCTACTCTGGATTTTGCAGATTGGATGAACCCTCGGGCTAGATTAGTATCGATGTACTTCCTCATCTCAGCCATCTCTTTTGCAATCATTGGTTTAGGGAGTTTGGCCTCAGGCTTGATCTCAATCGCAAAGTCAGTGTGGCGATGAGGGGGAAGGATGTTGCATTCCTCCTCACTGAATGCTTCAGCCAGGTCCCTGAATTCCTTGGGGACCTGGGGAGTCCCAGGTAGAACTTTGATGGCCGTCGTGACTGCCTCTTGTTGGTGGGGTTCTTGAGGGCTCATCTCAGTGGGTTCGGCTTCAGTCCTGACTACTTGCTGAAAGTGTATGGGGTGGCTTAAGAGGTGTGTCTTTATGCCTAGCTGCTCAACAATGGGGAAGCTAATCAAGCAATGGTTGCAGCCAGTGTCTATTATTGCTGCTACCTCTCCATGCACCCCTGTCTCTGGCACTGTCAGCTTGACTTTGACCGCAAAGGGGTGGATGGTCCCATTTACCATTGGGTCGTCTTTGCCGCTGCTACTGCTGGCTGGCCCAGGTGGCAGGTCTTTGGTTGAGGTCTCTTTGCTCTCTCCAGGGGGAGAGGAAGTCTCAACTGCCTGCCAGGCAATTCTGCTGGCATCCAGGGGCTTTCGTGGGTCCCTTCTGCCTCTGACTGATGTGGCAGGGTGTGGTTGTGGAACTGGCGCAGGTGCCAGACAGTCTGCAGCTCGATGACCCACTTGTCTGCAACGGTAGCATTTGATTACCCCTGTAGATTGAGCAGGAGGGGTTTCAGTAGGGTTTGTCAGAGGATGTCTAGCCAAAGTTCTCCCTGGGGATCTCTCAGCTGAGGAGTTGTGGCATGGGTGAACTTCTCTATCAAAAGCTATTGACATGGTATACCAGTCTTGCAGTCGCTCTGGCACCCCCGATTCCACAGGCGGTTCTGACTTCTTGATCAATGGCTTCTTTAAAATAATGCAGAAGTATTCTGTCCAGCCAATGTCCAAGGTTCCCCGCGACCTGTCTAAAGTCCCATACGAAGTCCTTTATGGGTCAATTTCCTTGACTCATCACCTTTATCTTGGCTTCACTCTTGTTAATCTGGTCTCGGTCTTCGAATTTGGCCCGGAGCAACTCAACAAAACATTCAGTATAATTTAATTCAGCAACCCCCTCATTATGCAGCTGGGCTATCCAGTCAGCAGCATCTCCCTCATTCATCCCCTCTAAAATCGTAGATATTAAGCTGCAATCTGTTTCGTATTGCTTTCCATACTGATCAATATGAGTCCATACTCAGCTGAGAAAATAGGCCAGTTTGGTAGGCTTACCGTCAAACATCGCTCTAAACCATGGTGGCAAGGCCCTTGCTGGCGGAATCGCCATGGCGACTGGAGGTGGGGCAGGGACCTGTTGGGGTGCTGCAGTGGGCGGCAGGGTGAATAGCGGTGGCTGAACTGGAACCTTCGGCGGCGGCACTGCTGGCTGCTGAATCAGACCCCACGGCAGTGCTGGGATCGTTGGGGCAAAATGGGCCCATGGTGATCCTGTAAGTGGAGGAGAAGACAGTGCTGGCATCCACTGGCACTGGACCCATCCCTGGACAGGATAGAATCCCCGCCTGGGGGGATAAATTCCACATGGGGTAGCATGAAGGCAGGTTGACGAAGGCTGGATATGGGACGATATCCAGGCGATCATTCTTTTGGACCCATCTCTGGAGTTGGATCAGGCTGGCAACTTCTTGGAATCCATCTCCCTGGACCAAGCACCCAGGCTTTGCATCATCTCTGCAGCTTCAAGATCTTGTACCACGCCTTCAGAAGGAAAATACCGGGTCTCAATAAACCTTCCGGTATGTGCTCCCATGGCTCCCTCTGCAATCTCCTCTCTCTCCTCCATCTTCGCTGAGTCTTCGCACCACTGAAGGGTGGTGGCTCAGGCTGTAAGATAGCCTGTTATTAAAACACAGCTGCCTGCAATTACTGCAGGTTCTAGTCCCACCAGGCCCAAGGTTGACTCAGCCTTCCATCCTTTATAAGGTAGGTAAAATGAGGACCCAGATTGTTGGGGGGGCAATAAGTTGACTTTGTAAATATACAAATAGAATGAGACTATTGCCTTACACACTGTAAGCCGCCCTGAGTCTTTGGAGAAGGGCGGGATATAAATGTAAATTAAAAAAAACCTGAAGCTTTAGATTGATGCTGGGGCTCAGCACCCCATTCAGCCCCCTTTCAGGGTGCTGCTTAGTTATTTAGGGGATTCAGGTTAATGGCAGGGTTCCAAGGAACACCCCTAACAAAATAAAGCTCTCAGGCTTGAGGTTCCTCAAAGTTCCAATTTATTAGAGATGTCATGTTGGCACATCTGGGAATACCCAAATCGGAAAGCTTCCACACTCAGCTGACAGTTCACAGCCCTGCCCCACACCCACAAGTTCATCACATTGTCCAATCAACTCTTCACACTCAACTGGATACAATCTTCCGGCAGTCTCCATCAGATGCAGGCAAAAGTCCTTGAATATGGAACGTTGTTACGACTAACTTTCTATTGCTCCAACAACAACCCCCTCCCAACTTCTCCAGCTAAAATATGTGACAGTTAAGAAGCAAAAAAGAAAATTGTCTTCCAAAACTGACACACAGTTTGGGACCAAGGTATTTCAAGGACCATCTCTTCCCAGGGTCTCCATGGTAGCTCCCTGTGGAACATTATCCCCACAGACTGGCCCCCACTTTGATACTCTTTCACAAGGACCTGAAAACCTGGTTTTGCCAACTGGCTTGGGAAACCCAGAATGGGATGGAACCCATCAAATGTATATTGCTTATTGTCACCAGGAGGGAGAAGGTTATTGGTTTTACTCTTTTAATATTGTTTTTTTTTTATTTTTTGTAAGCCACTTAGAGTCATTGAAATTGAGTGAGTAGCCATATAAATTCTCTAAATTAAATAAATACCATTTCCTAAGTAGAATAAATTCAGTATTATTTTGCAATAAGCATCTTGTTTTAATAAATACAGTTATATGGAATTTCCATGCTATAAATTTGATCATATTTTTTAACATTTAAGAGTTTTGACTAGCTGAAAACACAAATCAGGTGATGTGAACTCAGAAAAATATGGCATACTTCACTTAACCCTTCAAAGAAAGATTGAAGGCAAACCAGGTCCAGGCAGAAGACGAACATCATGGCTTCAAACTCTAAGGGATTGGTTTGGACAAAACTCAACAGCACTTTTTCATGCGGCTGTTGATAAAAATAGAATTTTTATCATGGATTGCCAACGTCCAATGATGGATATGGCACAAGAAAAAGAAGAAGAAAATACAAGTCATTGGGGGAGGGGGCATCTGATAGGGAAAGGCTGCCTTGCAATTTCTTTGTGGAACTCATTTCATAAATGGACATTGACAATGAACCCCACTTATATATGTCAGCATGTGTTATGGCCAACCATAACTAAATGTTTAGGAGGAAGTCATCTTTCAGTTATGTTAGTTTCAATGGAACTGAAGAAGAGAGAAACTCTATTCCCCTCTTAATAAAGATTTTATTATTCATTTGGTAATCTTTAGTTTTAACAGTTCAAAAGCATAGATAAGAATGCATAGTCAAAATTTATAGAATATTTTGATGCACACCTAAGTTTCTTCTTTGATGTACACAATATAGTTTAACTGAAATAAAATGGAATAAGAATCCTCAATAGATCCATTGAGATTATACATGAATTTCAAGCTTTGAAAGACATAATTTATTTTTATACAAAAACCACGTTAATTGTCAGTAGACAATTAATTGTCAGAAACGATGGTTTGTTTTTTTAATTCCAAAGTAACTCTTAGTCCTTTTTTAACAAAAATATTATCTCCTTTTTATGTAATGTTATCAATTTATAACACTGGATAAAGACATTATGTTTAATATTGCTATGGTTTGTTATTCAGAATTTATTCAAGGTTTTAAACTGTAACTTGATAAAATGCATTGGTATTTGTAGACCTTGGTTGCTTTTTAGTTAAAATGTGCGTAGCAAAAAAGGAATAAATAACTAATCCCAGTACTTGTTCAAACAAATAATAAGAGCAGTTAACCAAATCCTAAATTGCAACTGCTGTAAAATCCTACAGAAGAAAAATAAATTTCAAGCCTCTAATGCAATCTTTAACCTGGAAATAGAATCCTCATCAGTAAAACTATAGTAATTCTTCCAATTAGGAAACCTTACAATGTGATTAGAAGCGTAACCTAATGAAATGGCAATACTACTACAGACAAACTTTGCAAAATTGCATTTATGCTAGTGCAACAGATTGAAACTTACCCAGAAAAAGGGCAATGCCAAGCATGACCGTGCTACTCACAAACACACCGAGGGACAGTTTGAGAAGTTTTCTGGAAACTCTCTTGTTGGCTGGAACCGAACTCCCTGTTGTCTCCCCTTCCATCAGGATAGATTTTCACAATTCTCTGGAAAAAAAAGTCCTATTTTTCGTTCTTCTGCTGTTTGTTCTTATAGAAAAGTCCCATCCATGAATTCTTTCTTCAAATCTTTTAACGTTGAGTATTTCAGTAACTAACACTGCTGTCAAAACTCATTTCCAAATCTTTAACTCTTTCCAAAAGTGGGGGGGGGGGAGAAAACACATAAAATGCAATATTAAATTTCTCCCTTGATCAGGGCTTGGAAAGGCACACAGTGACTATTTAATTTGTAGCTCTTGTTCTTTGCAAGCAATTTTTGTCAACAGTGCAGGGCAGAAAAAATTCAGTGTTGTCCCAATGTATGGTTTCACCATTAAAAATTATAACTGTTTTTAAAAAATGTTTTCCAATCATAAACTAGATTTCTGTTAAAACTTTGCAGACATTAGATTGATAAGAATGTTTCTTTTTGTTAAGCAATTTGATTTTCTGCTGAATCTCATTCATTTTCACTCTAACTGCTGCATCATTTTCCTTTACAGAATAAATTTTCTCCAACTACAACTCCTTTTAAAGCTCCAAGGGATGTTTTTATTTTAGGAGATTTGTTTATGACATCAAGTGCCAAAGATCAGAGTCATACTTATGTGAAAGGCAAACTTGTTATTAAAACTACCTACATATGGGATTTTTTTAAAGAAAAAAGAACGAACAAGTTATTTTTCAGTGCCTGTGGAGTTTCTGAAGGTTCTATGCAAACATTGTGCAAGAATAAAGCTGCAATAAAGTGCTTTTATGAAGACAAGAAAGACAAAATGTATTAAATAATTACATTGTACCTGGTTGAAGGCTGATATGCTACAAATGTAGAGTTTGCACTTTCAAAAGTTAAAGCTGGGAACAATTCATTTAGAAGAGATTCAAAGAAACTTGATTAAAACTTAATGACAGACCAAAAACTGACTGAAGGTGACCAAAAGTCACTTTCTTCTATTATTTGTCAGGCTTAAAATATAGATTGGATTCAAAGCATCACCTAATTTGATTTGTCTGCTTTAGCAATTATATAGTGAGATAATTACAATCTGAGGTCATTTGGAGTTATTTTTTATGCTGTATTGTTGTTGATTCCTTGTATCAGCTTCTACTCTTTTTATGTACTTCTTGTCTTTTTAGAATAGAATAGAATAGAATAGAATAGAATAGAATAGAATAGAATAGTATAGAATTTTATTGGCCAAGTGTGATTGGACACACAAGGAATTTGTCTTGGTGCATATGCTCTCAGTGTACATAAAAGAAAAGATACGTTCATCAAGGTACAACATTTACAACACAATTGATGGTCAATATATCAATATAAATCATAAGGATTTTATGTACACTGAGAGCATATGCACCAAAGACAAATTCTTGTGTGTCCAAGCACACTTGGCCAATAAAGACTTCTATTCTATTCTATTCTATTCTATTCTATTCTATTCTATTCTATTCTATTCTATTCTATTCTATTCTATTCTACTACAGTTATTGCAGGGCAAAGTATAGTTTATTCTTAACTGGCTTGAGTGTTTCAGAGGAAATATATAGATTTAAATTTAAAACAACAACAGCCAAGTACACAAATCTTATCTGTTCCAAGGCTGAAGCTTGGCATTGAAAGGTGGTTGCAGAATTCAGCATGAATTCAAAGTAAAAACCTGCTTATGCCA
This sequence comes from Ahaetulla prasina, assembly GCF_028640845.1. Lineage (NCBI taxonomy): Eukaryota > Metazoa > Chordata > Lepidosauria > Squamata > Colubridae > Ahaetulla > Ahaetulla prasina. Next base: position 74,120,444 of record NC_080543.1, on the reverse strand, counting down.
AAATCCAGTGCTACCATCCTTTGGTTCTAGAGCTTTTAGCAACGCATTGTTGGTAAGAAAAGAAATAGGGAAAAGGAAGGGGAAGTTCTTTATAAAACATTTATTGCTACCAAGCAAATTGCTTTGCTCTGTCTCCTCTGCTAAATGACCTTGGATTTCATATCAGCTTTTTTCTATTTGCAGAAATTACTATCATTTTACCTTTCTGCTCTGTTTCTTTCTTGTATTTACTGAAAATTTACTTTTTTACATTTATTGTAAATCTCCCAATAGCTCTTGATAAAATTGCTTTTTTCCCCACATCTTCTGAAAATTCAAGTCCTGTAGCTAAAAAGTATAAAAGTGAAAGATGACCCTTCTCTGAGAGCAATGCACAGCCAGTCTACTGTTATTTGTTTGGATCAAAAATCCATCTTTTGCTGCCACTACACATTATGGTACATATTGTGTTTCCTAAGGGTTATGTGTTTGTGTGTGTGGTGTGGTGTGTCTGTCTATCCATTGGATGTTATAAAGCAGCAGTCACCAACTGGTGGTCTGTGGATCACTAGTGGTCTGCAAGAAAATTTTGGTAGTCCATGGAGAAATCTTCGTATTTTTGCCAGTGCACCCTGGTGGAAGAGCTGCTCCAGGATGACCAATGGGCCAGTCCTGTGAATGTGATTACTACAGCACTGTAATATGGGACTGGCCGTGGCAGGGCTAGAAATCTCTGCCGTGGGGTGGCATGTGCAATACACAAAAAGTAGCGCAGCCCTCTCTGTCAGGAATGAAATAATGGTGCTGTTGCTGCAGCAGGGGAGAGGCGGTGCAAGCAGGCTGAAGCAGCAATTGCGATGGCTGGAAGCTGTGGGAGTGAAGCGCTACTTGCACTTCCACAGCATCAGCATTCCACTGCCGTATATTTGCCCAGCCGGTGGTGCAAAGCAGCCCTCATCGCCTGCCGCTTGGGACTTGGAGTGGTAAACAACGTGTGGTCTGGGGAGAAGCCAGATTTTGCTCTCCATTCCGGACAACAGATCATCCCCTGCAAGCTCTTGTCTCTCGAGGAGCACTCACTGAACTGGCACAGGAAATTTCGGCCGGGCTTCTCAAGAGATGACAGCTTGCAGGGGGGCAATCTGGCATCGACAATAGAGAGCAAAATCCGGCTGCTTCCCAGACCAGACACCACTTACAGCTCCGAGTCCCAAGTGTCAGGAGACAAGGACTGCTTTGTGCCACCAGCTGGGCAAATATACTGAGGCAGAATGTTGATGCCGCACAAAATGAAATAGAGAAAAAGAGACAGAATGAAAGAGAGAATGAGAGAGAAAATGAGAGAAAGAGAAAGAGACAGAGAATCAGAGAGTATGAGAGAGAGAATGAGAGATAGAAAGAGATAGAGAATGAAAGAGAATGAAAGAGAATGAAAGAGAATCAGAGAAAGAGAATCAGAATGAGAGAGAGTGGGGGAGAGAGAAAGAAAAAGAATCAGAGTGAGAGAGAATGAGAGAGAATGAGAGAGACAGAATGAAAGAGAACCAGAGAGAGACAGAATCAGAAAGAGAGGGGGAGAGAAAGAGATAGATAGAATGAGAGAATGAGAGAGAAAGAGTAGGAGAGAGAGGGGAGGGGAGAGAGAGAGAGAGAGATGAGTGAATGAGAGAGAATGAGAGAGAATAAGTGGGAAAGAGAGAGAAAGAGAGAGGGGGGAGAGAAAGAGGGAGAGTGCCTGAAGAACCCCATCCCATCACTGGAAGTCCAGGCACTTCAGCAAGCGGCGCTCTGGATTCGTATTAGTGGTCCACGGGAATTAAAATTATGAACTTGGTGGTCCCTGAGGTCCAAAAGGTTGGGGACCCCTGCTCTACATGGGACCACTGGGAAGCTTCAACTGGTCAGAATATAGCAAAGTGGGTAATGATGCAGAGGTGGGTTTCAGCAGGTTCTGACCAGTTCCGGAGAACTGGAGGTGGAAATTTTGAGTAGTTCAGAGAACTGGTAGTAAAAAATTCTGACTAGCCCCGCCCCCATCTATTCACTGCCTCCCAATTACCAGCTGATCGGGAGGAAATGGGGATTTTGCAGTAACCTTCCCCTGGAGTGGGATGGAAATGGAGATTTTACAGTATCACCACCCCACCCCACCCCACCAAGCCATGCCATGTCCACCAAGCCACACCCACAGAACCAGTAGTAAAAAATTTTGAAACCCACCACTGTAATTATGGGCATGGTTATATGACACCTCTCCTCTGCAATCTGCATTGGTTGCCAGATCAGTCTAGTGCAATTCAAGGTACTGGTTGTGATGGTACAGTTCTAATGTGGCATAATGGCCCAGTTATAAGTGGGACCATTTTTCTCTTGTGGTATCTGTGTGGCTAATACAAATCAACTGATTTTGGGCACAATTTATTTATTTTATTTATTTATTTTAATTTTATTTGCATTTATATCCCGCCCTTCTCCAAAGACTCAGGGCGGCTTACACTATGTCAGGCAATAGTCTTCATCCATTTTGTATACTATATACAAAGTCAACTTATTGCCCCCCAACAATCTGGGTCCTCATTTTACCTACCTTATAAAGGATGGAAGGCTGAGTCAACCTTGGGCCTGGTGGGACTTGAACCTGCAATATTGCAAGCAGTTGCTGTTAATAACAGGCTGCATTAGCCTGTTGAGCCACCAGAGGACAATGTCTTTTCAATTTAAAAATGTCATATTTTGAGACCCAAGCAGCACACATTCTGTCACCTGCCCTTTGGAAAGAGGTTCTTCATGAAATACATCCTTATAGCATTCTGGAGGGCTTTGACCACTTGGTTGTTTTTCCAAGCTTTCAATTAGGATGGCTGGAGTCCCTTGTGAGTTCTGTTGTTGGCCATTCTCCATCCTGTTCTTTATTACTTTATCTGTTTTTATGGGCTTTGTTTTTTTAAGTATGTTGGATTTTTGTTATTATTACATTGTAATCCCTCTAGAGTAGTTCAGAGCTGAGCAGCACTTAAATTGGATGAATTTTGTTCCAATTCTGGCTCTTAAAAGTTATTATTTTAGATGTTGTTGCACCTATGAATATTCCAATTTCTTACCAGCTGCCTAGTTAATCAGGGTCATCTGAAGCGATCCTGTCACGTTAAGTAGGAGCAAGAGTCTGTTTGTATCTTTACTCCTTTCTGGATGTTCCATCTTCTGAACCACCTTTGTGTTAGCAGCAGTGAATCCATTCTCTCTAGTGTGGGCAAGCTATCTGCTAACAACAAAATTATCTCTCTGATGTCAGAACACACTCATAGGACATCCCACTGAGAATTCCTCAAAGTATCACACAAAGAATGCTGGCCAGGGCAACAAGCTTCTCTTGAGGAGTTCATGCTTTAGGTAGCATGTTGGGAGAGGATGGAAAGCCAAGGAATAATATTAATTAATTCTTCCTTCCAGGCACTGTCCAAAGTGGATAGTTTTGGGTTTATGACATTTAGATGACCACCATTGGCCATACCCACTTTGCCCCAAGCCACCTGCCTCAGCTGATTTACAGCCAACTTTCCTCCTCTGCTTGCCCTCCCCGGCCATTGTCCCCAGCTAATGGGCCACTGGCCCCCTGCCCCTGCCCTTCATCCCTGCCCATTCACCCAGACACTGTTTGACCCGGGTCTTTGGCTGCACAGAGCAAGCCACCAGCCAATTGGGGCAGGCAGCAATGAGAGATGGGTGGTATGCTGTTGAGGAGCCAGCGTGCTATCAGGGTGTGTGCAGACAACTGGCAACTCAAACCCTAACCTTAACTGGCATTTGTGGCATGCAAAAGAAATCTCAGTGGGTGTTGGGGGGCGCCATGCAACTGGCGGCAGTGACAGCATGCAGCAATGATTGTAGGGGGTACAGGGAGGGTAAGCTGGGCAACTGGTGATGATGACAACAGCATGCAGAAGAGATTGCCTGGGGAATCTAAATAAAGCCTGTGAATTATTTCTGGGTAGAAAATTAGGCCGAAGCCTGCCCTGCCTGTAGCTTTGCTCTCCCTCCACAGCATGGGTGCCACACAGATCCCAAAATGCAGCAGCAGTGGCTTGCCCCATTTTAATGGTAGGAAACCTCTCCTAACTCAGTTTTGTCTCCAAAAGACATGGCAAGAGCTGAGTCTAATCTTCCAACCCGTAGTTATTGCTCAAATTGATTGCTTTTGCATGCTGTTGCCACCACTGCCAGTTGCTCAGCACACTGTCCTTTGCGAATGCTTCTGCATGCTGTCACCCCCACTGCCAGTTGCACCCTCCACCCACGATAGTTTCTTAATGCCATTGCTGTGAGTTAGGGTTTGGATTGCCAGTTGTCTGGCGCACCCACAACAGCCCCCATGATGGCACGCTGGCCCAACAGCCTGCTGCAGATTGCTCATTGCCATCTACTCCCATTGCCTGGTGGCTTCTTGTCTCGTGCAGCCAAAGGCCCAGGTCAAATGGTGTCTGGGTGAATGGGCAGGGATGAAGGGTGAGAGGCAGATGGCCAGAGGCCCATTGGCCATGGAGAATGATTGTGGGAGGACCAGTGGAGGAGGAAAGCTGGCTGTAAACCAGCTGAGGTGGGTGGCTGGGGGCAAAGGGGGCACGGCCAATGATGGACGCCTAAATGTATTTATTTATTTATTTATTTATTTAATCAAATTTTTATACCGCCCTATCTCTTGAAGGACTCAGGGCAGTTTACAGCCCGATAAAAATACAAATATAATACAAGATAAAACACAAATTAAAAAACTTATTTAAATAGGCCAAAATTTAAAATTACGATTAAAATAATAAAAACCCATTAAAATTAAAATTAAAATTAAAATTCTAATCCAGTCCTGCACAGATAAATAGATGTGTTTTAAGCTCGCGGCGGAAGGTTCGAAGGTCAGGAAGTTGGCGGAGTCCTGGGGGAAGTTCATTCCAGAGGGTGGGAGCCCCCACAGAGAAGGCCCTTCCCCTGGGTGTTGCCAGTTGGCACTGCCTGGCAGACGGCACCCTAAGGAGTCCCTCCCTGTGAGAGCGCACGGGTCGGTGGGAGGCAATCGGTGGCAGTAGACGGTCCCGTAAGTAGCCCGGCCCTAAGCCATGGAGCGCTTTGAAGATGGTTACCAAAACCTTGAAGCGCACCTGGAAGGCCACAGACAGCCAGTGCAGTCTGCGCAGGAGTGGTGTCACATGGGAGCCACGAGGGGCTCCCTCTATCACCCGCGCAGCCGCAAATGTCCTATTCCAATAGTTTTTGTTCCTAATTTTAAGGCAGTTCTACTGTAAGGTAGTCCTAAACACAAATATTTCTAAGTCTTAAGCAAAAAAAGCCCTCAAAAATATTAAACACTGAGGATTTGTTTAGGCAGTTTACTTAATGACTGAGACTTATTCCCTCAATGACAGAGATTGAGAGATGCTACATTCACAAAGGTATTTCCAGTATTATCACGGACAGTCAAATCTAATTTTGTTGCTCTGGTCCATTATGTCCAAATGACTCACTTTCCAGATGACTGACAAGTTTTTAATATAAAATGAATGGAAACTGGAATTAGCAATTCCTAACAGCTTTTGAAGCATTCTAAAATTGTGCAAGAAACAGTTTATTAAAGCCAAGAAAGGACTTAATGTTACAACCTGACACTTTCTGTTAAGAACAATACAGATAGTTATATATTGTCAGTTTTAGGCAGCACAATTTTCCCCAAACCAACTTGTATAATTCAGAAACAAAATATACCACTATGTATAACTGGAATATTCAAAGTACTTCTATTAAAATTTTTAGTAACCATGCAACATACTAAAAAAAAAACATTTGCTTCTCATGTAACAAAGATTATCTGTAATATTCTATCAATTATCTATCTATATGAGCCTTAAGAGTAAGTTCTCTATTGTGGTTGACTACGCTGGATCATCAGTGATGTTATTTCAGTTATTCAAATCCAAACTGGTCAAGGATAAATGGCTTATGAAATTAAATAGTAAACCAATTAGTTCCCCAAATAGTTGTTTTTTAAATAAAAGACAAAAATATATTGCTCTGATATATTACTACAGAAAGTATTTCTGTTTGTTGAAAAACTATTTTGTTTGACACATGGCTTGATAGTGTAACCTCCAGAATGTCAACTAGCAGGACATAGTAATCTGTGATTATCTGTTAATGGAAATATCTGAATTTACTGAAGTGCTTCAGTCAACTGAATTACCATTCAGAGCTTCTTCAACTCTGATTGGATGGTGGGGAATGGATTTATATTCCTTGCAGACAGCTGGTCATTTGCATTCTTTTAGCGGATCATTAAGATCACCTGGAGATTGATTCAATCAGAAGCATCACAGTGAGACAGTTGGGGAATAGTGAGCTCTGATGAGCTTCGCAAAATCCCGGGCTGACAAACCACTGTCGAGGGGTCTTCAGACCGGATCTGTCCTGTAGGGATGGAGAAGAAGGAGAAGCACCTCGGATGACCAAGAGGAACCAGGCAAGTTCCTCAGAGGTCAGAGAAAACCCTCCAACTTAGCAGCGGTGACAATGGCCATAGCGGCCATCATTAAGCTGGGGCAACCGGACCAGGTTTTTGAGCAGGAGTGGTGATTTGGACAGAGTACTGATACAGGGTGAGTGATTGCCAACTCACAGGGAAAACAAAAAATATTTTTAAATTGGTAGAAGGTGTCCCTGCGTGGAAACAGAGGCTAATTGGCATGGGGGAATGTGAATGCAGGAAAAAAACAAAGCGAAAGTTAAAAGCCTTAAAGCCCAAAATGGAATTTTGATTTTTGAAGTATAATATGTGGAGACAGTCAAAATATCAGAAGAAAAAACTCGTAATAGAGGTGGAGAGGATTGGAAAAAAATTTAAATGCTTTTTTGACCACTGAAGGAAGAATAGAGGGAATTATAAAAGCCCCATAACAGAAGTTTTTTTTTTCCTTTTCCTTTCCCTTTTTAAATTGGACTTGGATTCAGATTTTATATTGAACTTTGGGGAACAAAAAATGAAGAAGTAAAAGTCAAAAGGGTAAATATTGGCAACATGGATTTAATGTAATCATTCCAGAAAACCCCCTCCTGCAGAAAAGACTCCAAAGCCAACATCTTTCAAAGTTCTTTTACTAGCATAGGTAAACTGGCACAACTGGGGAAACTCCAAATCTGGGGATCCGGGTTTTTCCTCAGGAAGACAAAACACCACCCTCTTGACCCCTCTGCCGATCACATGCTCCAATCGCCAAACGTCCCATCTTGAGACATCACTCTGGCCACTCCTTCTCCAGATGCAGTCCTGGCCTGACCTTGACCAGCAGGAAGAAAGTTATTATGTCTAATGGCCCCCTCTACCAAATCCCCCCTCCTACTTTCCCACACATGGGAAAGTGGCAGCGTGGAAGCCTCTGGCCTAGTATGGCTTCCAAAGCTGACAGGCGTCCCCCCCTGCAGAAGAAAATACACCCTAGAAAACAAAACAGACAAAATTCAAAAGACAGGGTTAACACCCGATACACACTCTCCTAACCCCCTCTCCCCCCACCCAGGAGGACCCTTAGGTTTCTCAGGGAATTTATCATGAAATTGCTTGACTAGAGCATCAGCATTCACATCCCAGTTTTTCACCCATGTAGCTTTAGATAGTGGGTACCCCTTCCAGTGGACCAAATATTGTAAATGACCCCTGTACAATCTAGAGTCAAGGATCTTCTTAATTTCATAATGGGTCTCCCCCTGGATTACCAAAGGAGGGTGGGGGGAGCAACTGGTAAGGGCCTTAGGTTAGATCCCCTAGCTGGTTTCAATAACCTACTGTGAAACACTGGGTGCACCTAATATTCAAGGGAGGCTAAGTTGGACAGTCACAGGGTTAATAACCTTTACTATAGGGAAAGGACCTATAAATTTGGGACCAAACTTCTTGCTAGGTAATCTCAATCTTAGGTATTTGGTTGACATATACACTCTATCTCCCACCCGGAAAGATGATTGAAGAGATTGGCGTTTGTCGGCTTGGGCTTTGAATTTTTCTTCCGACTCAGCCAAAGCTTTTTTAGTGTCCTCTCAACCTTTTTTTAATGAGTTCATCCATTCTGTCAGGGACATGGAAATGGGAGGTTCTATAGGCAGCTCAGGCATCAGCATAAAATCCATGCCCATAGTTATCTGGAAGGAAGTCAACCCAGTGCTACTGTGTACTGCATTATTATATGCTACTTCTGCAAACGGTAACAACTCTGCCCAGTTTTCTTGTTGGTAATTTACATAACACCTAATGTACTGTTCCACCATCTCATTCAGTTTTTCAGCAGCCCCGTTAGTGGCCGGATGGAAGGCGGAGCTAAGTTTTTGGGATGACCCCATGGACCGCAGGAACTCCCTTCAATTCCTGCGATCCGATATTATTCTCCTTGGAACTCCATGTAGCCTGTAAATATGCTCACAAACAGTTTTGCCAGCTTCTTGGCCGAAGGTGACCCACTGCAGGCAGTGAAGTGGACTTGTTTGGAAAATAAATCAACGACTGTCCAAATCATTCTATTCCCTCCGCTGACAGGGAGATCGACCATGAAATCCATAGCAATCTCCTCCCAGGGCATCGTGGGTTCGGCCACGGTCTGGAGAAGCCCAGGGGCCTTTCCTGGTCTGGATTTCATGGTGGTGCAGGTGGCACAGCTTTTAACATAGTCCTCTATATCTGCTTTCATCTTGGCCACCAGAATTGTCTCCTAGCTAAATGGAGGGTTTTCAAAAACCCAAAGTGGCCCCCTAGTCGAGAATCATAATTCCGCTGCAGTACTGTGAGTCGCGTACTGGCTGGCACATAAATCTTACTCCCCTTCCAAGCCAGTCCTTCTCTTAGGGTCAAGTCCGTTAGGTTCTCTTTAAACCAGGCATCAATTGAGAGGGCTGATTTTAGTTCTGTTGTCAACCTGCTTTCCGGGAGGTCAGAACCACGGCACAGTTGCCCCCAAGCACAAGCTTGGCCTACTGATTGGGTTTCGGAGATCATAGCGTGAACTATTTCTTCCCGTCGGCTGTCAAACTGGGGCTTTCTCGATAGGGTATCAGCTAGTAGGTTTTTTCCCCCGGGATGTATTTGAGGTCGAAGTTAAAACGCTTGAAGTACTGAGCCCATTGAACCTGCTTGGGGGAAAGCTTCTGAGGGGTCTTTAGGGCCTTGAGGTTCTTGTGGTCTGTCCACCCTTCGAAAGGTTCCTTCACTCCCTCCAGGAAGTGCCTCCAGGATAGGAAAGCCCATTATTTATTTATTTATTATTTATTAATTAAACTTTTATATCGCCCTTCTCCCGAAGGATTCAAAACAGCAAAAGCCTCTTTTTCCCACACCGCTCACCTGAGCTCTGTGTCCATTAATTTTTTTGAGATGTAAGCACACGGCATTAGTTCATTCTGGGCATTCCTTTGCATTAGAACAGCCGCCATCGCCACATCACTAGCATCTGCCTGGACCACAAATGGCTTATTCGGGTCTGGGTGCTGGAGGATCGGTTCCATTGTGAATAGGTGCTTTAGTTGTTCAAAAGATTTCTGACAGTCCATCGTCCAAGGTAGGGGCTGACTAGGCTTCGGTTTGCCAGGAGACGGACCAGTCTTTAGGAATTCCGTTAAGGGGAGAGCGACCTCAGCAGAAGAAGGGATGAATTGCCTGTAGAAATTCGCAAATCCCAGGAAACTTTGGAGCTGTTTACGTGTTCATGGGAATTGCCAGTCTAACACTGCCTTCACTTTCCCAGGCTCCATTTCAATCCCTTGGTTCGACACCCGGTAGCCCAGGTAATCCAAGGACTCCCTATGGAACTCGCATTTTGACAGCTTCATGTATATTTTGGTGGTTAGGAGTTTTTTCAGCACCTGCCTAACTAACTTGATATGGTCCTCCATATTTTCACTGTATATAAGAATATCGTCCAAGTAGATAAGAACCCCTTTATATAGGTGGTCATGCAGAGTTTCATTGATCAGCTGCATGAATACTGCTGGGGTGCCTTGGAGTCCAAATGGCATGACCCGGAACTGGAAACTGCCCAGGGGGCAGTTAGAAGCAGTTTTCCATTTGTCTCCTTGTAGGACCCGGTAGTAGGCTTCCCTCAAATCTAACTTGGTGAAAATCTTGCCTCTCGCCAGGTGGTTTAGTAAGTCCTTCATTAGAGGTATTGGGTAGGTATTTTGAATGCAAACCGCATTGATATTTCTAAATCAACACATAATCTCAAAGTCCCATCTTTCTTCTCTTTAAACCAAATGGGGGTGGCCGCCCTGGATTTCGCAGGTTCGATGAACCCTCTGGCTAAGTTGGTGCCAATGTACCTCCTTAACTCAGTCATTTCAGCAGTCATCCTGGAGTATATCCTGGGTTTTGGTAATTTAGCTCCCGGCTCTAAATCGATGGCACAGTCTGTGGGCCGATGGGGGGTGGAGGATGTGACATTCCTCTTCTCTAAAGGCTTCTGTTAAGTCTGCATATGCTATAGGAATCCGAGGTTCACCTGGAGGTGAATCTGATCCAGTGGCTGCTGCCTCCACTTCTGGTTTTCATGGATTGGCTGTTCCTCGGGGGGGGGGGGGGATAGGAGGCAAGGGATCAACATCCAATATGATTTTCTGGTAACCCCTCTTCCCATTTGATTGTGGGGGCCCATTTGTGCAGCCAAGCCAGGCCTAGTAAAATCGATTCCGACATCTTTGGAATTACTATGAATCGTATAAGTTCATGATGTCCTCCAATTTGTAGGCCAATATGTTCTGTGATTTGGGTGGCTGGGACCCCCCCAATTAATGTCCAATTAACAATGATAGAAATAGAGAGAGTGGAAAGAGACAAGGAGAGAAAGAAGGGGAGAAGAGAAAAAATATTAAAACCTCAAATGATTACACTGGGATTAACAGTAGGAAAATAAGGAAGATGGAGAAGGGGGAAAAGGAGAGCTGATGGAAATATAGGGAAAATTAGGAGAGTAGAGAAAAATAGGGTAGAAAGAGACAAAAAGAAGGGGGGAAGATAAAAAATATAAAATATTCAAATGATTACACTGGGATTAACAGTGAGAAAATAAGACAGAGGGAAAGGGGAAGGAGGAGAGTAGATCAGGGGTGAAATGTAAAAATTATTACTACCAGTTCTGTGGGTCTGGCTTGGTGGTGGGGTGTAATGTGACTGGGTGGGCATGGCCAACTTTTTTTTTTACTTTTAAAAGCATTTTTTGGCTGAAGAAAAAATGCTTTTAAAAGTTAAAAAAAACACCTGATTGCACGGCTCAGCTGGGCATGGGTGGGGGAGGGGTAGGGATTTTTACTACCGGTTCTCCGAACCACCCGCCACCATTGCTACTGGATTGGGTGATCGGGGAGCATTTCACCCCTGGAGTAGATGGAAATACAGGGCAAACCAAGAGAGTAAAGGATTTCAGGAGAAAGAAGAAAAAAAAGAGAAAGAGAAAAGAAGAAAATAATTGATAATACTTTAAATGGTTTTAATGATAATAATGGAACTCACTTAAAATATTTGAAATTATATTATATTATGAAAATTAACTAAGTTTTTGACTATGGTTTACTATGAAGAGATATAAACAAATATATACAGTTGAATATTACCTGAAATGTTTTTAATTGCAAATATGGAATCTAGTTAAAATAATTGAAATCATATTATATTGTGAAGATTAATTTAGGTCAAAAAACAATGGAAATGAATGATTTTATATAATTAAGTGAGTTTTAGTAAGATATTTGATTGTAGTATTGGAATAAGTATATGTAAAATTGTATGAATACCAATTTTTGTGATTGGAATAATGGAATTTAGGGAAAATACTTGAAACTATATGCTGAGGTGAAAAGGGAGTAATGGGAAAATATCTTAATAGGATGACTTAGAATCAGGGTCAAATGTTAAAAAAATGATTGATTTAAAATTAAGGGGTTTAATTTGGAGGAAGTAATGAGAGAAGGAAAAAAGAAAAATATTATCAATGATCAGAGATTGGGGCGAAGGGTAAGACTAGTTATATAATAGAAATAAGGAAAATAAAATAAAAATTAGAGAGAGAATATTATGGCAAAAAATGAAACATATAGATTGTGTTGGAAGATAACTCATCTGTATAAATTTGGGACTCGGCCAATACTCTGTTCAGAAAAAATGCATTGTTGTTTGTTTGTGTGTGTTTGTGAAAAAATAAAAAGCTTTTTTTAAAAAAGATCACCTGGAGATTTATCTGTGTCATAGGGTCACCTGAGTGGTGCAAATTGGTGTGGAGCCTTCTTGGAACTGTTGAAAGGACTGTAGGTTGGAGATGGATGATGTCGTATCCCTCCCCCTCTTTTGAGAGGCTGTTCAGTTTTGACATAGAAGGCCTCTTTAACCCCTTTTAAACCAGCAATCCTCTGTCCAAAATATGGACTTTGTTGTTTTCAAAAATGTGGCCAGTGTCTTTTAAATGCAGACAGACTGCTGAATCTAGTCCTGATGATTTTGTTCTCATATGTTGTGCCATGCATTTATTACCGTATTTTTCGAGTATAAGACGCTCTGGAGTGTAAGACACACATTAATTTTGGGGGAGGAAAACAACAACAATAAAAAATTCTGCCTACCACATCCATCAGTATTTATCTGGTTAGTGTCCTTGCAGCAAGTAGCGAACAGCCTGGTCAGCTTCAGCACATTATCACAGCCTGATTCAGCATGAGCAGCTGATTGGTGGGTGGATCAGCCTCCCAGAATACCCCCAATCAGCTGTTCCAGGCAGTAGAGATTGCCACAAACCACAGCCGCCTCTGTGCCTCACATTTTTGGCCTCTGTGCCTAACGTTTTTGGCCTCCAAATGCTCCATTTTAGACCCATTCCAGGCTGCGGGGATCATCACAGCACATTGCCATCGATCTCCGCCTCTACACATTTCATTTTCGACCTTCGCATGCCTAGTTTTTGGCCTGTGTGTGTCACATTTTCGGGTGGTACCAGGCAGCAGGGATCAGTGGTGGTGATCGGCCACCTGGAACCGCCCGAAAACGTGATGTGCAGAGGCCAAAACCAGGGCATGCAGAGGCTGAAAATGCGACATGTGGAGGCGGCAATTGGCAATGATGTGCTGTTGCAATCCCTGCAGCCTGGAATGGGTCTAAAATGGAACATTTGGAGCCCAAAAATGCGAGGCACAGAGCCCAAAAATGCGAGGCACAGAGGTGGTGATGGTTTGTGGCAATCCCTGCAGCCTGGAAGAGGTCTAAAACAGTGACACATGGAGGCTGAAAACAGATGAAGGGTGGGGGCCGGTGGGTGGGCAGGGCTATATTTGGTGTGTAAGATGCACCCAATTTTTCACCCTTTTTTGGAGGGGGGAAGTGTGTCTTATACTCTGTAAAGTACGGTAAGTGGTTGTTTCATTTCCCCCATGTACAGATCTGTACATGGGAGAAATGAAACAACCACTTCATCCACTGAAAGAATGCAAATGACCAGCTGTCTGCAAGGATTATAAATCCTTCCATTCCCCATCATCCAGTCAGAGCTGAAGAAGCTTCTTGGATGAGAAGTGAAACACCTTCGAAGAAAAACCAGCAAATCCAGTTGCCTCTTGAAAAAGAAGTACCCTTGGGATATTGCTATTGAACTATTTTCTTCCTTAAAAATTTATTCTCATAGTATCAATAAATCACAAATGTTAATTTCAACTTACTGTGAAAAACCTTTAAAAGAAAAATTAGTTTCACTTCTAGGCAATCCAAATCAAGAGCACAATGCCTAATTCATCTTAAATCCAATTTACTCTGATGTTATTTACTTCTTTATTTAACAAAATGAATAATATGAATAATAAATAAATAAATAAATAAGTAAAAAGATATTGCAGTCTCCTGCTAAATGGAACTTGGCATTTTTTCTTTCCATAACACATTTCAAAGGAGAAAACAGATACTGATTTTGGAGCCAATTTGCAAAATACAGATTATCAAGTTGAAATAGAGGAACAGCCATCGACAGGATCTGACTAGAGAATTTTCTGTAGCCTTTGCCACTGACAGAAGAGTGGTGATTGCCTCTTGTCTGACCTGAAAATATACACTCATAGGAAGCTTTTAGGATGCGCTGTGTTGAATCCCATTCATGTGCGCTTTTTTTGACAGATAGTTTCTTATTCATTTTTTAAAAACATGTTTAAATAAATTTCTGAATGTTTCCAGTGGTGCCTGGCTATTGAAAAATATATTTCCAATGACTGACAGGGTTGAGATCAAGCAGGATATTATTTTTTTCCCCACCAGGGACAGCAAACTTTTTCAAGAAAGAATGCTAACATTACCAGAAATCAGGATTTTTTTAAAGCTTTGTTTTTCTTATGATATGATTTTATGGCAGAGATTTGCATGTGCAAAGCTGGAGGTAATCTAACTGTTACATGATCAAGAGCCATGTCCCACTTATGGGATGTATATTATGTTTATCCCAGTGGTGAAATCCTACCAGTTCGCACTGGTTCGGGTGAACCGGTAGTGATAAAATCTACCAGTTCGGTGAACCAGTAGTAAAAAAATGCTACTGGTTGGTCTGAACCGGTATTTCTGACAATCAGCTGTGCCACATGATTTATATTTGCTAAAAAGCAGAACTGAAGAAGCTTCTTAGATGAGAAGCAAAACGTCTTCAAGGAAAAACAAGGACAACCATTACTTGGATGACTGAAAATCTACATAGACAGATTTAGAGATTAGTTATCAGACCACACACTGAAATATTTAACATTTACAATAATGTAGCCTTGAAATTTCCTAAGGACTATGAGTACGTATACTGTATAATAGATATATTCATGTATGGTGCTAAACCATCATATAATCCAAACATGTAAGTTTGGATTATTTCATCAACCATTGTGGTTTGTAAACTATGATATGATGTACTGCAGTGTTCTATTTGTATAGTGTTAAGTATGTTCCGTGGGTATAACTGAGGCGAATAGTATGCTAGTCAACTTAACTTTATTGAACAAAAACAACCTTGATCAAGGAAAAGCAATAGATGCAATCTACATAGACTTCTGCAAAGCTTTTGACTCAGTAGTACATGATAAACTTCTCCTCAAACTAAAATCCTATGGCATTTCGGGACCTCTTCACAATTGGATAAATGCCTTCCTGTCAAACAGACAACAAGTGGTCAAAATTGGCAACACTCTATCAAATCCTGTTCCTGTCAAAAGTGGTGTTCCCCAAGGTAATGTTCTTGGACCAACGCTCTTCATACTATACATAAATGATCTCTGTGACCTTATCTCAAGTTATTGTGTTCTCTTTGCTGACGATGTAAAACTATTTAATACCACTAACAATACTTCTACCCTTCAAGAAGACCTTGACTTTGTTGCCGATTGGTCTAAAACTTGGCAACTCCAAATCTCAACCAGCAAATGCTCAGTCTTACATATTGGAAAAAAGAATCTTATCAACAAGTACAAGCTTGATGGTCATTACCTTACTGATGACTCCCACCCTGTCAAAGATCTTGGAGTTTTCATATCAAATGACCTAAATGCCAAAGCCCACTGCAACTACATAGCAAAAAAGGCTCTAAGAGTTGTAAACCTAATTTTATGCAGCTTCTTTTCTAAAAACTCTACACTACTAACTAGAGCATACAAAACATTTGCCAGACCTATTCTTGAATACAGCTCATCTGTCTGGAACCCATACCACATCTCTGACATTAATACAATAGAAAGAGTCCAGAAATATTTTACTAGAAGAGTTCTTCGCTCCTCCGAAAACAACAAAATACCTTATACCACCAGGCTTGAAATCCTGGGATTAAAAAACTTAGAACTCCGCCGACTTCGACATGACCTGTGTTTAACACACAAAATCATCTATTGCAATATCCTTCCTGTAAAAGACTACTTCAGCTTCAATCGCAATAATACAAGAGCAAACAATAGATTCAAACTTAATGTCAACTGCTTCAAACTTGATTGCAGAAAATATGACTTCTGTAACAGAGTTGTTAACACTTGGAACTCATTACCTGACTCCATAGTCTCTACTCAAAATCCCAAAATCTTCAACCAAAAACTGTCTACTATTGACCTCACCCCATTCCTAAGAAGACTATAAGGGGCGTGCATATGAGCACAAAAGTGCCTACCGTTCCTGTCCTATTGTTCCCTTCATTATATCAAATTAACATAGCTGTTGCATACTTTTACATATATATATATATATATATATATATATATATATATACATATATATATATATATACATACATATAGGTCTTTGGT
Organism: Ahaetulla prasina; assembly: GCF_028640845.1. NCBI lineage: Eukaryota > Metazoa > Chordata > Lepidosauria > Squamata > Colubridae > Ahaetulla > Ahaetulla prasina. The sequence continues at coordinate 74,104,154 of NC_080543.1, read as the reverse complement.
TGTTCGGGTTTTCTCCCGTGTAAAATTGGAAGTGTCTTGGCGTCGTTTCGACGCAGTCTCATTCGCCATCTTCAGGGTTCAACCGTGCTTCTGGCAGCAATGTGTGATCGCAGCTGTTTCTTCCTTTTAACTGCTAGTGGGGTTTGAACTGATTGGGTGGGAGCTTGGCTGTGCTCTGATTGGATGGGGTTTTCTGTGCTCTGATTGGCTGGGGGTGTGTCCTGTGTTGGTGGGGGCTTGGTTGTGCTCAGTCTAGTCTGTGCTGCAGGGGGATTTGAGCTGGTGAGCTGCATAGCTGTTGTTTGGCTTTGTGGTCGTGCTACATCTTCATAGTGGGTCTGCTGCATGAATGGATTGGAGGGGTTTGAAATGGCTAATGTTGCAGCTGCGGTCTGGCTTCTGGTCCTTGGTCGTGCTTCATGATCAGTGTGGGTTTGGGTCTGCTTTCTGGGTGGATGTGCGGTGGTGACATCCTGTGTGGACCTTGTGAGTGTGGGTCTGGTGTCATTCCTCGTGTTAGGGACTCGTTTGTCAATAAGAGCGGGTTTCCAAATGGCTGGTAGGCGGGAGGTGTCATCTCGTTTGTTCATGCTGTGTGGGCGTTTTTCTATCTCAATGGCTTCTCTGATTATTCTGTTGTTAAAGTGTTCAGTTTTGGCGATAGTTCTGGTCTTTTTAAAGTCAATATCATGTCCTGTGACTTTAAAGTGTTGGACCAGGGAAGAAGTTGGTTCCTCTTTTTTGAATGAATTCTTGTTTTATTCTAGCCAAATTTCTCGCCAAACAACTACAGCCCTATGCAGAATCCATCACCTCACACGTAAAAAACTCATTCCAGTTCATAGAGATCATAAAGAAACAAAACTTACAGCCCAGCGACCTACTCGTGAGCCTTGATGTCATATCCCTCTTCACCCAAGTGCCAATCAAAGAAGCCTTGACAGCTATCCAAAACAAATATAACCCCCCCAAGCACATCCTAGATCTGACCAACCACTGCCTATCCAACACATACTTCATCTATAATGGACAAAAATACAAACAAGTAGAAGGAGCACTCATGGGATCACCCCTCTCACCTGTCATTGCCAATCTCTACATGGAACACTTTGAAACCCAAGCTCTAGAAAAATCGGATCACAAACCCAAACTCTGGCTCAGATATGTAGACGACACCTTCATAATCTGGCCACACGGGAAAGAAAAACTTGACAACTTCCTCACACACCTCAATAGCCTACACCCCAAAATACAGTTCACCATGGAAACAGAAGTTAATAATCAACTTCCTTCCTGGATGTCTTAGTCTACAGAAACCCAATGGCTCCCTAGGACACACCATCTACCAGAAGAAAACACACACAAACCGCTATCTGCACGCACTCACACCACCACCCAGCACAGATCAACTCCGTAGCCAAGACACTCATCTCCAGAACAAAATGCTTAGCTGATGAACAACACCTAAAACCCGAACTAGACACTCTCACTAACGTACTAACATCCAATGGATTCCAGAGAAATAAGATTACCAAACTAATCCAAAAAGAACCCCCCACTAAAATCCAAGACAGAGAACAAGAAAACGGCACAGCCCTCCTCCCATATATAAAAGGCACCACAGACAGAATCAGCAAGATCCTCCACAAACACAACATCAAGACAGCATTCTGCACAAACAGAAAAGTATCCACCATCCTAAGAAACCCCAAAGACAAAATTGAGTTAGAAAATCAAGGAGTATATGAAATCCCATGCACCGCCTGCCCCACCACATACATTGGACAAACCAACAGAAGAATAAGTGCACGCATTGAAGAACACAAGAATTCATTCAAAAAAGAGGAACCAACTTCTTCCCTGGTCCAACACTTTAAAGTCACAGGACATGATATTGACTTTAAAAAGACCAGAACTATCGCCAAAACTGAACACTTTAACAACAGAATAATCAGAGAAGCCATTGAGATAGAAAAACGCCCACACAGCATGAACAAACGAGATGACACCTCCCGCCTACCAGCCATTTGGAAACCCGCTCTTATTGACAAACGAGTCCCTAACACGAGGAATGACACCAGACCCACACTCACAAGGTCCACACAGGATGTCACCACCGCACATCCACCCAGAAAGCAGACCCAAACCCACACTGATCATGAAGCACGACCAAGGACCAGAAGCCAGACCGCAGCTGCAACATTAGCCATTTCAAACCCCTCCAATCCATTCATGCAGCAGACCCACTATGAAGATGTAGCACGACCACAAAGCCAAACAACAGCTATGCAGCTCACCAGCTCAAATCCCCCTGCAGCACAGACCAGACTGAGCACAACCAAGCCCCCACCAACACAGGACACACCCCCAGCCAATCAGAGCACAGAAAAAACCCCATCCAATCAGAGCACAGCCAAGCTCCCACCCAATCAGTTCAAACCCCCACTAGCAGTTAAAAGGAAGAAACAGCTGCGATCACACATTGCTGCCAGAAGCACGAAGCTGAAGCCTGAAGATGACGAATGAGACTTCGTCGAAACGTCGCCAAGACACTTCCAATTTTACACGGGAGAAAACCCGAACAACCAAAGACCTATATACAAACACCCGTGAAAACCTCAGAAAACATATATATATATATATATATATATTTCATGATGTGTTGTTTTTTATTTATGACAATGTTTGTGTATACTGTTGTGACAAAATGAAATTAAAAAAAATATATCCGGAAACAACTGAATGGCAATAGCAACAACAACTGCGGAGAGCCGTCTGACAGCTCTTATATACGAGAGCTGTCAGATGGGTGCTCCAATAACAATTCTTGGTTATTCTCGTCTCCCGTTCAGCCTGCGCCTTAGCCAATCAGCAGTCTCCTGCTGTTGGCAAGGCGCTCGCCTCCGTCGGAACTCCAGGGACTTAACATATAGCAATCAATTTTTATATGACATTTTTTTCCAAATTTGTCATATTTATTTATACATATTTCAGAAAAAAACTGAGAAAAAGAATATAATTTCTACACATTTAAATAATGTGGGAATGCTATTATTAATGGTATACATCACATGTATGTGCTCTGAGAAATACAATATATTCCTTTTCAGCATCTATAGAATTTTGGAATGAGAATATATATAACAGAGTTTGGTGACGAAACATGACTATTAGTAAACATGACTATATATTGAAGCAGATCCCAATACACAACAATAAAGAGATCCACAATGTTCATATGATTATAACTGATAGAAAGGCATCTATTGGAGAAGCAGAAGTTAGAATACATAGATTGGATTCATAATTTATATCAGGATTTATTTATAACATAAATCCTGAGATAAATTATGAATCCAATCTAATCTACTCCAATAAATAAATAAATAAATAAATAAATAAAATAAAATAGTTTAACGGCTGCCATCTGTTAAATAAATAAATAAATAAATAGCTTAAGGGCCAAATGTTGCTATATGGCAAAATACCACAACATTTGTATGTGCAATTAAATGCCAAGTTTGGGCTGAGATTACAGGATTTTTTTTAAGATATCAATGTTAACATGGCATGTAATTTCTTAGCAGTTATACATATTGTGACTGCATGTCAGACGCCTAACACTTATTATTGGACAACAGATAGGTAATATGTGTCTATATACCTTTGCCTTAAAAGCAAAAAAAAAAAAAATGGAAACGGTACCATTTCCTTTTTCCAGCATCACTCAAAATAAGTTATGAAATTTGGAGACTAATAGTCCATTCCAACATCAAGTCTTACAGTACAGAAGGAAAATATTTTAGAAGAATGGGAAAGTTTTGTCCATTTCTACATAGCAAACTTATTCAACCAATAATAGAAAAGACTGTTTGGTAAACAGCTATGTTTATGGGTGGCCTCCAGACTAGATAAGACTTTCACAAAACATTCTTTGAACTATTTATCCCAACATATCCAGTACATTCTATTCCAATATAATAAGAATTAAAAATAATAATAATAATAATAATAATAATATTTTAATTTGTATACCGCCCTTCTCCCGAAGGACTCAGGGCGGTGAACAGGCAGATAAAATATAAATACACACAGTAATTAAAAACATCCCTTAAAAAACTAATTCAAATGCCCAAAAATGTTAAAAAACGTACTCCCCCGTAAAATAACAAAATTTTAAAAACCCATCCAATAAAAATAAAAATCAGGCTAGTCCAGCCATACGAAATAAATAAGTTTTAAGTTCGCGGCGAAAGGTCCTAAGGTCAGGTAATTGTCGAAGTCCGAGGGGAAGTTCGTTCCACAGGGTCGGAGCTCCCACAGAGAAGGCCCTCCCCCTGGGGGCCGCCAGTCGACACTGTTTGGCTGACGGCACCCTGAGGAGTCCCTCTCTGTGGGAGTGTACCGGACGATGGGAGATAGAAGCCGGCAGTAGGCGGTCCCGTAGATAGCCCGGTCCTAAGCCATGGAACGTTTTAAAGGTGGTAACCAATACCTTGAAGCGCACCCGGAAAACAACAGGTAGCCAGTGCAGTCTGCGCAGGATAGGTGTTATGTGGGAGCTCCGAGACGCTCCCTCAATAACCCGCGCAGCCGCGTTCTGAACTAGCTGAAGTCTCCGGGTGCTCTTCAAGGGGAGCCCCATGTAGAGAGCATTGCAGTAGTCCAGGCGAGAGGTAACGAGAGCATGAGTGACTGTGCATAAGGCATCCCGGTCCAGGAAGGCGGATCAGGCGAACCTGATAAAATGCTCTCCTGGAGACGGTTGCCAAATGGTCTTCAAAGGACAACCGACCATCCAGGAGCACGCCCAAGTTGCGTACCTTCTGCATCGGGGCCAATGATTCACCCCCGACGGACAGCCGCATCTGCAGCTGACTGTACCGAGGTGCCAGCATCCACAGCCACTCCGTCTTGGAGGGATTAAGTTTGAGCCTGTTCCTCCCCATCCAGACCCGTACGGCTTCCAGACACCGGGACAGCACTTCGACAGCTTCACTGGGGTGGCCCGGGGTGGGAAAGTACAGCTGGGTGTCATCAGCGTACAGTTGGTATCTCACCCCAAAGCCACTGATGATCTCACCCAGCGGCTTCATATAGATGTTGAACAGGAGGGGTGAGAGAATCGACCCCTGCGGCACCCCACACATGAGGCACCTTGGAGTCGATCTCTGCCCCCCTGTCAACACCGTCTGCGTCCGATCAGAGAGGTAGGAGGAGAACCACCGATAAACGGTGCCTCCCACTCCCAACCCCTCCAACGGCGCAGCAGGATACCATGGTCGATGGTATCAAAAGCCGCTGAGAGGTCTAATATGACCAGGGCAGAGGAGTAACCCCTATCCCTGGCCCTCCAGAGATCATCCACCAGTGCGACCAAAGCTGTCTCCGTACTGCATCCGGGCCGGAAGCCGGAAAAATTAGGGCAAGAAGGGAATACTTTAAAATGAGAACTCATGTTGATTTCAGTTTTGAAATAAAATCCTGAAACATTATTTTATGTGTGAGTAAAACTGCTGGAAACATTCCACAACCTATATATGAATAAATCAAAACTGTTTCCTTTCTTTTTAGGAAAGTGTAAGAAATTAGTTCTATGTATTTTTAAAAGGTAGCTCTAGCTTCATTATAAGTCTTGTATGACTTCTGCCTAGGGTAGCACCCCCCCCCCGCAGCCCCCGGCAAGATAGGTGGCAAATACATTTAACAAATAAATGAATAAATTTCAAATCAAGACATGAGGGTATTTCAAAAAACACTGTAATTAAACATATTTAAATATATGTATCTTACAATTCAATGAAAACCTAGATATCTAAAATGTTCTGCTTACTTGCTACAGATCTCCCAGCTGTCAAGGCCATCTCCATGGTGACCCACAGTGGCCAGAGGGAGGGACTTCTACAACTGTGACTGGATTTCTTTTGAAGATTGGCTCGAGCTTCATGATTTAATTAGGGTATCAGTCGGAACCTTGATATCAGCTACATTTGTGATTGTGTACATTTGTGTTACAAATGATTTTGTGTAAACCCGTGTTTTAAAACCACTATTAAATGTTGATTCATGCTTTTCATTCATGTTTGCCTACAAATCTCTAGTAGATTTACATAAAAATATAGCTTTTCATTCATCAAAATGATTAATTGAAAATTTGCTCCTTATCATAGTTTATTAAGTGGCTTCATTCAACACATAATTCAGGAATTGTAATACAACTTGCTTTATATATCTAGTTTATTAGTATATGAGAACTTCAAGGTGGTAAATTCCAGTGTTTATAAAATTCAGTGCCTATCAGAATTATAATAGACCCGTGATGGTGAACCTATGGCACACATGCTGGAAGTGCCATGCAGGGCCATTTTGCCTGGCAAGCATGGCATCACCCTTTCCTCTTCTGGGTTTCCGGTGCATGGATGCACATCGGCCACCTAGGTTTCTGGTTACTGGTGGGCATGCATGCACGACGATCAGCTGACCTTCACGTGTGCGGCAGTGCCAGAAACCGGAAGATCAGCCGGCCAGCTGATTGTCATGCATGCATGTGTGCCAGTAAACAAAAGTTTAGCTGGCCAGTGTGCATGCGTGCCTCGGGACATCCACCCCCTTGCCAGCCAGGAGTGCTCCCCCAGTCGCTCCCCTGCATCCATCTGCCTGTCTGCCTACTTTGTCATTGACACCGAGAGGAAAGGCCTCAAAGCTGCACTGCCTGGGATCCACATCGGCTGCCATATGGGGATGCCAGGCATGGTTGGCTGGATGCTGCCCGGAGCGTGAGCATGGCAGGATGAGAAGCTGCTGCCACAGCCTGCCGCCGCCCTCTCTGATCCGCCATAAGTAGTAAGAGGTGCGCCGGCTGGGAAGCGGTCATACTCCCTTGAAAGAAGTGGCTAGAGGCTTGCACCAACCTTTGCCAGGGTGAACGGCCATGCTGGCTGCTGCCCGGAGCTCGAGGCTGGCAGGAGGAGGAGGAGCGGTGGCGGCAGATCATTCATGCCAGCAGTTTGGTGCAGGAGCCTTTCCAGGGCCAAAATGGGCATGGGGGGTATATGTGCAGGTGGTGGTGGCAGCACCACCACTTGGCCCCCGAACGCACGGCCCCTACCTGGGCTCCTCCTGCTGGGAGCCGCCGGCTGAGCATGTGCAGCTTTGGTGGACCAGCAGCCGGTGAGGTTGGGGAGGATGGGTTGCCTGCGCAGGTGAATACATGGCTGCTGTCAAAGCAGGGCTGAGAAACCCTCTTGGCTCACTCCACCAGCCACATATGTCCCCTGGACTGTGGGCATCGCCACCTCCCCCTGTGGCAGCCAGAGAGCCTTACTCGATGGCAGGTGTGGCAGGGATGCCACGCTGCCTGCAGTTGGACCCGTCGCCCGATCTCCACCATGCCCGCTGCTGCGCCGCTGGCCAACGCCGGAGAAGGAGCAGCAGGCGGGGCAGCCGGCCGCCCTTCTGCTCCTTCCCTGGCATTGGTTCAGGGACACAACTGCGAAACTCGTCCGGAGTTGAGAGGGGACTTCAAGACAGGGACGTGATCGTCGCCCCGCATCCTCCTTGGCTTGCAATAGATGGCTTGGGTGGGGTGCAAGAAGGTGAAGGGGGGTGTAAATTAACGTGTGGCTGCAGTGCAAGTTCAGGTCATGTCTGAAGGTTACTCAGGAGATCGTTGGCTCAGCTGTCGGCGCAGTGGTCGGCATGGTGGAGGTCGGGCGAGGGGCCAAGCGCAGGCCACACGGCACCCCTGCCTGACCCCCGTAACACCAGGAAAGGAGCGGAAGTGCAGCCGGAGTTTCTCCTTTTCCATGCCCTGAAATGTTTTGAGACTAAACTAAAACTGATACTTGAAGAATCTGAATCTCTCTCTCCCTCCTCCCTCCCTCCTCCACCCCATCCCTCTTTTTTTCCTTCTGAAAAATTGATTTGGCAAATAAGCACACTGGTCCCAATCTCTCCCGAGTAGCCTTCAGACATGAATGCACGTTAATTTACAGGTGCCTCTACTTTCCAGGCACTGGTGGGTAGGTATAGGGGTTCTGCAAACAGTCGAGGGTTAACTTTTCAGCACCCCCTCATCCCGTGATCCAAACCCAACTGGCTTCTCCACGTCCCACGGACACACACACACACACACACCCTGCGCTCAGCAGCCACTTCTACTGGGGAAGGAGCAGAAGGGCAGCCGGAGTTTCTTTTTTTCCATGCCCTGAAAACTTTTGAGACTAAACTAAAACTGATACCTGACGAATCTGAATCTCCCAGGAGAGATCAGGACCGGGGTGCTTATTTGCTGAATCGATTTTTGGAAGAAAAAGAGAGAGGGGGGTGGGGATGAGGGTGAAGGGAGGGAGAGAGAGAGAGATTCAGATTCTTCAGGTATCAGTTTTAGAACGGGGGTGGGGTGGAGGAGGAAGGGAGGGAGAGAGAGAGATTCAGATTCTTCAGGTATCAGTTTTAGAATGGAGAAACTCCGCCCACCCTTCTGCTCCTTCCCTGGCGTTGGCTCAGGGACAAAACTCTGAAACCCGTCCGGAGTCGAGAGGGGACTTCAAGACAGGAATGTGATTGTTGCCCTGCATCCTCCTTGGTTTGCAACAGATGGCTTGGTGGGGCTCAAGAAGGCAAAGCCGGTAGAAGTGGCTGCTGAGCGCAGGGGGTGTGTGTGTGTGAATTTGGGACACAGAGAAGCCAGTTGGGTTTGGATCGCGGGATGGGGGCGTGCTAAAAAGTTAACACTCGAGACTCTGCAGAACCTCCCTACCCACCCACCAGCGCCTGGAGGGGTTGCTGAAAGTGGACGCGCCTGTAAAGTAACGTGCGTTCATGTCTGAAGGCTACACAGGAGAGCAGCCGGGGTGTTCATTTGCTGAATCGATTTTTCGGAAGGAAAAACAAGAGGTAGGGCGGTGGGGATGGAAAGAGAGAGAGAGAGAGAGAGAGAGAGAGAGTAGGACCAGGTCTGTGTGCTCCAGCAAAGATTAGTGCAACCATCTCCTCCTGAGGCAGCACGCCTCCCCTCCAGGAGCAGCCTCTGCCTCTTAGCTGGCATGGACAGCCTGCCGCCACAGCCTTCCACCGCCTTCTCTGCCCTGTCAATGCAACGGCAGCACGAGAACCGCTGTTGCCAGGGGCGAGGCGGTGGTGGCAGCCGGAGCAGCAGGCTGGGGCTTCCCTCCCTCCCCTCGGAGTTCTGGGACTACACCAGAAGCCTGCTCGGGTGGGGAGACAGTGAAGCCCCGGCCCACCCATCCTTGACACCGTCGTCCCCTTGCACCCAATCAATCTGCTTCTTTCAGAAATTTGCTTTTCTTCCAACGCCAAGACTTGGATCCAGAGGACTGCAGAGTGCCTCTGAATATATTCAGAGTGGAAGAGTCTGCTACCCTTCAGGGCTGAATGTGGAAAAAGTCACCCCAAGGCAAGGGGTGAGTGACAGGTAGAAGCTGCTGCCAGCTCTGGACCTGGTGGCCCACAGGCTCAGCCCGAGCTTTACAAGCCTCTGTGGTAACCGTTCAGCCTCGCCAGTTCATCAGAAAGGCCATCGCATACAGACACAGCAAGAATTGGTTGGGCCAAACAGCCCTGCCTCGCAATAACGACGTTCCAGGCCCAAAGCAGGGGGGGGGGAATGCATGTGCCGGGGCGTGCATGCACAATGCAGGGCGCATGTGTGGAGAGGAGGGGGGTCATGTGCGCATGTGCATGGGGGGTTCGCATTGCATTATGGGTGCTGGCACGCGCACGCTATTGCGCGCGCACACACACACACTTCCGCCACGCAACGAGAAAAAGGTTCGCCGACACTGTAATAGATTATCTTCTCTTTACATCAGGAAATTATCTCTGAATTTCTCCATGTAATGTATTGGTCTTTCATTAGAAATGGAGAGAAGAGTGTCTTCACACTTATTTTGGGAGCCAGTCTACAAACAGTCTTCTTTAATTAACAAGAAAATAATTTTATTGAATGATTTTTAAGATTGAAAAAAAAAAGAATGGTACATTTTAATTCTCTCTTGCTTTCTTATTGCATCAACATTACAATAAGAACTATATCTCAACTATTTTCAGGATCTGCTTTTAGCAATACAATGAGCAAACAAAAAATCAGTACACACAGATTTTACAAAAATATATTTTCACACCATATGCAGAAGCAGACCAGGAGACATCGATCCAATAATCTAATAGGCTTCCACATGCATATTCAAATAGCATAGGTGCTAATTGATGGCTTAAGATCAGTAAGATTTATCCCATCCATATGGTTGGGATCAGCTGGCACAAAATATAAATACAACATTCCTAAATGTCTCAGATCAACATGGTACACCAGAAATGTTTTAGGTCAATGGGACATGCCTTGTGCTGCACGAACTAATATCCCATTTATCATAGATAAAACTGGCTAAAGGGTGAGTATCAGGTCCACCATCGTGTCTTGCCATTCTGTTGGAAGGGGGGAGGGGAGAGGAGGCTTGCTGGCATTTTTGCATGCTTTTGCTGTACTGCTTGGGAATTAGGAAGGGTCATTGTCTGGACTCTCTCCCAACAGGGTTCCAGCCTAGTTTCAAGGCTGCCATGCCCTGAAGGTGAACTGTTATCTGCCTAGAATCTCAGCTTTCTCAAAACAACCGTGTGGCATCACACACTGGCTACCGGTGGACTGGTTAGGGGGGTTGGGCTTTGGAAACCAAAGAATTGCTTTGTGCTTTGTGTGTCCTTGTGTCCTTGTGTGTCCAATCACACTTGGCCAATAAAATTCTATTCTATTCTATTCTATTCTACCTTGCTTTCTTGAGATCACTTTCTCTCAGTAAAAGTTCTTTCAATTCAACTTAATGGATTTAAGAGTCTTGTTTTCCTGAGGGACCAGCTGGGGCAGGTCCTTATAGCGAGTTTCTAGCATATTGTCTATTTTTAATGTGCATTTCTCCCTCTAGGAATATTAGTATCAAAGCAAAAAGAGCATGTAAGCACTAAGAACTCTTACATTTCAACTGTTCATATTTAATTTGGAAAAAAAGTCCACCCCATAGTTTTAACTGTTGTTCGATCTACTATTCTACCATACTTACAATAAATACACAGAGTGATTTTGATTGACATTTCACTACATACTAGTTAATTCATTAACACTATATTCATTTATTTTTTCAATCAATCACATTTATGTGGTCACCTATCTCACAACAAGCGACTTGGGGTAGTGTACAATAATGGTGTACCAATAATAGTACATTATACCATTATTAATTGGCTCGTAAATCTCTTTGCAGGTGGAAAGATAACAATTTATATCTTTGTTGAAAAACAGATGATGCAAAAAGAAACTAAATAGTTCATTCCTTCTATAACCAGGGTCAAGTACTTTCATGCTAATTCTTATGCAGTAAAGACATACCGTATTCTTTGCACTATAAGATGCACTATTTCCCCCCCCAAAAGTGGGTGGAAATGTCTGTACATCTTATAGAACGAATATTGCGGCGGGGAGAGTGGGGTTGGTGCCAACTGTCACTGCCTGTCAGCACTGCTGCCATTTGCTGCCGCCAGGGAACTCTGGAGCTTTCGCTGCCGAGCAGTCGATTGGCGGTTGGATTGGCCTCCCAGAATACCACCTATCAGCTGTTCTAGGTGGTGGCGATTGCCGGCACTGTCTTATTGCTGTTCGCCGCCTAGAACAGCTGATTGGCGGTATTCCAAGAGGCCGATCCAAACCACCAATCAGCTGCTTGGCAGCAAAGGCTCCAGTGTTCCCTGGCAGAGGCAGCAGCTCAGCTCAGTTGACCGGTGGTGGGCGCAACGGAGTGAAGCCCTGATGAGCACGTGCTGGGGCTGCAATAACATGCTAAAGCTGATCAGGCTGTTTGCTACAATGACGCTAGGCAGATGAATACCAGATGGATGCTGGGAGGAAGAGGCAGATTTTTTTTCCTCTTCCTCTAAAGCTAATGTGTATCTTATGGTCTGGTGTGTCTTACAGTGCGAAAAATATGGTAGATTTTAACACTACCATGATGTTAAATTATGATAGTACTTTTATGTCACTTTTTCATGGTGAAAGTTTATTCACCATGAATAAGTTGTAAAAATCCCAGTGAGTTGGAAGGTATTATTAAAAAAATAACATCTACTCTTAATTTCTTTCAAGGAAGCACAGTGATCATTTGACAACAAATGCACAAGTCACACCATGATTATTAAACTGATAAATGTTGAAGAAAAAAATCTACAGTATCACACTAAATGCTAATATTGCCTTTTAAAACTGATGTTCAAAGTTCTAAAATAAAACATAATAAAATGATCACATTCTAAAGGTTCAGTGCATTCAGCAGCTATAATTTTGCTGCAAATTTAGCTAAGTTGACTTTCAAAAATAACACACTAGTTCATCAAAATATACATTGTGCATTTGCTTTTAAATTAAAATAATAAAAACCATTTAAAGAATTATCAATTGATAGTGTGACTAAATTTCAAAATAATCTACATCATATAATTTAGAGTCAAGACACCAAGACAAAGCATGTGGCAAGCCTACACATTTCATGCAGCATGTGTAGTGCAGTCTTTCAGCTTCAAATTTCAGTCTTCTTCCAAATAGTATAAAATACCCATCTAAAAAATAGTCAAGGAATCCAATATTTTGTTTTCTCACAAGCTTAGTTTCCCAACACATATAAGAAAGTATCATTTCATAATAAATCTTCATTACTTCCAAAATAAAACAAGAAACTCATTTTAGCATGCTTCATCCTTTTACATCTCAGATATATTTTTTTAAAAAAAAATGATTATACTGCTAAGCAGAAATTCTTTGATGATTCATTAAGACATTAAAATTATGATTGCTGAAGCATCAGGAAAACTTGCATTAAAAAGTTGTAACAGAATGCAGGATTATGAGTTCTTGCCCAATAATTTCTTGTATTAAGACTGTGTTAAGCCATAATATACTGTACTTTAGGCTTAATGTGTCATTCTGGTTAAGGCAGCTATGATTTAGCACCAACTGAAATAGGACTGTTAATAAACATGGTTTCTTATTGAAGGATACAGCTCCATGTATGAGGGGACACATACAACTTCTTTTGAGAATTCCACAGGACAATATAACCTGCGAAGCTGTTCTTCATAGAGAGACAAGGCTTCCGTGAGGTTGACACAATTTCCCTGCAAGGGAGCAGAACAGAAAAAAAGTGTGTCAAACAATCTAGTGGACTGGCAGAGAAGGCAATTATATAAAAAGAAACATTTCATGAATTGGTTCTTTATTATTAAAAGACTTTATGAGTGTGCATAACTATAAATATATATTATGATTATTGCAACAAAGGTGGAGCATAAATAGGGGGAAAAATTATTTTTACAAAAATAGTGACTAGACAATGTATCAAATGCAAAAAAGGCTATTAAATATTGCCAAAGTGTAATCTTATACAGCATACAGCAATTAGAATAATGGAATATGAATGTTCCAAGGGCAGATAACTTAAGGATATATTTTCTTATTTTACTGCTATTAAAAAGCTTTTTCATTAAAAATACTTCATATTTTTGTTAATATTTAAAAAGTGGAAGCTATCAAAAATACTACAGAATAATAGCAAAATATTATTTAAACAAGATCAAAATGTTACATAAAGCTTGGATAGTAATCTAAAATTAACCACAATCAGCAGTGGTTATTTGGTTCTGCTGTCTTTTACAAAGCATATAATTTTGCCCACATCAAAATAAGTAGAATAGTACATAAATAACCTGTGTGTATAATTTGAAAATCACAAATAGAAAAAAGGCACTAGGTAATTGATATCCTGGGTCTAGAAAACTTGGAACTTCGTCGCCTTCGACAGGACCTGGGTTTAGCTCATAGAATCATCCGTTATAATGTCCTTCCTGCCAATGACTACTTCAGTTTCGACTACAATAATACAAGAGCTACCAACAGATTTAAACTTAATGTCAACCGCACCAGTTTAGATTGCAGAAAACACGATTTCTGTAACAGAATTATCTATGCTTGGAATGCATTACCTGACTTTGTGGTCTCTTCTCATAACCCCAAAAGTTTTATTAAAAATCTATCCACTGTTGACCTCACCACATTCCTAAGAGGACTCTAAGGGGCGTGCATAAGAGCACAAATGTGCCTACCGTTCCTGTCCTATTGTTTCTTCCAATATATATATATATATGCTTATACTACCTTGTTTCTCCTCATATATATGTTTATATATTATATAATCTTTTCTGTTATGCTTGTTATGCTTGTGTATATTGTTATGACAAAATTAATTAAATAAATAAATAAATAAAATTTATGGGACAACATACTGAAGTTTTTTAATGGCATGACCAAATCTATATAATGTGAATAATCTAAAGTCTTGTTTAATAGATCATCATTCTTATTAACAAATTCTAATCAATATCTTCAAAAATAAGTAAATCAGAAAAGACAGCAGGCAAAACAAATTAGATGAATGAAAAATGTAATTATTTAAAATACTCAATATGCAACAGTGCAATTAGAAAAGTTCATAAATTTCTTTTCTCTAATGGTATTTATATCAAGAACAGGTAATATTCCACTACATTTGATTTGTATAAATTCATGCTTTAGGATGATTTGTTTGTAAGCTCAAACTGCCCAAGGAGCTGCTGATCCAATTCTACAGAGGAATTATTGAGTCTGTCATTTGCACCTCTATAACTGTCTGGTTCGGTTCTGCAACCCAACAAGAAAAACACAGACTTCAGAGGATAATTAGAACTGCAGAAAAAACAATTGCTACCAACCTGCCTTCCATTGAGGACCTGTATACTGCACGAATCAAGAAGAGGGCCGTGAAAATATTTGCAGATAACTCGCATCCAGGACATAAACTGTTCCAACCCCTACCCTCAAAACGACGCTATAGAGCACTGCACACAAGAACAACTAGACACAAGAACAGTTTTTTCCCGAAGGCCATCACTCTGCTAAACAAATAATTCCATCAACACTGTCAGACTATTTACTGAATCTGCACTACTATTAATCGTTTCATAGTTCCCATCACCAATCTCTTTCCACTTATGACTGTATGACTATAACTTGTTGCTGGCAATCCTTATGATTTATATTGATATATTGACCATCAATTGTGTTGTAAATGTTGTACCTTGATGAACGTATCTTTTCTTTTATGTACACTGAGAGCATATGCACCAAGACAAATTCCTTGTGTGTCCAATCACACTTGGCCAATAAAATTCTATTCTATTCTATTCTATTCTAATCAATTTATGCTCTTACATATTCATCAAAACACCTCTAAAATTATGTATACTGTGCTTTAAGGGAAAATGAATGTGAGATGGAAGAAAGATTCAACCCTGAAAAGTATCTTATAGTTGGCAGCTGAAGTGGGGTGCATGCAAGATCTGTCCACAAAGTCTACACAAAGCAAGCTGTGTGCAATGCCTGAAAGAGATTTAAATGCTTCATTTAAACATACTTATACAGTTCTCTACCTTACATTGGTGAATTTTTTTTAAACAAATGTATCATGTCATTTCAAATCTTTCCACTAAAGAAAAAGAAATCTCTAATATAATCAAGTATATGGATATGATAGGGTGCTTTGCTAATTCAGGTCCATTTACAATTTAAAATTATTGGTGTTGCAAGTCAACAAGAATATAGGACTTTAAACGGGGCAAGGTGGCTCACATATGGACAATTAACACCTGGAACTGATTGCAGCTGCAATTTAAAAGGAAAACGATTACATTTCACTAACATAATTCAGACAGGAGGAATTTTTTTAAGGAAAACCTTCTGAAGCATTTATTTACCTCTAAATCATCCAAGATTTTGTAAGGCTGACCAAATATTGGCCTCACCTTCTCCTATGACAATACTACATTTCTAGTGGTCTTATGTGGCTTTTTAAAGATGAGGAGGTTGAATTGCAGTCCATGTCTCTTTAAACATTGATGCTCCTGCTTTAGAATTTAATGTACAAAGGTACTAGGATGGAAAATACCTTGGTAAAAATCATGAACCATGGCTCAGTTCCTTATCTTGCCATGTTAGATAAGGATAATGAGATTTTTATTCTCAATAACCCCAGAAAATGCCAAGTCATTCCTAATTGGAATGACATTAAGTTCTTGAGTACACCTCATGAGGCATACCTTGAATTACTAACTTCCAGAGCATTAAAATTTCTACTTGAATTCCTATATATACAAAAGAATAGATTTTCATGTCATACTTTGGCATATGAATCTCAGCAGCCATTATGGAACTATAGGGCTTGATGAGCAAAACAGTTCAGTCATCTCATCACAAAGCTAGGTTCTCTCCAATAATTTTTCTCTAGGGAAAAAAATGTCCAAAAATCTTGTAATCTTTACTATAGCAATTGTTCTGAAAGCTGGCCTGCTTTATTTATTTACCTCACTTTAATAAAATGAAAACAACTTATAAAAAATTATAAAATTGAAGTAAGCCACTTTAATTTATGTTCTGGCACCAGAAACCAGGAGACTGACTTCTAGGCCTCCCATATGCATAAAAACCGGCTGAGTAACTTTGGGCCAGACACTTCTTCATAGGGGTAACTGTTGTGGAAAAGCAGGAAGCAGAGATTCTAGGTATGTTCATCCCCTTGATTTTTCCAAATATACCAAGGTAGTTATATAATGACATAACTATGTGGTATAAAACATTAAACTATGCTTTTATAATTATAGTCCTATACATTTTCAGGAAAAAAAAATAATTTGGACATTTTGGCAACACTGAAAATTAAAAACTTTGAGAACCACAGAGCATATTTAATCCTTAATAATGCTGATATAAATAATAGCCGGACAAGATTGTTTATTTTTATTACATCAAGTATATTTGTGATCTAATAAATATTTAAGATTTTAAAGACTATCATTCTATGAAAAAGCTAATACTGCCACACTCTTATCAGATTACATCACTCACAACTTAATTTAAATGTACCATATAGTTCTAGTCTCTGAATGTGTTAGCTGACATTTTTAGTAATAAAACTCCATCTAGTGGTCATATTCAATAATGGGGTAAAATGGTATTCAACCACCAGTAAATAAACTACCAAATTTTATACACTAAGCCAGAGTTGTAGTATGTGGTTATAGTTAAGCACAATAAAGAAAAACAATAAAATCACAACACAGTATAAGCCACAGTACATCAGGACAATGTAATGCTTAATTTTAAAATTTTAGTTAATCTCAGCACAAACATAATTTAATCAGTATATAATTAATTTTAAAAATAAGTCAATTACATTTTAGCAACAATTATGAATTAACACTCCTAGTGCTGTGTTACTTATCCTAGTGCTTTTTAAACTAAAAGACTTTGTTTTCAATGATTAATAAAAATTGAGAACTTTTTGTATTATTGGAGACCAATGGAAATAGTAGTTCTGCACACCATAGTTTTAAAAACATATAATAAATGCTAATCAGTGTGATGCATAGTTAAAAAGGTGGACTAGGCAGCAGAAGACCAGATTTTCAATAAGTGACATTAGGTCAGTCACTCCCTCTTAGCCCAACCCGCCACAGCGGGTTGTTTTGTGGGGGGGAAAAAAGGAACTCTTAAGCTGCTGAAATAAAGGCAGAATATAAATCAAATAGATTACATATATAATAAAACTTTTCTTTTTAACTGGGGTTCTTGATACTTATGAGTAATTTAATATTATAGAACTAATCATAATCAATTTGTCTCCACATTTCAGAGGCATAAGAGAGTGTAACTTGAAATATAATTAATCAAAAGTTCTGGAAAGATTGGGCAAAGTTTGATTGGGCCAGTGGCAGAGGTGAAATCCAGCAGGTTCTGACAGGTTCTGGAGAACCGGTAGCAGAAATTGTGAGCAGTTCGGAGAACCGGCAAATTCCACCTCTGGCTGGCCCCAAAGTGGGGTGGGAATGGATATTTTGCAATATCCTTCCCCCAGGAGTAGGGAGGGAATGGGAATTTTGCAGTATCCTTCCCCTGGAGTGAGGTGGGAATGGAGATTTTGCAGTACCCTTCCCCTGGAGTGGGGTGGGAATGGAGATTTTGCAGTATCCTTCCCCTGCCACGCCCACCAGCAACGCCCACCAAGCCATGCCCACAGAAATGGTAGTAAAAAAATTGGATTTCACCACTGGCCAGTGAATATGTCAAGCTGGGACTTGGATGGCAGCAATGAGTGAAGGAGGGTAGATAATGCAAAGAGTTGGAAAAATCAACAGTTTTGGAATTTGGTTCTGACAAAATGTAGCTGGCTCAAAACAGTTTAGCAAAATTTCTGGAATGCAATGATTTTCTCTTAGGTTACAAGTAGTTTGGTGTAGTGGTTAAGACATAAGGCTAGAAATTTATTTATTTATTTATTTATTTATTTGTCACAACAGTATATATAAGCATAAGCATGAAAATAACTATATAATATATAAGCATATATATATATATATATATAAGCATAAGTATGTAATAACTATAATAATTGGATATAATGAAAGGAAACAATAGGACAGGAACAGTAGGCACTTTTGTGCTCTTATGCACGCCCCTTATAGACCTCTTAGGAATGGGGTGAGGTCAATAGTAGACAGTTTTTGGTTAAAGCTTTGGGGATTTTGAGAAGAAACCACAGTCAGGTAGTGTGTTCCAAGTATTAATAACTCTGTTACAGAAGTCATATTTTCTGCAATCAAGATTGAAGCGGTTAATATTAAGTTTAAATCTATTGTTTGCTCTTGTATGGTTGTGATTGAAGCTGAAGTAGTTTTAACAGGAAGGACATTGCAATAGATTCTATGAGTTAAACACAGGATCTGTTGAAGGCGGTGGAATTCTAAGTTTTCTAAACCCAAGATTTCAAGTCTGGTGGCATAAGGTATTTTGTTGTATTCAGAGGAGTGGATAACTCTTCTTGTAAAATATTTCTGGACATGTTCAATTGTATTGATGTCTGAAATGTGGTATAGGTTCCAGACAGGCGAGCTGTATTCAATAACTGGTCTAGCAAATGTTTTATATGCTCTGGTTAGTAGTGTAGTGTTTCTGGAGAAGAAGCTCCGTAAGATTAGATTTACAACTCTTAAAGCCTTTTTTGCGATGTAGTTGCAGTGGCCTTTGGCACTTAGATCATTGGATATGAAAACTCCAAGGTCTTTAACAGGGTGGGGGTCATCTGTAAGGTAATGTCCATTGAATTTGTATTTAGTGTTTAGATTCTTTTTTCTAATGTGTAAGACAGAGCATTTGCTGGTAGAGATTTGGAGTTGCCAAGTTTTAGACCAATCGGATACAAAGTCAAGGTCTTTTTGAAGGGTAGCTGTATTGTTGGTAGTGTTAAATAGTTTGACATCATCAGCGAAAAGAACACAATTACTTTTAATATGGTCACAGAGATCATTAATGTATAATATGAAGAGTGTTGGTCCAAGAACACTGCCTTGGGGAACGCCACTATTGACAGGAACAGGATTTGATAGGGCACTGCCTATTTTGACCACGTTGTCTGTTTGACAGGAACACTGTTATCCAATTGTGGAGGGGTCCGGAGATGCATAGGATTTTAGTTTTAGGAGAAGTTTGTCATGTACCACTGAGTCGAAAGCTTTACAGAAGTCTATGTAAATTGCATCTATTGTTTCGCCTTGATCAAGATTTGTAGTCCATATGTTTTTGCAGTGAAGTTGTAAGTTACATGATAATTTTTTTTCTGAAACCAAATTGTTTATTAGAGAGTAGATTGTTTGTTTCTAGGTGGAGGATAATGGATTGGTTGATGATACCAATAACTTTACAGGTGACGCAGCATAGAGGGATTTGTCTGTAATTTTCAACTAAGCTGGGGTCTCCTTTTTTGAAGCAGAGATGACCGTGGCTAGTGACCAAAGTTTGGGAAGGGAGCTGGTCGTGAAGGCTTTTCCAAAGATTATGCTTAGGGGTTCTGCTATATTAGTGGAAAGCTTTTTTAAGAAGTATGCACATAGTCCATCAGGTCCTATAGATAGATAGTTTGCGAAGAGCTTTTTCAACATTTTCTTCAGTGAAATCTATATGTGTTAGGTCGTTGTTGGTGCAGTTGGGGAATGTTGGGTATGAGCCATTACTGTTAACAAAGACTGAGCCAAAGAATGTGTTAAAGAGGTTTGCTTTAACTGTTTCATCATTATTTTCTTTGCCGTTAGATTCTTTTAGTGGTGGGATGGCTCTCGAGTCATTAAGTTTGTTGTTCACAGAATTATAAAAAGCACGATTGGAGTTTGTGCGCAGAAGGTCTTCTTCTTGCTTGGTGTGGTAATTGGTGCATTCAATTTTTATTTGGTTGCATATATCGCTGTAGCGGTTTTCGAAATTAGCTACATGTCCTTTTTTGTTTTTTCTCCAAAGGAATTTTTTTTTTGGATTTAAGCTTTTTTATTAATATGGGTAATTTGTTTTTCTTGATTTTTGTGGTGGTTTGTGGTACGTAGAGTTAATGACTCTATCGACTTCGAGTAGGAAAACTCTGTAGTGGTCTTCAGCAGTGATACAGGATGAGACTAGATTTTGCCAATCAAGAAATGAGAGATAGGTGTTTATAAGGTCATAGTTGGCTTTTTTGAAATTGTTGTTTGGAATACTATTATTATGATGATTTTTGTAAGGGTGTATATTGAGACAAAAGTCTATCATGCAGTGGTCACTGTTGGAAAAGGGGTCTTTTATTTGTAGTCCATAAATTGAATTTGTGTTGTTGCAGAAGATGAGGTCAAGGCAGTTATTGATTCTTGTTTTGTTAGTTACTAGTTGTTCAAGACCTAGATTTGTGACAGCGTTGTATAGGGTAGTATGGATGGGTTCAGTTGTACATTCATTTGTTATCCAGTTAATATGAGATAGATTGAGGTCACCCAGGAAGATGAGAGGATATGGGCAAGAGGTAGCCCAAGTTAGTAGTGAGGTTAACATGTTGGCATGTGTGATGTCGTAGTCAGGTGCTCTGTAGCATAGTAGGAATCAAAGTGTGGTGTTAAGGGACAGGTCGCATACAATAGTTTCAGGGATAGCAAGTTTATGTGCAACTTGAACATTTTTTAGATTCAGTGACTTTTTATGAAAGATAGCTACTCCACCTCCTCTGTGGGTTTCACGATCTGATCTAAAACATGGTACTCTTTGTCTGAAATAATGGAGTCAGGGATGGATGAGTTCAGCCATGTTTCGCATACAAATATAATATCAAATGTACCATTGTTTAACATGAGGATAAATTCAGGCAATTTGTTTACAATGCTTCTTGCGTTTATCAATTTGCATTTAAGATCTGCAGTGTTAGGTGAAGAGGAAATAAGGGGTGTGCGTACCTAGTTATTGATGATAGTTGGTTGGAGGTTCTGATCCACGGATGGTTGGAGGTTCTGTTCAACCTGCAGTTGGAGGTTGGCTGGTTGAACTACGATTGGTTGAGCAGTGGATGGTTGAACAATGGATGTTTGGGGGTTCTGTAAGAAGGATGGATGGATGTTAGTTGGTTGAGTAACGATTGGCTAAGCGACGGCTGGTTGAGGGTTTTGTACGACGGATGATTGGATGCTTTGATTGATGGGGGAGTTGGATGTTGGCCAATTGACTGTAGATTTTTCTTTTTATGCAGTCAGCATGGTAGTCAATGTAAAGGTTGGTTTTTCCTTCGTCTTGCCTTCGTTTGAGTTCTGTGCGAAGTTCACGGGAGCGAATCCGTTGCAGAAATGATAGATCATTTTGCTCTAAGTTTGTTGAGGCTGAGGTTTGTTCTGGCAATTTTGTTTATGACATCAATGAACTTTCATTTGATGATCTCATTTATGCAGATGACTCTACAGAATTTAGGTGCCACTGAGCCATCACTGTTTTTGTATTCAGGACCATCTCTGGAGACTTTTGTTATTTCATCAGGGGAGAGGATGGGTGAAATGTAATTTTTAATGATGTTTCTAACTTTAGAAATATCTGATTCACTGGTATTATCTAATCCAAATAATATAGCATTTTGACGTTTTTGTTCTCTTTCAATGGTATCTTTAATTAAAATGGCTATGTTGTTTGTTTGTTTGATTGATTGATTGGAATATGTTTGCGGTTTAGTTTGTGGATTAGGCAATGTTTGTTGGATCGGGAAGAGATTTTGTTCTGTGGAGTTATCATTTTTTTGAACTGTAATAATTCTTTTTTCAAGATTTGTGAGACGTGGTTCTAAACATGTTAGTATTTTTTTTTCTAAGTTTGTTTGAGTGGATTATTGTGACATTAAAGTTGTTTCAATGACATGGAATCTATTAGACATGGAAATTAGGTAGTCTAATTTAGATTATTAATTGGAAGATCAGAGTTCTAGTTCCGCCTTAGTCATGAAGGCCACTGTCTGACATTGGGCCAGTCACTCTTTCTCAGTCCCTGTTCTGTTTCCCTTCCCCCAATACTCCCAGCAAAGAGTCCGTCAGAGGCCTTCCTTTTTTTTTCCCTTTTATTTACATAGATACATGTCCTGGCCACGTCTACCCACGGGCCTGCCAAGTTTCTGGAGATAACGAGGAAATTATAGATAAGGCCAGAATTACTCACGAATATATTCTTTCCTCCATTGAAATAGTTAGCTCGCGCCAATTCATTAGCTCGCGCCAACTCATTACTTTGTCCAAGACAAAAAACCAGGAAGTCCCGCCTCCTATTTATAGTCTCTGCAGATGTCACTGCATGACAATTATGACTTGGCTTTGTCCCAACTCTTCCGCTGCTGCGCGGCGACACGTCTACGTGACCTTGCATCGCTCCAAAACTGTTCTTGGGCGTTGCCAAATCAGAAGGAGGCTCCATGGAATCAGGCTGTGCCGGCCCTCCCCATCCCTTTGAGTGGGTGCCAGGGAGGAAAGGGCTCAAGAGAAGCAGGGCTGGCCAGGTCTTCTCCTCACTTTCTGAATCATCCGAGTCCAGGAGTCCGGGTCCAGGAACCTGGGTCACAACACTATCCTCACCGCAGGGCCCTTCCCCGGGCTGACGATCGGGATGCGGTCGAGCTGGGTTCTGCTCATGGAAGGCCTGCACCAGGTCAGGGGCATGAACGCCGGAGGCATCTACCCAGGAGAAATCAGTCCCGTATCCCTTCCACGCGATCAAATATTGGAAACGACCCTTCAGCCAGCGGGAGTCTCGTGACGCTGTGGACTTCAGATTCCTCCGATCCGTCCTCGGCGACAGTGACGGTGCTGTTGGGCACGAAGGGACTCGGTGTGGCCTCAGGAACCAGAAGGGACCGTGAAAACGGGTGGATCCGCATGGATCGTGGCAGGGTCAGTCGGTAGGCTACCGGGTTGATGACTGCCTCGACAGGGAACGGGCCGATGAATCGGTGGTCCAACTTCTTTACCGGGCGGTCGGACGGGAGGTGTTTGGTGGAGAGCCACACCGGTGTCCAACTGCCAGCGGGGGCGTTGCCCGTCGGGAACGGTCGGCGGACCGTTGTAATCCTCCTTTGCCCGATTCAGCTGCTGACGTACAACTGTTGGACCGCATGCAATTCCGTCAGGAAGGTCTGCGTTCGGGAACAGGAGAGTCCGTGGTGCCAGAGGAAGAGCCATGATGGTACCCCACATTGGCAAAGAACGGGGTCATCTGAGTAGAGGTGTGCTGAGAGTTGTTAAAAGCAAACTCCGCCAGGGACAGGTAGTCGCCCAGTTGTCCTGTTGCTGGTTGATGAAGCAACGGAGATACTGTTCCAGTATACCGATGACCTTCTCTGTACCCCGTCGGTCTCCGGATGGTGCGATGGCGACAGACATACCTGCACCTCCAACGCGGCCATCAGGCTCTTCCAGAAGCGGGCTGTGAACTGAACTCCAGCGGTCCGAAACCACCCTGTCCGGTAGACCATGGGCGGAAGATGTGCTGCAGAAAGAGGCGGGCGTTTTGCGGCTGTGGGCAGTCAGCGGCATGGGATGAAGTGTGCCATCTTGGTGAGCATGTCCACCACCACCAGCACCGTGGTGAACCCAGAGGGCGGCAGGTCTGTCAGGAAATCCATAGAGATCCCCCAGGGTCTGTCGGGTGTCGGCAAGGGCTGGAGGAGCCCGGAGGGGCCCCGTGGCGGTCTTGGCTTGCCGGCACGGTACGCAGGATGTCACGTAGGCATGTATATCATGCCGCACTCAGCCACCAAAAGGTCCGTGTCACCAGGTGGAGGTCTTGAAGAACCCAAAATGTCCTGCTGCAGGGTTGTCGTGGCACTGGGTCATGACGAGGGCTCGGAGTGGTCCTGTGGGTACATAATCGCCCGAAACTTGAGTAAGTCCTCCTCCAAGGTCCAAGGAGACGTGGGGCCCACCTCCGCTCTCCTTTGCTGCGACCAGGCGTCCTGGCGCTGCGCCTCGCACCTGGGCCCGCAAGTCCACTGGCTCCCGTGCTGCGGCCAAGGCTTCTGCCGCAGCACTGTCCGTGGAGGAAGGGGTCCTTGGCGCAGAGGTACTCTGGCTTGGACAGGGCATCCGCCCTCCGGTTGTGACCGCTGGGAATGTAGGTCACGCGGAAGTTGAACCGGGCAAAAACAACGACCACGGATCTGCCGCTGGTTTAACTTCCGAGCTGTGGTGAGGTGCTCGAGATTCCGATGGTCCGTTCGGACCTCCACCTGATGTCGGGCCCTCCAGATGGTGTCGCCAAGCCTCGAATGCAGCCTTGATAGCCAGCAACTCTTTTTCCCAGATAGTGTAGTTGCGCTCGGAAGGTTGAGTTTCCGGGAGTAGTAAGCGCAGGAAAAGTGTGCCACCATTCGTCGGAGCCTGTAGCAGCACCGCTCCCAGAGCCACATTGGACGCGTCGTTTCCACCACAAAAGGCCGGAGCGGTCGGGATGCCTCAGGACGGGTTCCGTGTGAAGGCTTTTCCAAAGATTATGCTTAGGGGTTCTGCTATATTAGTGGAAAGCTTTTTTAAGAAGTATGCACATAGTCCATCAGGTCCTATAGATAGATAGTTTGCGAAGAGCTTTTTCAACATTTTCTTCAGTGAAATCTATATGTGTTAGGTCGTTGTTGGTGCAGTTGGGGAATGTTGGGTATGAGCCATTACTGTTAACAAAGACTGAGCCAAAGAATGTGTTAAAGAGGTTTGTTTTAACTGTTTCATCATTATTTTCTTTGCCGTTAGATTCTTTTAGTGGTGGGATGGCTCTCGAGTCATTAAGTTTGTTGTTCACAGAATTATAAAAAGCACGATTGAATTTGTGTAGAAGGTCTTCTTCTTCACAAAGAGGACCGGGGCCGAGAGAGGGACTTTGAAGGCGGATGAACCCTCGGGCCAGGTTTTTGTCCAGGAAGTCCCTGAGGCGGCCAACTCGGGCTCCGACATGGAATACAGGCGTCCCACAGGCAGTGGTGCGTTGGGCAGAAGGTCCACGGGCAATCGTGGGGCCGATGCGGGGTAGTCGGTCCGCCTCCTTCTCGCTGAACACGTCGGCGAAGTCCGTCAGCTCAGGAGGCAAGGTGATGGCAGCGGTGGGGACGTTCTGGCCGGCACAGGTGTGGCGGATGTGATCGACGCACTGCAGACTCGGGAAAGAGATGGTGTTCGCGACCAGGCCACCTGAGGATCGTGGGTCCGAAGCCAGGCCATCCAAGGACCACAGGAAAATGAAGGTCCGCCGTGACATAAAACTGGATCGCCTCCTCATGGTCCCCAATAGCCAGGCGCAAAGGCTGGGTGGCAAATTTAATGGGGCCGGACACCAGTTCTCGCCCATCAATTGTCTCTACCGCATCGGAGGGTCCACGGAACCACGGGACCGCAAACTGGGTCACAAAGGCCTGGTCCATAAAGTTTGTTGTGGCCCTGAGTCCACCAGCGCATGCGCCTGGAGCCCGTCCGACTGGTTCCCCAACCATATCCGTGTGTCCAGAATCAGATGCCGAGGGGCCCAGAGTCTACTTCGCAACGTCCAGTGGGGGCTTAGTGCGTGCCCGACCTAGGGTTTCCCAGTCGGGCCTGCCCGCTTCGATTGGTCACGCTGTGATTCGGGGACGGCGTCGTGCCCCGCTTTCTGGGGCAAGAAGCGGTAGTGGCGGGCTCCCCACAGTACAGGCACAATCCCCCTTGGCGCCTCCGGTTCCGCTCCTGGGCTGTCAGGCGAGATCTGGCCGCTCCCAACTCCATGGGCTCTTCCGCAGCGGTTACAAAACGTGGGGCGACCCTGGGTGCTGGTGGTGCAGGAAGTGGGGTGCAGATGTCGACGGAGGGTCCCGGGGTGCGACGGGACGGTCGCCGTTGCAGACGGGCATCGAGGCGGAGACAAAGGGCACCAAGTTGTCGAGGGTCCGCGGCGCCTCCACGCGGGCCAGTTCGTCTTGCAATTCCTCTGAGAGTCCCTCCTGGAACGTGTCCACCAGCGCTGCATCATTCCAGTCAGAGTCCTGGCACAAAAGACAAAATTCGGCGATGTACTCCTGCAGGGGGCGTTTCCCTTGACTGAGTTCCTTAGGCGCCTGGTTGCCGTCAGCATTGAACGGGTCCTCATACATGGTGCGCAGGTGCTGCCAAAACGCTGTTGGTCCGCCAGCAGGGGCTGTCCTGGAGCAAGAGGCGTGGCCCATCGAGCAGCCGAGCCGGAAAGAAGGTTAATCACGAAGGCCACCTTAGCCCGGTCGTCTGGGAAATCCTCTGGCCTCATAGCCATGTAGAGCTGGCACTGTCCCAAGAAGGTCGGGAACATCTCAGGCTGCCCAGAAAACTTATCCGGTACGGTTATCGGGCACTTGCGACGAGGAGGAGGAGTGGGAGGATGGGGGGGGGCTGCAGGCACATTCCTGGCAGCAAGTTGGCCTGCCAAGTGAGCCACTTGCTGCTGGAGCTGTTGATTAGCTGCTTGTAGCTGCTCTAACTGCTGCTGTACCTGCTGCTGATCCATCTTTGGTAGAAGATGTTTTAGTCAGGTCTTGGACAAAATGTTCTGTTTCCCTTCCCCCAATACTCCCAGCAAAGAGTCCGTCAGAGGCCTTCCTTTTTTTTTCCCTTTTATTTACATAGATACATGTCCTGGCCACGTCTACCCACGGGCCTGCCAAGTTTCTGGAGATAACGAGGAAATTATAGATAAGGCCAGAATTACTCACGAATATATTCTTTCCTCCATTGAAATAGTTAGCTCGCGCCAATTCATTAGCTCGCGCCAACTCATTACTTTGTCCAAGACAAAAAACCAGGAAGTCCCGCCTCCTATTTATAGTCTCTGCAGATGTCACTGCATGACAATTATGACTTGGCTTTGTCCCAACTCTTCCGCTGCTGCGCACGGCGATTACGTCTACGTGACCTTGCATCGCTCCAAAACTGTTCTTGGGGCGTTGCCAAATCAGAAGGAGGCTCCATGGAATCAGGCTGTGCCGGCCCCTCCCCATCCCTTTGAGTGGGTGCCAGGGAGGGAAAGGGCTCAAGAGAAGCAGGGCTGGCCAGGTCTTCTCCCTCACTTTCTGAATCATCCGAGTCCAGGAGTCCGGGTCCAGGAACCTGGGTCACAACAGTCCCTTGGAAAAAAGTAACAGCAAGCTACTTCTGAAATTTTGCCAAGAAAACTGCAGGGACCTCTGTAGGTAGTCACTAGGAGTCAACACTGACTCAAACAAACAAATAAATCATGGCAGAACATTTATCTCATACATATTCCAACATTTAAAGTAGAATACCTCTGTCTAATTTTACTTCAACCAAAGAGAAAACTTATCTCTGTGGAAGAAATGCAATTAAGTAAGACTGGCAAATATTCCATTAAAAGTCAAGTGCAGCTCCCAGGATTTTTCCATTTCAAGAGAATGAAACTATTTTAGCTTCTGATGGAACTCACCTTCAAAAAAAATCAAAAACTATTCCTGATTCACTGCTTTCTGAAGCACAATATACAACTTAATACTAGGCTTTGGTATTACTCTTTACTACAAACACACCCTAACATGCCTATCTACAAAGCCAATCTAAACGAGGTTCTTTTCAAAATTCCCTATAGTTGCATTATCTACAACAATTCTACCTGCCATACCTGGGTGAAATATTTTCCATCAGGTTTCAAGACTCTCATTGAAAGGTCCAGAATCATTCGTAGAAACTCCCATGTGGAATCTAAATTTAAATGTATTAATTGTTTAATTAGAAATTGAATAATTCATAAATGTTAAATAATGAGAACAACTACAATTTGCAACATCAGTGGATTCATGTTTGATTCTTAGGATACTCTGTAAATAAAAAGGCATGGAACTTCCTTTAAACATTTTCATAAATATAGGACAATTATTTAGAAAATGATTTCCAGCATTGCAGAAAAATATTATCAATAATTTGTATATGTGAGGGCCAATAATGCTTTTTTCTCCATTTTCCTCCAAACCCCTAATATGCACACCTTATAAAACTATACTTTACATACACAGTTACCTGTTCTATCTCTCTATTCTTCAGATGTACAGTAAATTACTCAACCACAAGAGATTTTCAGAAGAAACAATTGACAATAAACCTTGCAAGGGAATGCATCTTGCAAAGGAATGCAATCGCATCCCATCAAAGATCTGGATGTTTCCAATCGTGCTAGCTTTTTGTAAGGTATTAAGGACCTGGCTGTTCCCCAGATGTTTGGACCAAATGATTAGTCACGTTCTGCTGGTTAATGCCGCCTGTTTTGAACTGGCTTTATTTTTGATTTTGGGCACTCTATTTGGTTTGATACATTATTGTTTTTAATCCTTGCAGGGTTGACATTTAGGCAGACCCTTGGCTGCCCCTCTTTGCCCCAGCCACCCACCTCAGCCCATTTAGTCAGTTTTCTTCCTCTGATGGCCCGCCCCTGGCTATTCTCCACAGCCAATGGGCCCCTTGCCCTCTCTCCCTGCCCATTTGCCCAGGCACCATTTGGCTGCATGGGACAAATAGCCCCAAGCCAATCAGATGACTGGCAAAAGCAAAGGTGCTGCAGAGGCAGTGTGCAATTGGCAATCGCAGGGGCTGGGGAGGCAACGTATGATGCAAGATTTTTTAAAAAAGTACTGCTGCTCCTCCTCAAGTTTTAGGGTCTTGTACATCTGTCACCAGGACCAGAGGGAGAGGGAGTGGTGGCAGTAGTAGCAGAACCAGGGCCACTGGAGGGAGACAGACAAGCAAGAGTATATTGGGGGGACCAGGAAGGGAGGGGGGTTCAAGGAGGCTTCATAAAGACAGCTTAGCTCACAACTCAGTCAGCTCCAACAAAAGAGAGGAGAAGAACGCAGCCGGTGCAGCTTCTGGCATTGCGGGGGAGTGGCTAAGGATGCAGCCGGTGAACAGCAAGGCCAGTGCAGTTTCTGTGATTGCAGGAGGTATGGGGGGTGCAAGAGAATGACAAGGCTGGCGTGGCTTCTGTAATTGCAGTGGGCGTGGAGGAGGGTCGTAGGTGAATGGCAATGCCAGCGAGGCTCATGCGATTGCAGGGAGGGGGGGGGCGTGACAGGTGAATGGAGGTGGCATGTGGCTTGGGGGAGCCCTGCCATTGACACTCCTGCCTGTTCCCTAACAGGCAGTTCGGCTGCCCCCAAACCGTGTGCCACATCCATTCATCTGCCGCCTCCCCTCAGCCTCCTGCAATAGCATAAGCCATGCCAGCCTGCTGTTCACCTGCGCCCCTCCCATGTCCAATTGCAGAAGCTGTGCCATCGTTGCTGTTCATCTGCTGCAGCCCACCCCCCAGCTGCCCCCCACAATGCCAAAAGCCACAAAGGCCTTGGTCCTTTTCCCCTCTTTCGTTGGAGCTGAGTTGCAAGCCAAGCTGCCTTTGTGAAGCCCCCTTGAGACACTCTTCCCTTCCTGGTCCCCCCAACGCACTCTTGCCTGTCTGCCCCCTCCCCCACAATGGCCCCGGTGCTGCTACTCCCACCACCCCTTCTCCTCTGGTCCTGGTGATGGATCTGCAAGGCCCCAAAACCTGCAGAGCAGCCACAGTACTTTTAAAAATAATCTTGCATTGAACGCTGCCCGCCTCCCAGCGCCTCTAATTGCATATCACATGTTGTCCCTGCAGAACCACTGCTTCTGCCTGCCACTCGATTGGCTGGGGTCTATTTGTCCCATGAGCCAAAGGCCCAGGTCAAATGGTGTCTGGGAGAATGGGCAGGAACGAAGGGCAGGGGCCATTGGCCATGGATGGGCCAGCAGAGAAGGAAAGCTGGTTGTAAATGGGCTGAAGCACATGGCTGGGGGCAAAGGAGGTGCGACCAAGGGTCCATGCCTAAACATCCTATTCTGTCCTTGAACACTGCACACTAATCACTGTTGTGAGATGTGGAGGCTGGAATAAGTCTGTAGAAAGTAGATCTGCATGAACAGACAAATTCCACAATTTGAGCTTTCTATATATTCAGACAAATGCCCCAAAGGTATTATTTTTAATAGGAAAATAAAGCAGAAGTACAATAAAAGTTTAAAAAATAACCTTCTTCTGGAGATGTGGAGATTGGAATAGCTGTCAAGTCATTAATTACATAATCAAACATTCTTTCTTCTTTGGCATATCTCTTCAGGACTGGGATACAATCTTCTATTAGTACCTAAAAAAGTAGTAACATTTTGTCTATTTAACATAATAATAATTTCCATAAGGTGACTAATTAGCACTTTCTGTCGTAATCATGATGAATGAAGTAGCCCAACTCTTCATCAATTCAACTGTTCTGTCACCCAAGAAATCATGAACTAGTATCCATATAAGAGCTCTTATAGATCTACATTGTTCAGAGATTTGTTCTCTATAATCAAGACAGCTGAAGTCTTGATTGAAGTTGGTGGCAAATGAAGGAAGCATAGTTACATCACGAAAATAGCAGGCTCTGCCAAGCTCTGAAAAATCCAGCTGACAACTGCTGTCAGGAGACCCTACAGGGTCAAAGCCGCCTTGTAGGGGTGGTGAAGAAAGGAGAGACGCTTTGTGGATGAGGAACTCACAATTTCCGCATTAGGTCCGAAGCAAGCTCTCCTGAGTGGCAGCAGGGACGATGGCCATTTTTGGCAAGTCACAAGCTGGGACAACCAGGACCATAAGATTTGTGGTGGAACGGTCCATGGACAGAGCATTGAAACTGGGTGAGATAACTTCCAACTCTTACTCTAAAGACTTAACTTTCCGAAAAATGTTGGAAATGTCATCAGATACCAGGCTCATATAACCATATGTGGTGGATGTGCGCAGAAGCGAGAAGATATTGGACTAAATGTCACGCCTGGAAACCATACTAGACTTTAGGGTTCCAGACGCTGCCACATTTTTCCTGAGGGGAGGAAGGGGGGCTGAGGGGTATGGTAACATTCTTCAAGCGGTCAAGGTCGGATGGTGTTCACATCTGCAGGAAGAGTGGCAAGAAGATATTCGAATGAACTGGGAGAACGTGGGACCATGTGACCATCAAAGGGGTCAGGGGGGTGGGACTCTTGGGGTTTCACTCATCGTGTGTGTCGTGTCCCACTCCTCCGCTGACGGCCGGGTCAGGGAAATCCGAATCAGGCGTGCCTCTGCAGCTCTGCCAAAGTCCTAGCAAAGTCCTCAAGGCAGGCAGGAGACCAGAAAGTGACTTCAGCAAGATATGTTCGACTTTGCCTGACTCAGAGACTGCCAGAAAGCAGATCCTTTATATAGGCCATGGGGTGTGGCTCCATGACTCAGCACTTATCCAGGC
The DNA here is from genome assembly GCF_028640845.1 of Ahaetulla prasina. Lineage (NCBI taxonomy): Eukaryota > Metazoa > Chordata > Lepidosauria > Squamata > Colubridae > Ahaetulla > Ahaetulla prasina. The sequence continues at coordinate 74,072,412 of NC_080543.1, read as the reverse complement.
CTGCCCCTCCCTTCCTTCTGACGCCGCCGCCTATCAATTCTTCTGAAGCGAGGGTCACTCCAGTCGGCAGCTGTTGGTAATAAACCTCCCTCAGGCTCACATGCTGTGGGGGAGGGGGAGGGGTCTAGTTGCTCCGTTTGCCTGGGCATGGAGCCAGGGCTGGAGCCAGGAGGTGCTCCCTCCTCCGCAGCCTGTCTGGACATGGAGCCAGGGCTGGGGCCGGGAGGTGCCCCCTCCTCCTCAGCCTGTCTGGGCATGGAGCCAGGGCTGGGGCCGGGAGGCATACTAGGACATTCTTCAGCGTTCGGAAGCAGATAAGAAGACCCCGGCTGCGGTGAGAGCGGGCAAGACACAACAGTGTGCCAGTTTCCTCATGCTAGTAAAGAACTCTGAAAAACAATGGCTTCTGAGTTTTTTTTATGCAGAAGAGGTTTTTCTGGAACCTTGACATTATTCCAAAACTCCTAACTTTCTTTTGCTAATGGTACCCTCTCCTCCGCTCAGAGGGGGCCCGTTAGGGGGGTGCTGGGCCCCAGCCTCCGCAACCTCCACAGCGGTGCAAAGACCCAGCGAAGATGGAAGAGCAGCAAGCTGAAAGCGTGGAAGTAGTACAGAAGCTTGAATCTGACGATTTAGTTGAAATCACCTACTTCCCATCGGAAGATATGACTCAAAAACCCGAAGTGGTAGAGCCTGCTTGTCAGCTTGGAGCACGGCCCAAAGACTCCTACTCATGGGTAAGCTGTCGTTCGGGAGAAAACATTTCCCCGGGGCGGAATGGAGAGCCCCCTCCCTCTTCTCAACCTCACTGGAGGACAGTAAAACCCGGAGAATCGGGAGAGTCACTGGATTGGGACCTGAGAAACCCCCTGAAATCCCAGTCCCTATTAGACCTCCCTGAAACTTTTGAGCGTTTGGAAGTGAGGCCTCGTATAAGCTCAGCTCACCCACCTCGAGAGCCTTTAGCTCAGCCTAAATTCACCTTCCCTCCCACCAGAGAGGGAGAAATTACTGAAGCTCAAAGCCGTTCCGATGAACGCAGGAGGACCTCCCTTCCCTCCTTCAGACGGCAGGGAGTTCAGGCAGCACCAGGGACTTGGGGGGAATAGCAACTCCCCCCTCCAATTGACTTTTCCCGCCAACAGAGGCCTACGCTGCCTCCAGCTGCTTCTATTCCTCCTGGTTGGGCATTTTATCCTGGACAAGGGTGGATCCAATACCAATGGCAACCAGCCAGTTCAGCACCTTTCTTTCCTGGGGGCCCCAGGCCGATTTTTGCCTCATCAACTGAAGCATTTCAAGGACTTCCTTCTCAGCAGCCAGGGGGAATTCCACCCCCCTTCACAACTCAGCAACCAGCCACAACAGCAACGGCCGTCCCCCAAATCCCTCTTCAACCGCAAGCAGGCCAGCTAAACCCACCTGCACCCCCTCACCCAGCCCCTCCCCCTTTCAAACCAACCTTTGATGGGAATCCACACCACCTGGCTTACTTTCTCAGCAGAATTGAGGCTTACGTTGAACAATATAGACATCAATACTCATCAGAAAGAAGCCTAATCAACGCCATCTCAGATGATATGAACGTGGGGCTAGCCTCAGAATGGATAGCTCAACTACACAATGAACGTGCACCAGAACTAAACGATGTTCACGGATTTATGGCACTGCTTCGCAACCGGTTTCAAGATGATGACCTAATTGCAGAATGTGAAACCACCTTAAAAACGATGAAGCAAAGTAACAAGCCTCTAAAACAATTTGTATGGGATTTCAGAAGGGTTGCTGGCAATCTTAGATATTGGCCAGATCGGGTCCTCCTCCACTACGTCAAAGAGGCCATTGATCAAAACATCAGAAAAGCCTGCTTCACAAGAGGAATCCCAGAACAACTAAATGACTGGTACAACGTGTCCATCGCTCTGGACAGAGAATTCAACCCCCTCCAAAGCCAATCACCAACTACAACTACACAACGACCACCTACAAGACCCTCCCTCTTAAGACCAACCACACCCTCCACCTTTCAGCCTTCAACAATAATCAAATGCTACCGTTGTGGAAAACTAGGACATCGGGCGTCAGTTTGCCTAGCCCCAACACCCCTCCCACAGTATTGCCCACCAACTGCTACCCGACCACGCAAACCCCCTCGAAAGAATCCGAATACCAGTCGCTTTGCGAGACAAGCCATAGACCTCCCTACTGACCTTCCGTCATCTGATTCACCTCCTGACGACTCAAACCAAGAAGAAAACGACCCAATGGTGAGTGCACCCATTCCTCCATTTGCTATCAAAGTAAACTTAGTAATTCCAGAGGGAGGGGCCAAAAAAGATTTAGAGGCTATTGTGGACACAGGATGCACCAGATGCCTAATTTCAACCTCTACGGTTGCCCAACTCCGTATAAAAACATTTCCCTTGAAACACCCAATTAAATTCCACCAAGTAGATTGAACCTTGATTGGTGGCATTCCAGCGACCGAAATCACACAACTGGTTTGCTTAGAAATTGGAGCCCATCATGAACTTATAAGATTCATAGTAATTCCAAAGATGTCAGAATCCATCATCCTGGGTTTAGCTTGGTTGGACAAATGGGAACCCACAATCAAATGGGAGGATGGATTCAGGAAAATTATATGGACTTTCAGACCCTTAGACCCAATTCCCCCTACCGAAAAAAACCTTGTCCAAAATGACCACCAGAGGGAACCAACAACCACCATATCCAATCCATCTCCTAATGAACCACGCATCCCTAAAGCATACATGGATTTATCAGACGTTTTTAGCGAGGATGAATGTAACCTCTTACCCCCCCCCCGACAAACTGATTGCGCAATTGAATTGCACCCGGGGGCAAAATTACCAAAACCCAAAATGTATTCAATGACACCAGCCGAAATGTCTGAACTAAGAAAATACATTGACACTAACCTAGCCAGAGGGTTCATTGAACCAGCAAAATCACCTGTAGCTGCGCCCGTGCTATTTAAACAAAAGAAACATGGTTCGCTTAGATTGTGTATTGACTTCAAAAATATCAATGCAATTTGCATACGAAACACATACCCTTTACCACTTATGCATGATTTGTTGAACCACTTATCAAAAGGCAAAATTTTCACCAGATTGGATTTAAGGGAAGCCTATTACCGGGTCCGCATAAAGGAAGGTGATGAATAGAAAACGGCTTTCAACTGCCCCTTGGGCAGTTTCCAATACCGTGTCATGCCTTTTGGCCTCCAAGGGGCTGCAGCTGTTTTTATGCAACTAATTAATGAAACCCTGCACCCCCATCTCTACAATGGGGTTCCTGTCTACTTAGATGATATTCTTATCTACACAAACAATATTGAAGAACACATCAAATTGGTCAGACAAGTCCTTAAAAAACTCCTAGCGGCCAAGCTATATGTCAAACTTTCCAAATGCGAATTCCATAAGGAATCCCTAGACTACCTAGGTTACCGAATATCAAACAAAGGTATCGAAATGGACCCAGGAAAAGTAAAAGCGGTGTTGGATTGGCAACCGCCACGCACACGTAAGCAACTTCAAAGTTTCTTGGGATTCGCGAATTTTTACCGCAAATTCATTCCTTCTTTCGCAGAAGTAGCTCTACCATTAACAGAATTGTTAAAAACTGGGCCATTACCCGCCAAACCCAAACCTACCCAACCCCTACCTTGGACAATGGACTGCAAACGTTCCTTTGAACACCTGAAACGCCTATTCTCAATGGAACCAATTCTTCAACACCCGGATCCAAATAAACCTTTTGTGGTCCAAGCTGATGCAAGTGATGTAGCAGTAGCCGCTGTCTTATTACAATGGAATACCGACAACAATCTAATGCCCTGCGCATACATGTCTAAAAAACTGACGGACACTGAACGCAGATGGGCAGTTTGGGAAAAGGAAGCCTTTGCAGTGCGCTGGGCACTCCTCTCCTGGAGACACTTCCTTGAAGGGGGAAAAGAACCATTCGAGGTGTGCACCGACCACAAAAACCTCAAATACTTAAAAACCCCTCGAAAGCTTTTTCCCAAACAAGTTCGATGGGCTCAGTTTTTCAAACGGTTCCATTTCACCCTCAAATACATCCCCGGCGACCAAAATCTACTGGCTGACGCCCTATCTAGGAAACCACAATTTGACAGCCAACGCAAAGAGGTAATACATGTGATGATTCCCAATAGCGAACCGGCCAGCCAAGCACTTACTCGCCACCAAATAAACTACTAGCGGAATTAAAATCAGCACTCACTGACAATGCTTGGTTTAAAGAAAACTTGCCAGACCTCACCTTAAGGGATGGGATACCCTGGAAGGAAACCAAGATTTATGTACCCGTCGCTATGCGGCTGCCTATACTACAGAGAAGCCACGACTCTCGCCTAGGAGGTCACTTTGGATTTTTAAAGACTCTCCACTTGGCTAGAAGACAATTCTGGTGGCCAAAAATGAAATCAGATGTCGAAGACTATGTCCGGAGCTGTGCTACCTGCGCTACCATGAAGTCCAGACCAGGGAAACCCCCTGGACTCCTACAACCCGTAGCCGAACCCACCAGACCCTGGGAAGAGATTGCCATGGATTTTATTGTTGAACTCTAGTTCTAGTGAGGGAAATACAGTGATATGGACCGTAGTGGACTTGTTCTCTAAACAGGCCCATTTCACTGCGTGCAGCGGATTGGCATCGGCGAGAAAATTAGCAAAGCTCTTCGTCAAACACATCTACAGACTGCATGGAGTTCCTAAAAGGATAATATCCGACAGGGGTGTTAAATTCACAGCCAAGTTCTGGAGGGAGTTCCTACAGTCCATTGGGTCGTCTCAAGGACTTAGTTCTGGGTTCCATCTGGAGACCAATGGAGCGGCTGAAAAATTGAACTCGATGATGGAACAATTCATACGGTGTTATGTAAATTACCAACAAGAAAACTGATCAGATTTGTTACCATTTGCAAAAGTCGCATATAAAAATGCTGTACACAGCAGCACGGGGTTAACCCCTTTTCAAGTAACCACCGGCATGGACTTCGTTCCAATGCCTGAACTCCCTGTGCAACCCCCCACTTCCGTTTCCCTAACAGACTGGATGAATTCGTTGAAAAAAGGTTGGGAAAAAAGGCCTTAGCTGTGACAGCTCGGAATTACAAAGCCCAAGCTGACAAACACCGTTCCCTTCAACCCCCTTTTCGCATTGGAGATAAAGTCTTTTTATCTACTAAGTATCTGAGGTTGAGAATACCCAGCAGAAAATTCGGTCCAAAATTTTTTGGTCCTTTCCCCATTGTAAAAATTATTAATCCCGTTACCGTCCAACTCAAGCTCCCTCGAATGTTGGGGAAAATACACCCGGTATTCCATACCAGCTTATTAAAACCTGCTAGACATTCTGGTCTGAGACCTCAACCTACCGCTCCCCAACCACCCTTGATAATCCAAGGTGAAACCCACTATGAAATCAAGAAATCCTTGACTCTAGACTATACAGAGGTCAATTACAATATTTAGTCCACTGGAAAGGATATCCATTATCTGAATCTACTTGGGTCAAAAGTTGGAAAGTAAATGCGGACAATTTAATTAAACAATTTCACGACACTTTCCCTGACAAACCTAAAAAACCTCTTGGAGAAGGGAGGGGGGGGTAGAAGGGAAGTGTGGACCACTGACACTCTTCTTTATCAACTCTTTGTTTTCTTTCCTAGGATATAGCTTCTTTTCCAAGGGGGGACGCTTGTCAGGCGTGGAAACCATACTAGACTTTAGGGTTCCAGACGCTGCCACATTTTTCCCCTGAGGGGAAGAAGGGGGGCTGAGGGGTATGGTAACATTCTTCAAGCGGTCAAGGTCGGATGGTGTTCACATCTGCAGGAAGAGTGGCAAGAAGATATTCGAATGAACTGGGAGAACGTGGGACCATGTGACCATCAAAGGGGTTAGGGGGGGTGGGACTCTTGGGGTTTGTATAACTGGGAAAAGAATCCGGAAATTCAGTTTTGGAATTTCACTCATCGTGTGCCAGTTTCCTCATGCTAGTAAAGAACTCTGAAAAACAATGGCTTCTGAGTTTTTTTTATGCAGAAGAGGTTTTTCTGGAACCTTGACACTAAAATCCACATGTGGTTGGAAAAAATGATAAAAAAGCACATAGATTTTAAACCAGAGGTTTTTTTATTGGGGATCATACCTGAAACATACAATAGAAATTGACATATTTGATTGTGAATGTAGTAACAGCGGCTAGAATTGTGTTTGCTAAAAATTGGAAAAATGAGAAAATACCAATGCAAGATGAAGTTATTAAAAAAATAATGGAATGTGCTGAAATGAGCAAATTGACATTTGAAATTAGAGAACAGGAAGATAAACAATATTATACGATATGGGACTTATTTTACCAATGGTTAGATAAAAAATGATAATGAAGTTTGGTAGAGGTCTTTACAATACAAGAATTGTAGAAATATACAAAATATAATATAAAGATGTATGATTATTGGATTGATTCAGGATGATGAAATGATTAGTACAATATAAGTTAACTTAAATTTAGAACATTTTGTATGAAGTGAGGGAAGAAATACCCATAGTTAAATAAATGATTAATGAGGACAAAAATATTTGGATATATACCAGATTGATAAAACGTGAAATTAGATGAACTACAAACTATGAATATGGTGAAAATGCACAAAAGATTTGTAACCAACCGACACACTGTTGTATTTGTAATTGAAGAAGATGTTATGTTTTTATGTATGTTTGTTTTAAAAAAAATTTTTTTTCAAAAAAATAAAAATAAAATAAAGATTTAAGCAGAAGAATATCAAAACATAATCTCCAAGCATTAAGGAAGTGGCAATTAGACACACAGAGAAGATTAAAGACTGAAAATTAAGAGGCAAAAGAAATGCCCAAAGGAAGCTTTAAAATATTAAAAGCCTGGAAAAAAGCTTAAACAATCTGAAAGATGAGAGAGGCGTGGCCAGCATCGCGGTGGTACAGCAGGCTTTTCCTGGGCTCCAGAAGAACGGCTGATATCCCAGCTGATTGGGGGGTCTTAACTGACCTAAACTGTCTCCTAGAGACAGCGAACTAGAGAAGCACAGACTGGTCAACTCAGGGAATCTGCAAATTCCTGGGTTGATATATAGAGTGGACAAGTGGCTAAAGCGAGGAGGGAGAGTGGGTGTGTATCGGCTCTCCATTTCTGGTATTGAAGCAGCGAAGAAAGTGAAAGCCTAAGAGGGAAGAAAAAAGTTCTTTTTTTTCTGAATGAACTAAATGAATTGATTAAATAATTGGGGATTGCCTTAAAAAGGTGGATTTGGAATTAAGGAGCCAGAAAATTGTTTGATTATTTTGAGGAAAAAAGAGAAGAAATATAAATGGACTTAAAATGAACGGGAACTGATTAAAGTTTGGTTATACTGCAGTGCCATCTAGTGGCAAAAAAGAAAAGACTTTAAAGCTGACCTTGACATGCTGGCTGTATAGATAAGAAAACAGATGTTGAAGAGAGGAACACATTTTGGAAATGAATGAAGAGATTAGACTGTTGAATTTGTTTTTACATTTTGAGTTTTTGTTTTTCTTATTTTTCTATGTGGCTTTCTGAGCTTTGCTTTGGAATTGGTGTTTTGGTTATTTTCTCTTGTTGAGGTTTTCCCCCCCCCTTCTGCCTGGTGTACTATTTGGTGTGGGAACAAAGTGTGGAAATTTTACTGTTTAAAATGTGGATTAAGGCAAGAAGAGCCTGAAGAAGCTTACAATTTTTATTTTTTGGCTTTAGCTTTTGGTTTTTATTATATAGCCTTTTTCTTTTCTTGGCCTTTTCCCCCCTCTTTGATGGACAGTATTTGTGGAATTTTTTTTTCTTGGGGGGGTGTATTGAATTTTTTTTTAAAAAAAAAATCTTTATAATTTTTCTTTTCTTTACTTTTATTTGGATTATATTTGGATTTTTGGATATTGGGATATATTTGGATATTTGGATTATAAATATTAACCATAAGTGGATTATAAATTTGGGATATATAACATAAAGAGATGAAGTAATTTACAGCACACCTGCATTCAACAGCAAGCCCCTCTATGACAGAAACACTAAAAACATCAGAAATGATGGACTTAAAAAAACTTATACAGTCACTGCATGATGACTTGAAAGAAGATTTAAAAGAAGTGAGGGAGATGATTGGGAGAAATGAAGAAAGAATTCAAAAGATAGAGGAAAAGGTGGATTTAATGGAAAATAACGTAGAAGAATTAGAGGAAAAATTGACATCAGTGGACAAAAATCAAGAATGAACAAATCGAGATGGACAGAGCTGATTTTTATTTAAGATTTCAAAATATAGAGGAAGGGAAAGGGGAAAACTTGCCAGAAGTAATGGCAGAGATGCTTGCAGAAGTGTTGGAACAACTCAAGGAGAAAATAATAAATGAGATGGACGAGTACACACAAGATATGCAATGAGAAATAAATTACCAAGAGAAGTCCATTAAGATTCACAAAGAAAGTAATAAAGACAGAGATACTACAAATAACCAGAAACACTGCAATGAAAGATAAAGACAAAGAGATAATGGTGTTGAGACAAATACCCAGAAGAGGCAGAGATTTGAGGAAGGAATATCATTTTTTAACAAGACTTTTAATTACAAAAGGAGTGAGTTTCAAGTAGCTAATACCAGAAGGGATACTGGTGACATGGCAAGAACAAAAACATTCTATTGAAAAAGCAAAATTATTCTATGAGCAATTTGGAGGACCATTAGAAGACAGGAAAATGGGAGAAACAAGAGAGACTGGATACCAAGAGGGAAGCGTAAAATAAAGAAGAAAAAATTATGGAACAGGAAGACAGCAATGAGAGAAGGAGCAAGAGCAAAAGATGCAAAAGAAAAAAGAGAGATAAGAGCGACAAGATCGAAAGTTAGTAATAAGTAAAACATGGAAGAAGAAATCAAAGCAATATCAATAAATGTAAATGGGCTGAATTCGGCGTTAAAAAGAAATCGATTCTTAAACAAATTAAATATGGACATTATATGCTTACAGTAAGTACACATCAGAAAACAACACACAAAACGATTAGAATATTCAAAACTAGGAGTTTTATTTACTTCATTGATACAACAAAGCAAAAGATGTAGCATTATACATAAAAGAAAAATTAGAGCCAAAACCAATATTTGCAGATGAAGATGGAAGGATTCTGATGGTGGAAGTAAGAATGAACTTTAAACAAATACTTTTAATAGTATTGCACCAAATGATAAACAGGAAGAATTTTATGTGAAGGTATACAGAAAAATAGTACAATTGGAATATGAAAATATATGTATAATGGGTGACTTCAACGTGGCAACTGATGGGGATTTGGACTATAAAACAACAAAAGTAAATAAGAAACTTAGAAAAACCCGCCCAAAGACCTTTTCCACACATCTACGTTCAACAGCAAGCCCCTCATCGACAAAAGCACAGAAAACCTCAGAGATGATGGAGTTAAAAAATTTGATGCAATCCCTTCGTGATCTGAAACAAGATTTAAAAGAAATGAAAGAAATGATTGGGAAAAATGTAGAGAGAATTCAAAAAGTAGAAGAAAAATTAAATATATAAGATGCATAGAGAAATAGTCATTTGAAAGAAAAACAATATACTTTTTATTCAAACAGACATTTGTCATGGTCCAGGATAGACATGATATGGATGTCAACAGACTTTTAATAGACAATGTACAAGAAATAAACATTGATTCAAATCTTTGGGTGGACTATAATCCAATTATTATAACATGGAAAGGACAAAAGATAAAGCATAGATGGACGATGAACCAAACAATTGTAAATGAAAAATAATTTCAATAATTTTTGGGAAAAGAATTGGAGTTATTCTTCAAAATAAATAAAAAGGAAGACACATCACTCCAAAATGTATGGGATACAATGAAAGCATATATTAAGAGGATTGGCAATAACATATTTGGGGGGGGAAAACAAAAAGAAAAGACAAAGGCAGAAGAAACTAGAAGAAGAATATAAAAGACTAGAGAAAGAATTACAAAAAAAATCCACAAAAGGATAAAGTTAAAAAACAAATGGAATTGAAAAAACATTAATTAAATTTATCAGAACAAGAATTTTTGACACACAAATTGAGGTCTGCCAAACAGAACTTTTTTGAAAATGCAAATAAACCAGGCAGACATACAAAATGAAAAAGGAAAAAGAGAAAAGAGAAGAAGTTAATTAATCAACTACAAGACAAAAAAGAAAGTATATGTTATAGAAATGAAGAAAAGAAAAAATAATTCAAAACTATTATGAGAAACTATATAATCAAGAGAAGACACCTGATGGAAAGATAAAACAATTTCTAGACAAATCTGATTTTCCTTAAATATCTGAATTATATAAGGAAACCTTAGGAGAAAGAATACCAATGATGGAATTGACAGAGGCAATTAAAAAACAGAAAAATGGGAAAACACTGGGCCGAGATGGAGTAACAGCAGAACTATATAAATCATTCCAAGATACATTGAGTAATGTTATGTTGGACTTCTTTAATGAATTACTGGTGAAAGGAAAGATTCCAGACTCTTGGACAGAGGCATATGTCACTTATACCTAAAGAAGATAAAGATTTACTACAAGTCCAAAATTATAGACCGATCTCATTGCTGAATGTGGATTATAAAATCTTTGCTTCAATAACGGTGACTAGATTAAAAAAACCTTTTAAATGAAATGATTCATATGGACCAAAATGGGTTTTTACCAGAGACAAATCAGAAACAATATGAAAATAATTTTGAATACTTTCAAATATTATGAGGTACACTCAGAAAAAGAAATGGCAATGATGTTTCTAGATGCAAAGAAAGCATTTGATAACGTGAACTGGCAATTTATGATAGAACAACTACAGATGATGGAGTTTGGGGATAGATTCATAAATATGATAAAAACAATTTATAAAAAGCAATTGGCAAAAATAATGATAAACGGAGAGATGACAGAAAAAGTGAATATAATGAAAGGCACAAGGCAAATATGACCATTATCACCATTGTTATTTGTATTAACATTAGAAGTGTTAAATAGAAATATAAGACGAAATGAAGAAATAAAAGGAATGAAAATTAAGAAAGAAGAATACAAATTACAAGCCTTTGCAGATGATTTAGTTTTTATATTGGAAGAACCGCAAATAACAGGCCCAAAACTATTAGAACAAATAGAAGAATATTGTGAGGTTGAGGACTAAAAATAAAGACAAAACATTGGTTAAAAATATAACAGAAAAACAGAAAAGAGAATTGATGGAGAAACTAAATATTCAAATTGTGAAGAAAATGAAATATTTTGGAATATATTTAACCTCAAGATGTGTAACGATAAAGGAGGATAATTACTACAAACTAAAGAAACAGATTGAGGAAGACTTGGAGAAATGGAAAAATCTAGTTATTATTAATGGGAAAGATAGTGATAATAAAGATGAACATATTGCCGAGACTATTGTTTTTATTTCAGACAACACCAATAAAAGTGGGAGACATATTTTGAACACCTTAATAAAATAATAAGAAAATTTATATGGCAAGGGAAGAAAGCGAGAATCAACATAAAAATGTTACAAGATGCGAGACTACGTGGAGGATTTGGACTGCCGAATTGGGAACTATATTACCAGGCAGCAGCATTGACTTGGATGAGAGAATGGATTGGATTAAGAAATAGAAGATTATTAACTTTGGAAGGACATGATTTACAAATGGGATGGCATGCCTTTTTATGGTATGGCAGAAGCAAGATGCATACTTACTTTCAAAGACACGTAAGAAAGGCATTATTATTGGTGTGGGAAAAGGTTAGAGATAAATATTATTTGAAAATACCAACATGGTTATCAACAATGGAAGCGTTAATATATCCAAATATTATCAATATTAGAAATATTCTTAGATATAAAGATATACTAACAGATAAGGGGGAATTGAAGGGGAAACAAGAAGTAGAAGGACAAGGGATTGAATTGGATTGGTATACTCATACGCAAATATGAAACAGGTATGAAAAATTATATGGTTTTTATTTAGAAATGACAGAACTGGACAGGATACTCACAGGAACAGATGATAAAATTATGTGTGTGTGTGTTTTCTGAGGTTTTCGCGGGGGTTTGTATGTAGGTCTTTGGTTATTTGGGTTTTCTCCCGCATAAAATTGGAAGTGTCTTGGCGACGTTTCGACGAAGTCTCATTCGTCATCTTCAGGCTGGTGTTTACAGCTTCGTGCTTCTAGGAGCAATGTGTGATAGCAGCTGTTTCTTCCTTTTAACTGCTAGTGGGGGTTTGAACTGATTGGTTGGGAGCTTGGCTGTGTTCTGATTGGATGGTGGGTTGGCTGTGCTCTGATTGGATGGTGGGTTGGCTGTGCTCTGATTGGATGGGGGGGTTGGCTGTGCTCTGATTGGATGGGGGGTGTTCTGTTTGGGGGGGCTTGGTTGTGCTCAGCTTAGTCTGAGTTGCAGGGGGATTTGAGTTAGTGAGTTGCATTGCTGTTGTTTGGCTTCGCATTCATGGTCGTGCTACATCTTCATAGTGGGTGTCAGTCTGCTGCATGTATGGATTGGAGGGGTTTGAAATGGCTAATGATGCAGCTGCGGTCTGGCTTCTGGTCCGTGGTCGTGCTGCATCATCAGTGTGGGTTTGAGTCTGCTTTCCGCGTGGATGTGTGGTGGTGACATGCTGTGTGGCACTCGTGAGTGTGGGTCTTGCATCATTCTTCATGTTAGGGACTCGTTTGTCAATAAGGGTGGGTTTTCAAATGGCTGGTAGGCGGGAGGTATCTCGTTTATTCATGCTGTGTGGGCGTTTTTCTATCTCGATGGCTTCTCTGATTATTCTGTTGTTAAAGTGTTCAGTTTTGGCGATAGTTCTGGTATTTTTAAAGTCAATTTTATGTCCTGTGGCTTTAAGGTGTTGGACCAGGGAAGAAGTTGGTTCCTCTTTTTTGACTGAGTTCTTGTGTTCTTCAATGCGTGCACTTATTCTTCTGTTGGTTTGTCTGATGTATGTGGTGCTGCAGGCGGTGCATGGGATTTCATATACTCCTTGATTTTCTAACTCAATTTTGTCTTTGGGGTTTCTTAGGATGGTGGATACTTTTCGGTTTGTGCAGAATGCTGTCTTGATGTTGTGTTTGTGGAGGATCTTGCTGATTCTGTCTGTGGTGCCTTTTATATATGGGAGGAGGGCTGTGCCGTTTTCTTGTTCTCTGTCTTGGATTTTAGTGGGGGGTTCTTTTTGGATTAGTTTGGTAATCTTATTTCTCTGGAATCCATTGGATGTTAGTACGTTTGTGAGAGTGTGTAGTTCGGTTTTTAGGTGTTGTTCGTCAGCTAAGCGTTTTGTTCTAGAGATGAGTGTCAATGGATTCCAGAGAAATAAGATTACCAAACCCACACTGATCAGGAAGCACGACCAAGGACCAGAAGCCAGACCGCAGCTGCAACATTAGCCATTTCAAACCCCTCCGATCCATACATACAGCAGACAGACACCCACTATGAAGATGTAGCACGACCACAAACACAAAGCCAAACAATAGCAATGCAGCTCCCAGCTCAAATCCCCCTGCAACTCAGACTAATCTGAGCACAACCAAGCCCCCACCCAAACAGGACACACCCCCAGCCAATCAGAGCACCAAAAAACCCCCATCCAATCAGAGCACAGCCAAGCTCCCACCCAATCAGTTCAAACCCCCACTAGCAGTTAAAAAGGAAGAAACAGCTGCAATCACACATTGCTCCCAGAAGCACAAAGCTGAAGCCTGAAGATGACGAATGAGACTTCGTCGAAACGTCGCCAAGACACTTCCAATTTTACCCGGGAGAAAACCCGAATAACCAAAGACCAACATATATATATGTATGTATGTATGTATGTATGTATGTATATAATTACTTACTTAATATTGATTTAGAAGAAGAATAAGTAAAAGAAACAACGATAGCTTGAGCAAAAATTTTGGATACTCAATTGAGTTAGATAAATGGCAACAATTATGTTTTACAAATGGCACATGCCAAAAGCCTGGCAAAAATGTTTAAAGATAAACCAGCTAAATGTTGGAAATGCCAGCAGATACCAGGATCATATTATCATATGTGATGGACATGTCCAGAAGCAAAAACTATTGGATTAAAATTAAAACATGGTTAGAAGAAATGATACAACAGCATATAGATTTAAAACCTGAACTGTTCCTATTGGGTATCCTACCAGATAAATTTAGTAACGAAAATATATATTTGATCATACATGTAATAACTGCAGCAAGGATAGTATTTGCATACTATCTCACTTTGCATGTAATGAGTCTATCTCATATATTAGTTTCACCTTTTAAGTTGCATTACTGAAATAAATCAACTTTTGCACAATATTCTAATTTTTCGACTTTCACCTGTATTGAGTGATTAAGAGCAGCTAGGCAAGAAAGTTAAGGAGTTAGGTGCACAAGTAACTTTTTTGTTTGTATTGCCAAAGAATACAAACGGTCAACATCCAGCAAGAGAATAAAGGATTCTAGAAGTGAACCATTGGCTAAAGGATTGGTGTCGCCAAAAAAAACTTTGGATTCCTGGAACTGTACTACCTTCATGATGGGCTTTTGGCAAGGGCACCTCACAAAGACTGGGAAGAATGTTTTCGGAAAATAACTGGCTCAATTTATCAGGAGGGCGAGATGGAGGCGTGGCCAGCGTCGCAGTGGTACAATGGGTTCTTTGAGGTCTTTTGAAGACCCGTCGATATCTCTATTGTCTGGGGGTCCAAATGACCTAAGTCATCCTGTAGGGACGAAAAACAAGAGAAGCACGGACTGACCAGCACAAGGAGATCGCAAACTCCCTGGGTGGATCAGAAGAAGCTCCTTAAACCAGGCAGCGGAGAAAGCGACCATAGAAGTCTCTAGGAAGCTGGGGTGGCCGCAATGGCAGAGGAAAGGAGACAGCATGTGACATCGAGGTGAGAAAGACTTTGATTTATTGGAAAAAAGAGTTTCTCTTCAAACCCACCTGTAAAATAAGAAGGTGGAAAAGACTAGCTGAGAGTGAGGAGTGAGAGCAGGTGTGTATTTGCTCTCACATCCGGTAATTTGGCGGCGAGGAAAGCAAAAGTAAGTTGTTGTTTTTTCTGATTGAGAAAAAGAGAAGTTAGGGAACTTTAAAAAAAAAAGAAATAAAAATTTGGATTAATTAACTGGTGAAGGTTGAATCCCATTCTACCTTAAATGTGATGGAATGGTGGTAATTGACAAAAAAAACCTGAACATTTTAAATTAAAGACTGTAAAGAACACTGAGAGTACTGTGCCTTACTGAATAAGATAACCTGCAATGCCATCAAGTAGCAGAAGGAAAAAAGACTTTGACTTTGAAGAAATTCTAACTAAGGCTGACCTTGACATTTTGGTTGAAATTAAAGAAAACAGATGTGCAAGAGAGAAGACTGGACTTTGAATTTTGTTTTAGTCTTCTACTATCTTTTTTTTTTTTTGCACATAGCTTTTTTATTTACCTATTTGTGAATACTTTGAAGTACTTCGTTTTGAGCTTCACTGGTGGATAAGTAAAAAGCATTTTGTTTTGTTTTTAATTTTTGTTTAATATGTTCCCTTGCCATTAGATTGAAAAGAGCTAGATTGGCAAAAATTTGGATTAAGACAAGAAGAATCAGAAGAAAAATAAATTTGTCTGTTTCGATTTTTATTTTTTTATTTTTTGAAGTTGGATTTTTTTTTTCGCCTTTTGATGTTAACTATTTTTCTTCCTTTTTTCTTTTTGGTTATATGGATTTTTGATTTTTTGGGGAGGTGATTGATTGAGATTTTTCATTCTTAATTTTTATATTTTATATTTATTATTTTTGGATTTTTGCTAATCCAACCATCGGGGAGGTTGGATATATATTTGGAGGTCGGGTAGATATTTGGATTATAAATAAACCATAAGTGGATTATAAATTTATTCTAAAGAGTGGAAATGAAGACATTTATAGCACATCTACATTCAACAGCAAGCCCCTCATCGACAAAAGCACAGAAAACCTCAGAGATGATGGAGTTAAAAAATTTGATGCAATCCCTTCGTGATCTGAAACAGGATTTAAAAGAAATGAAAGAAATGATTGGGAAAAATGTAGAGAGAATTCAAAAAGTAGAAGAAAAAGCCAAAATGATAAATTTCAAGAAAAAACCATTATCTCATTGGAAATGGATAGCTCTGATTATTATCTAAGATTTCAAAATATAGAGGAAGAAAAAGGAGAAAACCTACCCGAGGTGATTGCTGAGATACTGACAGAAGTGTTGGAACAACCTAAGGGAAACATTCTAAATGAGATTGATGAAGTCTTTAGTATATACACATAATATGCAATGAGAAATAAATTACCAAGAGAAATACATATAAGATTCACAAAGAAAGCATTGAAAATGGAGATATTACAAACAGCAAGAAACACAGCATTGAAATATAAAGAAATTGTGGCATTGAGACAAATACCTAGAAGGGTCAGAGATTTGAGGAGAGAATATAATTTTTAAACAAAATTTCTAATATCAAAAGGAATGAGTTTCAGATGGTTAATACCTGAAGGAATCTTGGTGACATGGCAAGAACAAAGACATAGATTAGATTCTATTGAAAAAGTGAAGCTATTTTATGAACAATTCTATGGACCACTAGAAGAAGATTCGGGAGCAGCAGAAGACGCAAAACCATTTTTTGAGGATGAAGTGAAACAAAAAAGAAGAAAGCGCAAAGGAACAGGAAGAAAGAGCACTAAGAGAAGGAGCAAGAGCAAAGGATCCAATGGAACAAAGAGAGACAAGGGCGATGAAATTAAAAACTAGTAATAAGTAAGATATGGAAGAAGAAATAAGAGCAATATAAATAAATGTAAATTGACTCAATGCGGCGACAAAAAGAAACAGAACTTTAAATAAATTAAAAAAATTGAAGATGGACATTATATGTTTACAAGAAGTACATATTAGAAAGCAACATATAAAATTATTAAAATATCCAAAATTAGGAGTCTTATTTGCTTCATTGATACAACAAAGTGAAAGAGGAGTAGTTCTGTATATTAAAGAAAATTAGAACCTAAATTACTTTTTGAGGATAAAGGCAGGATCCTGATGGCGGAAATAAAAATGAACTTTAAACAAATACTTTTGATAGCGCTATATGCACCAAATGAAAAACAAGGAGAATTTTATGGGAGACTACACAGAAAAATCTTAGAATTGGACTATGAACGTATATGTATAATGGCCGATTTCAATACGGTAATTGATGTGGACTTGGATTATAAAATAACAAAGACAAATAAAAAGCCTAGAAAAATATTATCAAAATCCTTTTTTACAATGATAGAAGAATTGAGTATTCATATTTGGAGACAAAAACACCTGAAAGAAAAACAATATACTTTCTATTCGAATAGACATCTGTCATGGTCAAGGATAGATATGATATGGATGTCAACAGATCTTATAGATAACATACAAGAAGTAAATATTGGATCAAACATTTGGGCGGACCACAACTTAATGACAATAATATGGAAAGGGCAAAAGAAAAAGACAAGATGGACTTTGAATGCAACAATATTAAATGAAAAGGACTTTATCTGCAGAAGCCGTATTGGGAGGTGAAAAACATGGTTCTACAATTAACTTACAAAGTATGCAGTCAACCCTACTAGCAATAAAGGAAACAATGTTAAGAATGCAAGAGGTTATGACAAACAACCCCGAAGACATTAAGAACGATATGGGAGAAATAAAGGGGAGATAAGAAAGTTAGATGAAAAAATTGGTAATATGCAGGAGATGATAACCAAGAATGAACAAAAGATAAAATCGGTAGACGTTAAAATGGAACACATAGAAAAAAATTAAACATAGCAACAAATAAGATGGCAGTAGAACACAGATAACTAGAAGAAGCCGTAATATATCTGGAAATGGAAAAATTGATGTTTTACCTCCGCTTTCAAAACATTCTGGAAAATAAAAATGAAGATCTCCCAAAACTAATGGCTGAACTCTTAGCGGACCCACTGGAAAAAAAGCAAACAAGAGTTGGAAAACAAAATTGATGAAGCTTACAGGATTCATACAAATTATGCATGGAGGAATAAACTTCCAAGAGAAGTCCATGTTAAATTTGTGAGGAAAAAAACAAGAGATGAAGTATATAGTAAAACAAGAGAAGATCCCCTGACGTATAATGAAAAAGAGATCATAGTGCTGAAACAGATTCCGAAAAGAATAAGGGAGGAAAGACAAAAATACCACTTCCTCTCCACACAGCTGTTAAAGTACAGAGTGATGTTCCAATGGCTCATCCTGGAAGGGATGTTAATAACATGGCAGGAGAAGAAATTCCAGATTGATACTTTGGAAAAGGCCCAGGAATTTTACGATCACTACATAAGCGGCAAAGATCAACAGGATAGTAGAGAGGAAGGAGAAAGTAAGAGCCAGGAAGATCAGATTTCAGAGGAAAATATTTCGGAACAAGAAGCAAGAGATCAAAAG